>NW_006432943.1:8031651-8047043 GCF_000325575.1 Pteropus alecto
TATTATATATGTATAAAATCACCATTCTAGACATTGGAGATACAGTGGTGAACGAGACATACAAAAATGCCTGTCCTCATGGAGCATATATTCTGTTGGGAGGAGAGGCAGTAAACAAAAATGATAGATAAAGTACACAGTATGTTAGATTTTTCCAAGGAGAAAAATAAAACATGGACGAGGGTAGAGAGTGTAAGGACAGTGTGGAGGTTTAAATTTTTCAGTGGGATGACCAGAGAAGGCCTCACCAAGCAGACTATAATATTCTTTATGCCAGAGTCTACAGTTTCTATATATCAAGGGAGAGAGATATATCTAACATAAATATATATGTATATGTATGTATATGTTCATACCTAGCACAGTGCTTTGAACATAGAAGGCATTCAACACATGTATTGAATTTAATATTTTCATATATTGACACTTGAAATAAAAAATAAGCAGAATACAAAGAAGCATAGAATTTCCATAAAGGTAAAACGGTCCTTAATTGTGGAACAAATTTGATCATTAGTTATTGTTTCCATTTGTACTTTCTTAGCAGTTTCATTTTAACAAATATTGTATATTTGATGTATATATTATTTGCCCAAAAATAACATTAAAAAAGAAAAAAGCGTATTTTAATAATTGGCAGAGTAGCTCCTCACACAGACAGCTAATGTTGAGTTTCTCTTCTGGAACTCCATAAAACAATTGATGTGTCATGTCTGGAAATAAGGGAAGAACTTTTCTGAGATTAGTTTAGAATAATAAACCAGATGATAAGCCACATACATGGGAAGATTTGCAATCCAATTTCTTTCCAGTGTAGTAAGAGCCGCTATATACTCTAATTCTTGGTGTTCTTATTTTTACCTAAGCATTCCAGGGAGGAAGGATGACAATTACCAAAAAAAGAGTTTATTGAACATATCAAGGCAACGAGACTTTTCTCTTATAGAACCAAAGATCTAGTTCATTTACACAATTAACAAATATTTATTAAGCAATTACCATGTGCAGTTCCCAGTGAGGCCTATGAGAATATATGAGGACCATATGAGAACTATTACTTGTCTCTCAAATACTCATGCCTGTCATTCGGAAAAGAGAGTAATTCCCTTTCTTTTGTGTATCTTTGCAAACAGTAGTTTGTGATGACAACATATTTCATTTATTGTAGTGTAGTGGAGACCCCTCGATCTCACAGTTGGAATACCTGCTGCCTGGCTTCACCTCTTTCATCTTTTTTAATTGAAAAATTTTTTTTGAGATATAATTTGCATATCATAAAATTCTTCCTTTTACAAGTCAGTGGTTTTAAATATTCAAGTATACAAGTCAGTGGTTTTAAATATTCAGAGTGGTATAACCATTCCATGCTCTAATTCCAGAACACTTTTATCATCCCCAAAAGAATCCCCATACCCATTAGCAGTCATTCATTCATATTTCACCCCAATCTCCCCTAACTCAAGGCAGTCACTAATCTGTTTTCCGTATGTGTGGATTTTCCCGTCCTGGATATTTCATATAAATGAATCCATATAATATGTAGGCTTTTGCATCTCGATTCTCCCACTTAGCATAATGTTTGCAAGGTTTATCTATTTTGTAGCATAAATCAGTACTTCATTCCTTTTTTATGGCTGAATAATATTCCATTGTATGAATATACCACATTTTGTTTATGCATTCATCCTCCGAATGGATGTTTCAGCTTTTTTCACTTTTAGCTATTATGAACTGCTATGAACGTTTGTGTACAAGTTTTTGTGTGAACAAATGTTTTCATTCTCTTGGGTAATACCTAACAGTAGAATCCTAAGTCATATGGCAACTTTATGTTTAACATTTTTGAGAACTTCAAACTGTTTTCCAAAGTTACTGAAACATTTTATATTCCCAGCAGCAGTGGATGAGGGTTCCAGTTTTTCCACATTATTCCTCGTTAACACATGTTACGATTCACCTTTTTGATTATATCTACCTTAATGGATATGAAATGTTAACTCATTATGGTTTTAATTTGCATTTCTCTAATGATTAATGATGTTGGGTATCTTTTCATGTGCTTACAGGTAATTGTATATATTTTTGAAAATATCTATTTAAATACTTTGCCCATTTTAAAATTTGGTTATTGGTCTTTTTATGATTGTGTTATATAAGTTTTTCATATATTCTGGATACTAATTTCCTATCAGATATATCATTTGCAAATATTTTCTCCCATCCTATGGGTTGTCTTTTCACTTTCTTGATAGTGTCATTTGAAACACAAAGTTGTAAGTTTTGATAAAGTGCAACTTACTTTATCTTTTGTTGCTATGCTTTTGATGTTGTATTTAAGAAACAATTGCTTATGAAGTTTTGCTCCTATGTTTTCTTCTAAGAATTTTAGATCTTACGTTTAGGTCTTTGATCAATTTTGAGTTCATTTTTGTGTGATGTAATGCTTAACGTTATGTGTCAACTTGCCTTCATTCTTTTACATGTGAATATCCAGGTGTCCCAGCACAACACCATTTGTTGAAAAGACTATTCTTTCCTTTATTAAATTGTCTTGGCACTCTTATAGGAATCAACTGACCATAAATGTAATAATTTATTTCTGGACTCAGTTCAATTCCATTGATCTATCATTTATCCTTATGCTAATATCTCACCGAATGGATTGCTATGGCTTTGTAGTAACTTTTGGAATTGAGAATTGTGATTTTAATCTTGCTCTTTTTTTTTTTAAAGAATGTTTTGGCTATTCTGGTTCTCTTGCATTTTCACATGAATTTTTGGATTAACTCAACAATTTATGGCACCCTCCCCCCAAAAAAAGGCACCTGGGATTTCAATAGGGATTGCACTGAATCTATTATCAATTTGCAGAGTATCAGCATCTTAACAATATTAAATCTTCTATCCATGAGCAACAAGACCTCTTTCCATTTATTTAGGTCTTTCCTGGGGATGCACACGGCCCTACCATTCTGTGTACTACTAGATTTCTAGGAATATGGGCCTTTTCAAAGTACCCTATGAATATCTCATTTCCCCAGTTTTTCCTTTTGATTTTTTTGGTCAGATTATTTATCTCCATTGTTATCATGGCCTCAGGCAGTTGTGATATTAAACAATTACTACTGATTGTTCTTGACAAATGTCCTTCGGGAAAACTGTTCTGAGTCAGGTCAAATAAAGACAAGGCAGGGTTTTCCAGTAAACTGCTACACATGTCAAATAAAGACGATTCTCTGAGAATGGTGTTTTGGGGAGTTCCAAACCCATTTTTTCCCCTCTAGTGGCTGCTAGTTTTCACTGAGTGCTGTGCTATTTGTTTTCAAGGCTGCTGTGTTGCTGGGGCAACAGGGTAGTAATGGGGCAAGTCAAAATTCCAGAAAGTGCACTGTGCTGAGATTCAGCCATTTTTTGTAAATAAATGCTCCCCTTTGGTTAACATCTTGAGTTCTGAAACGGTTTGTTTTTGACAATTTTTGTTAGTATCTTTGTTTTTAGGAAAGAGCAGCTTTTCCGAGGTCCTTACTCCACCATTCCCACTACCGTTACTACCTCTCCACTTCTATCTTGCTATTCATTTTTGAGTAAATCACTTAATTTCCCTGAGCCTCTGTTTCTCCCTTTGAAAAAAAATAGAGATAATAATTCATTCTCCAGAAAATTGTAAAGATCAAATTACACACATATACATAGGTAGGCTCACTGAAGAAACTGCAAAAAGTTATACAAATATGAGTACATTTGCTATGCCCATTTTTAAGGATGATATAAATTCTCTACATTCTTTCTCATGTCAATCTTTCTTCTTTACCCTTTCTAAGTATGTGAATTCATCTCCCTATTTTTTATTGCTGAAACAATTGATCACTTTAGATAGTATTGATTACTATACTATACTATACAATACTATACTATACTATACTATACTATACTATACTATACTATACTATACTATACTATACTATTGATAATTTCTCTTCCCCCCTAGGGTCCAGAATAGAGAGAATTGGAAAACTCTTTTGTCAAACTTTGCTGTAGAAAGAGGGACAAATCAAGAATTTGAGGCAAAGAGCAGTGAAGTGATTTGTCTAAGGTTATGTGGCTAATAATTCGTACACTCAATATTGATTCCCTGGCCTGACTGGCTTGCTATTTCCATTATGTCATTTGGTCTCCCAAAAGGCTAGCGAGTAATAGAGTTCTTTGGGTTCAACTTGTTCTTCACTATATGTATTATTTTTGAGACAGTGGTGAAAGATGAATAATCTGACCCAAAGCCATAAGATAAGATAAAATTCTATTTTATTTAGAATTGAAACATTATTATTCCCAGCTTAGTAAACGTAAGTAAAGAACTTATTCGACTTTTTAAAAATCCTGTTTAATTAGATTGTGTTAAGCTGCAGACAAGATCAAACCACCTTTACAAAGTGGACCAGGAAAATTTCCCAGAAATTTGTAGCTACTGAACTAAGTTTCCAAGGATCACTATTACTTGCTTCTTTTTAACCTATAAAGTGCAAATCATTGCACATATAGCCCAGATAATTAAGGCACAATTACCTTTTAAGTTAGTGTGACACTTATGAGGCCTTAATTCATAAGTCTCAATGCTCATCACTAGTGCTTTTTATGTCACAACTTTTCCATTATTAAGCTTACCTTATTTCCACTTTGCTGAGTACGCCTTGGAATAATTTTTTCAGAACTGCTATGAAGGTGGGTCCTTGAAAACTGAGAATGTATCTCTGTTGCCTTCATGCATGAATAACACCTCAGCTGGACTGACACTTGGACCATAAACACTTTCCCTTTCAAGGTATAGACTTCCACTTATTAATATAGAGTTGCAACATTTCTTGAGTTCTAGAGAAATGATCTGTAAAAATCATTTGGACTGTAAAAATCAGAATGGACTGCACAGAAAGCCTCAGGCCCTAGTTTAGATGTTTAGATGCTTCTGAGGGTATTCACTGGTGTCTTTTAAGTCTACTAAGGAGTAGTTACTCTGCACTGGAGGGTGTGGCCAGAAAGTTGGAAAAGGGATCAATTTCCACAGCAACATACAAAGTCTCACAGAATAAACTGACCTCCATTTGTTGCAATTTCACGTTCAGAAGTTCCTAAAGTACAAAGATCGAAAGTCCAACTTCCTGTCAACAATGGAAAGACATGGAACTGGGGCCCAGTCAGACCTAGTGAAAGATAGAGCACAAAATGCATTAAGCCTTGCAGTGGACATTCCAAGGCCAATAAATGCTAGGATAATTTAATAATCCACATTAATTTCTATGGCATAAACAATGCATGTGGCTTAACATATCACATCATCATCTTAATAATAGCTAACATGTTCTAAATATTTATACATATCAATTCATTTAATTTTCACAGCAACTTTATGTCTATTATATAAGAGTATAACTTATATCGTCCCAATTTTATAGATGAAGAAACTAAGGCAAAGAAAGAACAAATCCTTTGCCCAAGGTTACAGCCCTAGCAGGTGGTAGAGCCACAATAAAATTGATTGAAGCCAACATCAAAGAATTTGCTTCTTTCTCCCCACCACACTATATTGATATAATGACATAGTAAAACTTTATCAGAGTAAATTTCTTTAAAGTTTTACTATTATCTGTAAAAATGAGTGTACTGATTCTGACTATAACAAATATTGTAGGAAAATGTTTTATGAATACACTATGAGTACAGACTTTGACATTTTGGTTTGAGATAATTGAAATACATTTACCTGGGTTCGACGGCTCTCCTACTTGCTCTTACATCACTTTTTCCCTTTTGTGACTACTTCTGTTACTCGTAAACACATTCCTTAAAATTACATGTACTGTGAAGGAATTTAGATGAGATAATCACTCAGGTTTCTTCTAACTCTCATATTATGCAATCCTGTGAGAAAAGTTGTTAAAGAAAGGTGTTATGCCTATTAAAATCATTGAAATAAATTGAAGTGATAAAAAATAAATTGAATATACTGAGGGGAAACAGGTACATTCATGTATTATGTAGTTCATTAAATTTTTTCCTGAAAGCAATTTGAACATGTATGTGCATTTATGTATATGTGCATATGCGCATACATAGGTATAAAAATCTAGTATTACCACTTTTAGAGGATTACATCAGTTAGAAATACTTTTGAACATAATAACAACAACAACAAAAAAACTTGACTTACAGTGGCTAAAGTGCAGGAGGTCTAGAGGTAGGCAGTTGCTAGCACAGATTTAATAGTCCAACCCTGTTCAAGATGACCTCTGGGATGCTCTTGGCCTTTCTTGTTTGGTCACAAGAAGACTTCCTGTGGCAGCCATGGAAATCTCCACCCAGATTTCTCTTTGTGAGAGGAGAGCTCACTGACAGCCCAGGTCTCTGGATCTACCATGGCATCCATGCTGAGCTGCTCCCAGCCAGTGACTGAAACTGAAGGGAGTTACAGTGCAGGCCCATTCCTGCAAGTTGCTGTAAAGATGTTAGTAGGACACTTGGCAACATTTGAATAAGGTTTGTAGATTAGAATATAGTAGTAGTAGGTCAGTGTTAATTTCTTGAGTTTGATCATTGTACTTTGTTATTTTTAAAAAGTCCTGTTTTTAGGAAGTACACATAAAAATGTTTAGGGACATTTACTCTCAAATGGTTACTCTCAAATAGTTCAGAAAAAAGTATACACAGAGAATGGTAAGTTAAACATGGTGAATGTTAATATTTGGGAAATCTGGTATACAGGAATTTTTTTTTCAACTTTTCTGTGAAAATGAAATTGTTTAAAAATAAAAAGTAAAACATGTATAATAAGCACTTTGAGATTCAAACAAAATTTCACAATAGTTATGAATTTATCAGGCTATATGATATAATAAACGGGGAAAATGGTAAGTTTACCTCATCTTGTACTATATTTCCTTACACTCAGAAGTTTCCATGTTAATTTATCTAATGCCAATAATAACTTGCTACTTCTCCACATAAATTAAAAAACAAAAACCAAAACCAGTTTTTAAAGCCCTACCTTTACAAAGGGAAACCAGTAGGAAGCAGAATTTGGTCTTTCAGATATAAAACTCTGCTCGTGTATCTGCCACACCCTTCCCCTCTTGCTCACCCTCTGAATTTATGTTCACTCTCTGGGCTCCATCATTCCAACCTTGTCTTCTGTCCGCTGGCCCTTTCAGTCTTAGTACCATGTGTTTATCCAGGATTAGGGCATTGAAATTCTTCTATGCTAAACCTTGGTTCAGACTGTCTCTTTGCTCATGGCATCTCTTATTCATTAAATAATGTTCCTCCTCTGACCTTGGACCCTAAAACCCACCACACTCTCCTGTTCCCTCTGTTCAGCAAGCTTTAAGCCATGCTACCCTCCCCTTCCCAAACTGGTCAGAGATAAAACTCATTTATTTATCCCTTCAACAAATATTTACTAAGGACCTACTAAAAACCAGGTACTTTTTTAGACTTAGAGAACAAAACAGATAAAAACTATGCCCAAAACTATGTGGAACCTGCTTTCTAGCAGAGGGAGGCAGAAAACAAAATAAATAGGCCAATATATAGTTTGATAGGTGGGGATAGATAGCTACTGAGAAACATAAAACTTATTATGGAGCCTGTGGGTCCAGACCCAAGACACCGTGGTTGGGAATAAGAGAAACCAGGAGGTAGAGGTTCACTGTGAATTCTGACAGGTGACCAAAGAATGCTTTTCTAGTGGGAGAAACAAATACCTATTACATCAAATCAAGCTGGCACAAGTGATTAAGTTTTTTTCCAGGAAGGAGAATAAGCAACATGTAATTGGATCTTTTTGGAAAATAGGCGATATGATCTGATAGTAAAGGTAAGTACCTCGCTCAGAACTGGCATCCTGACTTTTGGCCTGGGTGGGCTGTGCACAGATATGAGATAAATAAGGAGATTACAGGAACTGAGAACCTCTAGGGCATAATTTGCTGTCTTCAACAAGACTGAGTCCAGCTGCAGTTTACAAAGGCACCTACAATGTCATGTTCCAACCAGTTCTAATCAGTTAGGTACATGCTCAGTGTTAGAGTTGGGATGGTAGTGTCTGGTGGTATTTGGACCAAGCACCTGCCATAAAGGAGGAAGGGAATGGAGCTTCTCTGTCAGTGTCCCTCCTGCCTCAGCCTTACCTCAGCCTCAGGCCCTAAGTATTCTAGAACTGTCCTTAAGTTCCTCAAGGCTCTTCATCGTGTTTCATTTTCCCCATAGCAAAGATAGCAGAGTCCGTGCCAAAATTTCCTTACTCCATTATTTATCTTTCATTTAAAAAAAAAAAATCCCTTTCTTTCATGGCAGGGAATCTTAGAAGCAAAATAATCTGATGACACCATCTTACTCTTGGCTGTTCTCAAAGTTGGGTGTATACATCAGTCACCTGCGGAAGTAAACTAGTGATTCCTGGGCTCCAGGCCAGATCTACCTAGAATATAAGCAGAGGATCCAGGTAGCTGGTATGGTTACTGAAGTTTGAAAATCCATGCTCTTTTCTATACCTAGGACTTCCCAATGCCTTTAAAAAATAAGCTGCTGTGTTCCAAATGTCCTTGATGATAGACACACCTGGGGCCTTGTTAAACAAACTCATTCGCAGGCCCCATTCAAACCCCTGAATCAGAACCTCCAAGACAGAGGCCTGGGAATCTGTCTTTTAAATCAGTCCCTTGTATTTTTTTTTATTTTTTATTTTTTTAATCATCAAAGAATTCTGAGCATGCTGCTCTGGAGGCCTACCTAAAATAGGTGATTTTTATGAGTTAGACAGGGAGGCCATTATCAGACTATCAGAGAATACATGTCATCGATCATCCATGGATGGGCTACCCTTGGATTAAGTATCCAGTTCCAGGTAAGATGCTGTGGCCAGGTAGGATGGCATCACATGCTATAAAATATGACCATTTATACCATGGGAAGAAATGTCAAGTTTTGAAACCATTACAATGACAACAAAAAGCAAAGAGGTGATCTAACTTCTGAGTAAAGGCTTGAGTGGTTTTCAATTTAAAACAAATGAAATGAGCAATTCCAATACAAACAAAGCAAGAAATAAGGAGAAATAAGGAGAGTTTAAGCTGAAAACTTATAGCACAGATATATGTCACAGTCTGAGTGTTCAGCAGTGGCCTTTGTGTTCCTCTTTGCTTGGACTATGTTGGGTGGATTGCTGATCCTTACAATCAGTGGAGCTGTGCCTTTATTGGAACAATTGCCCAGAAAAAAAGGAAATAAATATACTGTAGAAACTTTGCTTCTACATTACTTTCCCCTTAAAATGTCTAAAAATTATTCTATGAGATAATAATCTCTGAACAGTTAGAGCCCACTTCTATCCAATGATTGACTGGTATGTTGGGGCAAAGCTGTTTAGCCCCATGGCATGTCATGTGCTTCTCTAGACTACAGATTCTCCAAATTTTTGGTTTTGGAAACTTTTTATGCTACTAAAAATTATTGTTTATGTGGATTATATCTATTGATATTTACTATATCCAAAATTAAAACAAAAATAGTTAATATTTCAATTTCTTTACTCATTTTAAAATAATAATAAATGTATATTTTAACATAAATATTTTCAAGAAAATTTAAATAGAAGGGTCATTGTTTTACATTTTTGCAAGTATCACTAATGTCTGGCTTGATAAAAGACAGCTGGATTTTTGTATATGTTTCTGCATTCAATCAGGTGTGACATCACATGTCATGAAGCGTCTAGAAAACTCCACAGCACCTTCATAAGAAAATGAGTGAAAAAGGCCTCACAGGCTCCCTCGAAGGGTTTTAGGAGTTCCCAGATGTCCTCAAACCATACTTTGAGAACCTCTCCTCTAGATATTATAGTTAGTATGAATATAGCTTAGTCCTTGGAAACCATAAATTATTTTTTTCTTCTTGAATGTAAACAATCTTTTGCTTGGCTCTTATAATATCTTCTTAGTCTCTAGTTTTATAACCCTCTCCATTCCCTGATCAAATCCATTCTCCACTGCCATCAACATCTTAAAATAATGAGACAACATTTATTGAACTGTTTCTACAAGCCAGGTCCTAGACTGAGCACTCTACATGCATTGTCTCCTTTCATTTTTATATCAACCTGGGAGGCGATAGAAAATGTATACATTGGTCTCCCTCCCAGTTCCTGGCACAGAGCTCCTAAAACCCTTGTAATTTCCTAAGTAATGAGATCACTAGGAGCATCGTTTGTTCTGATGTTTGATCTTTGACTCTGGTCAAAATTCCAAGGAATTCAATTCTAAGGATGTCTCTTGGAATTTCCTGGGTGATAGCAGCGTCTTTTGTTCTGGAGGTGACTCTTGGTGGGCTCCTGAAAGACTAAGCCTTGATTAGAAACTTGGAATTTTCAGCCCCACCCTCAGTTATCTAGAGAGGGGAGAGGGCTTGGAAATGGAGTTAATAATTGGTCATACCTACGTGAGGAAGCCTCCATAAAATCCCTAAAAGTAAAGGATTAAGGGAGCTTCCAGGTTGGTGAACACGTGGAGATGCTGGGAGAGTGGGATTCCCAGACAGGGCATGGAAGCTCTGTGCCCTTTCCCACAGAGATGCCCTTTGCATCTCTTCCATCTGGATGTTCATCTGTATCTTTATCATACCTTTTTATAATAAACTCGTAAACAATAAGAACTGTTTTCCTGAATTCTGTGAGCTGCTCTAGCATAATAATCGAACCCAAGAAGGGAGTTATGCAAATCTCCTACGGATAGCCGATTTGTCAGAAGTGCAGGTTGGTCTTGTGATTGGTACTGAAGTGGAGAGGGGGCAGTCTTGTGGGACTGAACCCTTACCTGTGGAATCTGATGCTATCCAGGTAAATAGTGTCAGAACTGAGTTAAATGGTAGGACACTCAGCTGGTGTCACAGAGAATTGTTTGTTGTGGGGAATCTCCCCATCCCCCTCCCCCACACGCATCTGGTGTCTGAAGTTGTGAGTCATGGTAGTAGTGTAAGAGTAAAGGAAAAACACAGGACTGAGGTTTTGTTTACACAACCCCAGGAGACCGGCAATTTTGTTATCCCTACTTCACTGATAAGGAAAAGCAGGCATGGAGAAGGGCTGTAATATGCCCCAAATCACAGAGTAAGTAAGTTAAGGAACCAGGAATCTAAACCAGACTCTATGCTTTTAATTATTTGAGCTTTCTAAATCGTTAGTAGCCCATTTCAAGCTCAAATATAATTTTGAAGCAAAAATTCTAATTTTATGCATGCCATGTGGGTTTTAAATTGTTTTCAGTTTTTGGAAATTTAGTTCAGAAGATTACATGTCTATTGGGAACCCTACAATTTCAAGTTTTCCATTTTCCTGTGTATTCATCAGGGGTTGCTCTACAGTTTGGATTCAGAAAGCTTTCAGTTTTTGGATGAACATTGGTTTTGGGGAATCCTGGTCTCAAATAAAGGTTTTTTAACCCTCTGTGGTTAAAAAAAATTTTTTTTTGTTTATTTGTTTGTTTGTTTATCATAACTATTTTACCTATTTGTAGTGAGTTGAATAGTATCAACACAAAATTCATATCATGGAACCTCAGGATGTGACTTTATTTGGAAATAGAGTCTTTGTAGATGTAATTAAGGCTCAAAATGAGATCATACTGGGTAGGTCCTAAAACCAATGAAAGTATCCTTATAAAAGAAAAAGACAGAGGCAGAGACTGGAGTTACGTTGGCACAAGCCAAGGAACACGAGGAGCCACCAGTACCTGGAAGAGGCAAGAAAGGGTACTTGCCCAGAGACGTCGGAAGGAATGCGGCCCTGCCAACAACTTGATTTCAGACGTCTGGACTCTAGAACTGCGTGAGAAATAAATTTCTGTTATTTCAAGCCACTTAGTTTGTGGTAATTTTCTACAGCGGTCCTAGGAATCTAATACGCCATCCTTCAACACGCAACCCTAAATCTCCCTCCTTCCTATGGGCTTCCTGTTTCACCTAAATGGAAGTGTTTCTCCCTCTTCTGAACTCCAAGAGTACCTGCTGTCTGGGCCATTGCTGGGGACTCAGATTTTTATTGTGCGTATATGTCAGCTTCTCCAGGAGGAAAGTTTGTTTTTTAATCCTTCCCTGAGTTTCTGTTTTGCTCTTAACTCAGTGATATACATAGATTAAATGTTTAATACATAATTGTTGAATGTATCATTTTCCCAATTCTTCTTTTACATTTAATGAATCTGTTCAAAAAATATTTATTGAGTGCCTGTGATGTATCATGCATTTTTTCTTACTTTTGGGATAAATCCATGAACAAAAAAGACAAAATTCTGTCATTATGAAGTTTACTTTCTAGGGAGAATGTAAGTTTGTGTATTGAAATCTAGATGCTCTGGCCTTATGTTTTAGACTAGTTTCTGTAGCTTTCCCTGTCCCTTTATTGTCCGGAGCCCAGTTTCAATGCTAGGACTATTCTGGCATTATTTCAGATACTCCTCTTGACTGCCAACGCTAGAGAGAGGGAGTGAATTGATTCGAGGGGCACCTTAGTTCTCATGGAATGGTTCTCTCTCATAAGCCATCTGTGTCCTGAAGTTCCCTTTGCTCATTTAAACATGTTTGTAAGCCACGTTGGAACCAACTTCTGGAGATTATATTAGTAAGTCTGGATGCAAGCCGAGAAAACGGGAAGGCACGTGCAAATCTGGACACAGTGTTAGTTAGCTAGGACCCAAAACTTTGGTCTAGTCCCAGACAGCGGCTGATGCCACTTTTTCCAGGATCTGTGGCTGATTGGCTGTCCTCCATTGATGCCGAAATAAAGGATTCTTGCTTTTCTAAATGGGGACAAATGCCAGGCACCAAGATCTCATGTATGGGGTAAGTATGGTGTATGTTTCAATAGGAGAAATAAGTAGAACAAACCATGGTGTTCGCTAGTATTGTTTTGATTTTCAGCCCCAAATATATTTGATTGATATAACAGCCAGTGTCTCTGTATCTAATCTAAGGAATGAGGGTAGGTGGTGGTAGAGAGAGAATACCAGTGTGTCAATCAACCTGTCCAATATGCAAATGCATGGTTAAAGAATAATACTCCGTTACTTTAGAGTATGGTAAAATAGCACTCTCATAAACTGTTATGGAGAGGAAGTAAGACAAATTAATACAAACTTTCTAGTGAGCTTTTTGGCAACATGTTTCAAAAGCCTTAAAAGGGCCATCCTCTTTAATCAAGTAATTTTATTTCCAAGAATTTTTCCTTAGAAAACAATCATATTTGCACAGACTTATTCAGAAAGTTATTCTTTTCAGTGTTATTTACAATAATGAAAAACAACAAATGTTAAACAATATAAAATTGGTTAAATTAACAATGCTACATTTATGTGTTAGAATATGAGGTAACCATTAAAAATTCTATTCATAGATTGTAAAACGTTAATTTTAAAGTTAAGTGAGTCATACATGAAGGTTAATTATGGTATCCTATGTACCTTGGGGAATGGTTGAAATTTTTGATAATAAAAATGAAAAACTCTTGTTTTCAAAGGATGTTTATATCTCATGGAAAATGCTTATAAGGCATTATTAAGTAGAAATGGGCAGATTATCAAACAGTATGTGTAGATATATGGTAGAATTCCATAGGATTCCAGTTTTATAAAACAGATAAACCTTTCTCTTTATTTTATATATTGAAAATACATACGTATATACAAAAAATGTTAACAATGGCTGTCCCTAAGTGGTGCAAATATAAGAACTGTATTTTTCTTTTTACATGTCTTCATATTTTCAAACATTCATTTAATAAATATATATTACTTGTATAATCAGAAAAAATAATAATTCAATATTAAAAGTGGGGAGAGCCTTTTAAAAGATGGAGGGAGAGTCAGAAGATCTGGGCCCTGGCTCATGACTTACCAGCTGCATGACCTGGGGCAAGTTTCTTAACTTTCTTAAGCCTAATTTTCCTCAATAAGAAAAAAAATGTATCTACTTCACGGGGTTTACGTGAAGATGAAAGAAAAACAATGCAGATAAAGCTTTTAAAATGATATCTAATAGAGAATAAAGGATTCAGTAAATGTTATCTTAATAAAAGCCAAGTCTGACTTCACTGAGGTCATGATAGCCTAACTAGGACTAGTCAAAATATATGAAACAACTGTCTTCAGATATTGAACAGCAGGCATGCAGAACTTTGTTTCCTGAGAGAAGATATACAAATGTGGTGAGTTTTCTGATTTCTCAGGCTTTCTGGACTATAGTAGAGAAAGGAGGTTGCAAGGAGAGCCTGGCAGCCCCACTGAAATGAAGAGACAGATATAGATGAGAATTTGGGGAGGTTGAGGCAACTGGGATTTGTGGGACAAGTTATCCAAGAGAAAGAAAGTATGCAAAAAAAGGACTGTGTAAGTTTTCACAGGGTCCCCTGAAGTCTTGGCCAAATATTAGGTTGTACATGTATAAGGTGAGACTCCATGAGCTAGACACATAAATTAGTTACTAAACTGAACAATAACTGAAGCTTGCAGAGGGTTGAGAGACATTCTAGTTCTGACCAGCTAGACATTAAGTTGACTCCGTAAAGACCATACTCAGGAGTAAGGCAAAAGTAGTCTGAAAGTAAGGAGTACTTTAGATCTTCCAAAGAAAAGCTTGCAAATAAGCATCAAAAAGATCAAGCCAATCCCCAACTAAATTAATTGCCTACAAGAATAAAACTCAACACTTTTTAAAGGAAAACGACAAAAATCGAGATGCTCAGCAACATAACACAATGTCCAGAATCTGATAAAAAGAGTACCAGACATGCGAGAAAACATAACAATATGGTCCTTAACCAGGAGAAAAACTAGTCAATATTCAGAAATGATGACAGAAATGATGAAATTAGCAGACTTTAAAAGATCTATTGTGAATATGTTTAATGATTTAAAGAAAAACTCAATGAAGAACGTAGAAAATTATGAGAACCAAAAGTAATTTCTAGACCTAAAAATCAGAAATGCATAATTCACTAGATGAGCTTAGCAAGAGATTGCACACTGTGGAAGAAAAGATCAGTGAACTTAAAAATGTAGCCAAAAAAGAAAAGAAGAGGAAAGAAAAAGAAAGGAAAGGAAAGGAAAGGAAAGAAAAAGGTCCAAACTAAAGCTCAGAAAGAAAGAGATGAAAAAATGAAAGGAAAGAAAGAAAGAAAGAAAAAGAAAGAATGAAAGAAAGAAAGAAAGAAAGAAAGAAAGAAAGAAAGAAAGAAAGAAAGAAAGAAAGAAAGAAAGAAAGAAAGAAAAGATAAGTTCTGTTTTTCTTTACTCTCTGAGCTTCCAAAGTATAATTTTTGCCTGCTTTCTCCCTTATAATCCATAAACTGGCCTTTTCTC
>NW_006432943.1:8047146-8052012 GCF_000325575.1 Pteropus alecto
AAGTTGGGTCAGCTTCCTCAGATTTACTCACTTATAGAACCACATCCCTTTCTTTCTCTGTATTTTAATGCATTTTGAAGTTCTATTCCTGTTGATATAATTTTTTAGTTAATGTCTGTCTTTCTCACTAGTCTGTAAACTCCACAAGAGGAGGAATTGTGTCTGCTTTTGTTTATACTTGTATGCTCAACATCTAACACAGTGCCAGGCATATGGTATATGCTCAACAAATACTTGTTGAATGAATAGATGGATAAATGAGCACTGTAAAAATTATAACTAGGAGTTTTTCTCTTGAGAATGGAGAATCCATAGTGTCTTAGGTTGGGTATCCCCAGAAGCAGATCCTAGGACAAAAATTTAAGTGTAAGTCAAATTGCTAGGGTAGTGGGGAAGAGAGACAGAGTAGGAGAAGGAAGGAGAAGGAAGGGAGGGAGGAAGGGAGGAAGAAAGCATTAATGACCTGTGGAACAATATCAAGCAATCTAACACATGTAATTTGAGTCCCCAAAGTAGGGAGTGTGGAAAAGATATTTGAAGAAATAATAGCTGAAATTCCAAATTTTATTTTAAGAATACATATTTACCAAAAGATGCGATAAGCTCAACAGACCCTAAACAGGATAAACACAAGGAACCACATCAAGACATATCTTAATCGAGTTGCTGAAAACCAATGATAAAGTAAATATATTAAAAGCAGCCAGAAAAATAAAAGACACATTACTTTCAGAGGAACAAAGATAAGAATGTCCATTTACTTCATATCAGAAATGATGTAAACCAGAAGATACAGAGTAATATAGAAAGAAAAAAAATGTTATCTTAGAACTCTATATGCAATAAACATAAGCTTTAAAAATGCATATGAAAGATATTTTTAGATAAACAAAAGCTTATTACTAGAAAGTAATTATTGTCTTATTAAAATAGCTAATGATTAAAATAAACAATAGCTGATTATTAGAAAGTAATTATTGCCTACACTACAAGAAATAGAAAAGGAACTTTTTTATATGAAAAAAAAATACCAGCTCCACACAAAGGAATAAAGATCACTGAAAATGATAAATGTGTGGGTGAAAGTGTTTTTATTATTAAAATTTTCTTGAAAGATAACTTAATATTTAAAACAAAAATAACATCAATATATTTGGGATCAATAACATTGCATAAGTAAAAGGTAAGACAAAGGAAGGGCAGAATGGCAGCAGACTGTTATAAGGTCTAATATTATCTATGCAGCAGTACAATTTTATTTGAAGGTGAACTGTGGTGAGGTAAAAATGCATATTGTAAACCTTAGAGCAATCGTTATAAAATTAAAATAAAGATGTATAAACCAATAGAGGAGATTAAATGACATATTATAAAATAACCTAATAAATAATACATTATAAAATTAAAATAAAGATGTATAAACCTATAGAGGAGATTAAATGACATATTATAAAATAATCTCAAAGAAGGCAGGAAACATGAAAACAAGCGAACGAAGGAGAGATGGGATAAATAGAAAATAAATAGCAAGATGGTTGATGTAAAAACAAAACCTAATACTATCAACAATTAATGTTAAATACAAATGGATTAACCACAGCTATTAAAAGCAGAAATTGTCAGACTGAAAGAAGGCAAGATTCATATAGTTTGTCTGAAAAAAACACACTCTAAATATAAAGACAGATTTTAAAAATAAAAAAATGAGATGAAATACACCATGCAATTGCTAATCAAAATAAAGCTATATTAAAGTGGACTTTAGGACAAAGACTATTACCAATGACAGAGGGACATTTCATAATGATAAAAGGGCCAATTCATTATGAAGATATAACAATCCTAAATGTGTATGCACTTGGTAACAGAGCTTTAGCATACATGAAAAACTAACAGAATTAAAAGGAGAAATAGGCAAATCCACAATTATAGTTAGTGATTTAGTTTCTCAATAATTGATAAAATAAGAAGATAAATAACCAGTAAGTTTACAGATTTGAAAACTACTATCTATCAACATGACCCAATTGGCATAGATAAAATGCTACACCCAATAGTGGCAGAACACATATTCTTTTCAAGTCGTCATAGAATATTCGCCAAGAGAAACCATATGCTAGGTTATAAAATAAGTCTCAATAAATTTAGTTGAGTATGTTTTTTGATTATGAAATAATTAAATGAGAAAAATATATCTGTAAAATCTCCAAATATTTGGAAATTAAATAAGACATTTCTAAGTGACCCATAGGGTAAAGAAAAAAGTATAAAAGAAGTTATAAAAGATCTCAAGCTGAATAATAATGGAAATATAAAATATTAAAATTAGTGGGATTCTGTTAGAACAGTTCTTAGAGGGAAATTTATACCATCAAATGCTTATGTTAGACAAAAAGAAATTTCTAAAATCAACATCTAAGAATTCTACCTTAAGACAGGAAAAAAAGATCAAAATAAGCTCAAAGTAAGTAGAAGGTAGGAAATAATAAAGATAAGAGCATGAGATTTAAAAAATAGGCAAAAATAGTATAGAAGAGCTATCACTACAGACTAAGACCATTTATGACAACACATTGACAACTTAGATGAAATTGAGAAATTCTTTAAAAATACAAATAACTGAAATATAGAAAGAAATGGAGCGTAATATTTCAGAGCCTAGATTCTGGAGCCTGGATGCTAGAGTTTGAATCTGCGCCGTTTCACTTATTAGCTGTGTGAATTTGGGCAAATCCCTTAACTACTCTATGACTCAGTTTCTTCTTCTGTAAAATCAGGATAATAGGGTTTTTATGAATATGAAATGAGTTATTTGTAAAGCTCTGTGCCTAAAACTATGTAAACATTAGCTTTTAACATTTCCTAAATTTTATATGATTTTTCTGGATTGAAACATAATTGGTTCTCATGGCTCAAATGAGAGTTAGAGATTTGGGGATAGTGCTAGATTTTTTGGGGTCAATAAGATAGTCTGTTAAAGAATATAGCTAGAAAGTTCAAGTTCAACATAGGAAATCAATCAACTCCTCCAACCACACACACACACGCACACAAAAAATCAGCCCTGATGAAACTATTCTCCTTTGCCATGGCCCTCTTAGCCCCTGGCATTATTTGCTTCCCCACATAATTCTGGAAAAGAGTTAAAAAGTTGACCTCATGGTTTGTTGGGAGCATTATGTGTGTTTAGCAGTCGAAGTATAGCTAAAAGTGGCTGTTGGAAACAGGAGGGCTTCCTGGGTCAGCTGGCAGATGGGCGGAAATGCATCTTATCTTCTAGTTTCCAATCAATTAGGAGCAAGAGAGTTTTTCAGCCTAGTTCTGAAACACTGAAATTTTTTTGCCTGTTCAATTTCCTTCTTCCTATGGCCCCTAGAGTCTGAGCCATGCTTTGCATTCTCAAGGGTCACCACTGTGTAGTGGACCCATCAGTCTGCTTGCTGTCCATCACCCTGGCATGAGCTGCAGGGCTGTCCGCCAGCAACACTGGCAGCCAACAACATCCCTTCGCCCCGCTCAATGAGCGAGGCTGGCTTCTCCTGAGGGCCTCTGCCTGGTGAAACCAGAGGTTGTCTCTTCACAGTGCCCTGATCAGAAGGCTGTTGTCTTTTCTTGCTTTGTGGGAACTCGGTCCCCACAAAACATCAATTGGGTGGGTGGCAGTGTCTCAGGCAGAGAATTGAGCCAAGAAATTATCCACCACAAAGAACATGAACCCAAACTGAATTTGAACATCTGTTTCCTCTGTAACGCCCTTCAGAAAGCATGGCATTGTTTGCTTTCCAAATCAGTTCCCAGCAATCCAGGAAAAACAAAACAAAAGCCATCAGTGTCTGAAGTAAGGCTGAGTGTTCCCTAAGAGGGCAATAGTCTCTCTCTGAACCTTGAGGGCTTGAGGAATATCCAGATTGTCAACATCTAAAGATCTTGCAGATAGGTGTGCCAGCAGAGTCTATGACTGCTACCCCTCATGAGAAATCCAGAGCTCTCCAAGCAAGGGAGAGAAGTAGTTAGGTGCTTTACGTCTTTAGAGAATTTGGGGAGAGATTGACTAACTCCTTAAGACAGAGGTAGAATGTGTTCTCGAGTCAGATCTCCTGTTCTGGCAAACACCCTACAGCCAGAGATTCCATAACCATAATTACCGGGGCGTGGGCTGGCTGTGGGTTACATGGCCCTGGAATTTATGAGCCATATGACCTTGGACAAGTAATGTAACTTCTTGGAATTTTCAATGTTCCAATGGAAGTAATAATGCTTCCTTTATGGGGATATTGTGTGGATTTAATGACCTAGCACTTAAAAAGCACTTTAGTATCTGGCATTGAATAGATATTTAATATTATTAGCTATTATTAGGCTTACATCATCATCAGTCAGTTCTCATAAAACACATCCTGTTTGGCAAATGAGGTTTTTGTTGTTGTTGTTGTTGTTTTTACAGAATATAAACATATTCTTTATATATAATATTATAGAAATATTCAAAAATATTCTAATAATTTCTGCCTGTGAAGAATTTATATCTAAAGAGATTTAAGATGCTCTAACCCAAAGGGTGATATTCATGAGTCTACAGTGGTGGGAAGCAGATTAAGAGGGGAAAGCTTTATGAAGGAAGTTGGAGAGAAGGGCCTCAGTAACTACAATGATCACTCTACTTTCCAGTTCCATCTATTCATTCACTTAAATCATTTATTCATTTATTTACTCACCAAATTTATTAAATAGTATGAAAGGCCTGAGTTACAGTGATCATGGTATGGAGTGGGAATTATAGCCTGGTGGGGAGATCTGAAATCAGACACTTTGGTCAACTTTTTGGTTCTTAATGATAGATAATGGTAGTTCCCAAAGGAGTTTTCA
>NW_006432943.1:8052050-8063929 GCF_000325575.1 Pteropus alecto
CTTATAATGAAAGCAAGTTTCAGACCAAATCCTGCCACACGTACAGATGATATTAGATAAATATTCACCAGCCAGCAGGCATGACACAGTTCATACAACTTTTCTGGGAGTTCAAGTGCTAGATCTCAGCCCTTTCAGTGAGCTATCTACCTTGAGTTCCTTGAGTTCCTGAAAGCCCATTTTTCATTATCACTCATGCTCAGTTTCCCAATAAAAACTCGTACTTATTGGAAACCTACTGGTTGTTGGTTGGGATGTGATCATGCAAAGACTCCAGAGCACAGCATGCTCTGAGGTAATGCTAACTGCTGGCCCCTTCACTGCTCTTTCTTGATTAGTCCCAGGGTTTTGGCTTAACTTAAGAAATATACGTGTAATAACACATTGTAAATGCTGAAATGCTTTAAAATAAATTACGGACATTAGAACACCTGTGTACAAAGAGGGCTTTTAAGATGAACTCAACATCATCTGGGATCTGGCCATCAGTTTTCTGGGCCAGAAATCTAATTTTGTTCTTATACCATAAGGAGAAATATCAAATTAACCAAGCTTATGGAACCTGGTGTATAAAACCAGACTTATTGTTCGCAATGAAATCTCAAACTGTTATGCAGCTTGGATATTGATGGGATAAACATAGTTTCTCCCTGGACATCATGTTAATGGGAAGTAATCATCACAAAGTTCTTATGTTGAACATTGAAATCTGAACAAGAGGCTGTAGTTGGCTGATCTGCAACAGGTACAGACCTGCCAGAAATACTTGAGTCCATAAGCCAAGGCACCTTTTCTTCTTATCTGAGCCTAAATGGGCATTGGCTAATTTCTGACTTCTGGGGTTCAATGCTCCGTCCTTCTTCAGTTCACACAGTAGGACACAATTCAGGCCACCATGTAATCCATTATGTTTATACTTACTAAATTACCAGGATATTCTAGACCTAACTCCCTAGAAATATCCGTTTTCTCTTTATTGAAATTTGGTGTATCGTCAAATTCTTTCATCACACTTTGAGTGTATAGATTATACTGATTGAAATTTCATAGGATTCATAAGGCAGTGTGTTGTTGTTGTTGTTGTTGTTGTTTTTAATTACAAAGGGTGAAAAACTCAACTTAGAATTTGTTGGTTTATGTAATTTCAAAGTTTCTGGCATAGCTGGAGCCAAGGATTCAAACAGTGTCATGAACCCAGTTTTTTGGATCCGTTCTATTTCATGTTCGCGTCATTTTCAAGTAGGCTCTTGCCAGGTGGTGTGGCCTCTAACAGCTCCAGGCACACATCCTCCCCGCTTCAAGTCCAGTTTAAAAATAACTTCTCTTTTTCTCAATAGTTTAATAAAAACAGCTACAGTGAAATCTCACCGGCCTGGCTTGGATTGCATGCCCATCACTGCACCGCTCCCGGTGCCCAGGGAGATAGGGTACAGGGACTGTCTAGACCTTGGTTACATGACCCCTCCTGAGACTGGTTTTTGTGCATAAATTGAAAGTGAGTATAAAATAATGACTCTGTTATCAGAACAAGGTGGGTGGATTCCAGGTGGGAAAAACCAACAGACATTCACCGAAGAGGCAACCTGATTTGTCTTATTTCCAAGTTCTAGGGGGTTGTTTTCCTTCATGCCATGAATGTTCAAAAAGACATCTTCTGCCATCCAGGAACTCAGTTTAGCAGGGAGAACAGATATGTACACAAATGACCACAAAAAAACAAACAAATAAATAAGCATGGTAAGTATCATATGAATATCTATAAAGGGAAAATAAGAATTCTGTATGTTTAGAGGAAAGAGGAATTATTATGGATTGAAAAGATAAAGGAAGCCTTCATGGAAGAGGTGGCACTTGAGCCCTGAGGAGAAGTAAGACTTTGATAAGTGGAGACAGAGAGTTTGACATTTCAAGAAGAGGGAGCTACACATTGGAAAGAGGATAGTACGTACTTCTTTTAATGTCCACCAGAACTGCTTCAGATTTTGTGTGAAAGCTATAGTAGATGTCTGTTCAATGTCAGATTGAACAGTAGGTATGTGTAGGTTTGGGCATCTTACCCAGGAGGAGCGCCCTCTGCACAGGATGAAGGGGTAAGTCTCAGGAGTTGTAAAGGTGTCCCATAGCTTCTGTTTTAGTATTTCTAAAAGTGTAGTCTGGGATGCTTTTTAAAATGCAGATTTCTGCACTGACCCCAGACTTACAGAATCAGAATCTCTGAGGGAGTAGCTCCTTTTGCTTTTTGTCTGGGGCTGAGCCCAAGTGGATTTCAGGACATCCTTCCAGCCCACATTCAGCCCTGCTTACTACTATTTTGACAGGAATGTCCAGTTCCTGTTATATTACATTAAAAAACCCCGTAGCCCTTCCAGAGTAAGATTCCTCAACTCCACTGTGCCCCTACCTTTATGGCTTCAGCTGGAACCAGATCCCAGATGTCATAGCCTCTGGGCTGAGAAGAGCAGAGCTGAGCATGGATCCAGAAAGGGCGTGGGGGTCGGGCCTCTACTGACCTTAAGGAAGAATGCAGTAGCCTTATCAGACCCACAGGATTGGCCAAGCAGTTCTTCCTGTTATTGCTCTTGATGGGTATGTGGGTACAGATCACCAAAAGAGAGTTTCAGATTTTGTTTGGAAAAACCCAGACTGCATGACGTCCGTCAGCACTTAATCTCTAAGAATCATGAATACTAACAGGCACAGGCTACAATCCAGTGGCCTCCAGCCCTCTGTAGTAGCAGTGGGCAGGTTTACACTCCAGGTAAATAAACACTTCCATTTAGCCGATAGCTTACATTGCTGATAGCTTACATTTTCTGCCTGCCTCTGGGCTCTACAATGAGTGGCCTGAACACAATTATTCTAAATTAAAAGCGTTTCCTCTGGAAGAAGACCCAAGCATGCTCATGGACCTCTACAGCAGCTTTTCTGAGCTCATGATCCTCTATACATCTTGGGAACTATGTCAGCATTTTGAGGAAGGATAAGAGTGGACTGTGCTGTTCATATTATCTAAATTGAGTACTCGGCTCACTTAAAACTTACAAAAGCTCTACCTGAAACAGAAGAGATAAGCTAAAGGGCAGGCAGACCCAGGTGGGCCTTGCCATTTTCTTCTGTGCTTATTAGCACAGATGTCTCTTGCCTGAAGACCCGGCACAGCAACCTGGGGATTCCTGGCTGCTGTGCATTCTGTAGTCCTCCCACCTCTCCATACTCCTCCACCTCCCACTTCAGAGCCAGACTGACTTAGCAGAGCTGCCTGGAGTCCCTTTTCTAAGAACTGGGTCAGGAAGAGGGCATGAAGCCTACTCCCTACCCTCAGGGCTCAGGGGGCCCACGGTGAGTGTGCCATCCAAACCCTGGTCTGTGCCTCTTTTGTACCCTGGTATTCTCTGGGGTCCCAGGCTCATGCCACTTCTTAGCTCAGGGCAGGCAAACCCAGGCTTCAGCTCACAAGACAGTGTCTAAGCTCAGGGGCTCCTTCTTCAGTTAGTTAGCTACCCTCAGCCTGGGACCCCGGAGAATACCAAGGTACAAAAGAGGCACAGACCTGGGACGCCAACTATTTTCTTCCATTAACTCTGACACTTCCTCCTCCCCATTTCATTTTCTTCTCAATTTTCAATCCCTTTGGGGAGAAGTGCAATTCTACTTCCTCCTGTGTGCCTCCTATCATAGTGATGACTTCTTGCTCTCAGCTTCCTGGCTCTGCTGAAGTGACCTTTGGAATTTCGTGGCTCCCTGCCAGAAACCCCAGGTCTTCCCAGCATCTGTTTAAACACCACACTTCCGGTGGCAATGCCCTTTGCCTTTCTGACCTTTTAGTCATTTGGCTCCAGGTTCCAAAGGAGATTTTACTGCCTGTCAGGGCAGTAACAGTGCCCTGTGGCTGGAAGAAAAGCCTTACTAATACATTCTCTTGGCGTATGAAGTTGCCAAAGTTTTAAAGGTTGGCACTTGGGGAAAATTTCAAGGCTGCTATTTACATGTTGAAAAAAGGCACAGGATGTAGCCTGGCATTTGATGCCCTCCTCCACGTGGGCCAGGCTGCCTCCAAGCCTCTCCTTCAGCCACAGCTCCTTTCCTTCAGCTTCCACTTGTATTTAATCCAGCAGCCTGGCTTCCTGGATTTTGCTTAAGCTGTTACCTCTGACTGGATCACCTTCCACCACCCCATTTTCTATTTCCGCATGGCACAATCCCTACCCATATTCTAAGTGTCAATGCCTACTCCAAAAAGCTTTCCTAGATCCCTCCCCATCTGACTTAATCTCATCCCAGCCCCTGTACTCCCATTGTGCTATTATTGTATTTTCTCATTCTCAGGGGCACATTTTTTTTGATAACGGCTATATTGACATATAATTCGCATATCATACAATTCATCCATTTAAAGTGTATGGTTCAGTGGCTTTTAGCATAGTCACAGAGTTGTGCAGCCATTTCCACAATCAATTCTAGAATATTTTCATCACCTCTCCAAAAAAAAAAAATCCCATATTCTTTAGCCATCACCCATCAATCTGTGGCCCAACCCCAATCTTCTTCAGCTCTATGCTACTTTCAGCACTAATCTACTTTCTATCTCTAAAGATTTGCTTATTTGGGATATATGCTTTTGTGACTGGCTTCTTTCATTTAGTATAATGTTTTCAAGGTTCATTCTGTTTAGCATGTGTCAATAGAACTTCATTCAAGAGGCACATTTAAAAAACATTTCAACATCTCTGAAATAAGGATGCATCTTCCAATCAATGGCATCAAATTCAGTGAAATCGTATATTTGTATCTACACTTTACCTCCTGTCACAATCAGCTGTGAAGCCAACTTCTTTGTTTATGTGTCTGTCTTGTAAACTGTAGGCTCCCAAAGGCTAGCAGCTATGTCTTAATTGTCTTTGTATCTTTTAAAGGACCTCACATGGTACTCGGCTTTTAAGAAGTGTTCAGTAAATACAAAGAAGGAGCTAATGTTGTATTCTAGACATATTCTCCAATAATAACATGGCAGAGCAGGAGAAAGGTGCAAAATCTTCATGCGCACTTGGTGAGTATATAGTATGCTTATGAGTTTTAAGTTTTTCTTGACTGATTGTTAATTAATTAAACATTTGAGCACGTACTATGTGCCAAGTCCTGTGTTCTAAGCAAAGAATGTTATATGGATGTTCAAAATATTATCTCTCTCTCAAGGAACTCATATCTATAAATGGTTATTCAACAAGGAGAATGGGTAAGTGTGGTGTAGAGCCTACCAACGCTATGAGACAGGTAAGCGGAAAAGTTGTTTGAGTGGTGGCACCTGTGTACTTACCACATAGGCATTAAGAATGTGGGCCTTACCGTCTAACAGTCCTGGCTTCTGCCACTTCTCTGTGAATCTGGGCATGATACTGAACTCTCCATGTCTTTGTTTCTTTATCTGTAAAATGGACATAATAAGGGTATGTATCTCTTGAAGTTGTTATTAGAATCAAATAAGGCAATGAGTCTAAAATATTTGGCATATTAGTAAGTGCTAAAATAAATGATAGTTATTCTTGTGAATTCTAGATCATTAAACCTTTGGGTATTTTAGAAATTATTTAGTCAACCCTCTCCCCACACACCTAATTTTATGCTTTAGGGTACCAGCACTAAGTGGCTTACCCTCTAGCTGGAGGAGATGGAGGCAGGCTTCCCAGAGGAAAGATGTTTGAGGGATTAGAGACTTTTAAAATGGCCAAGAACTTTCAGCAAGTAAGATGGGTGCTTTGGAGGTGAATTTGAGGAAGGCTCTTCCTCTAGCTCAAATGACTGACCCTCCTTTTTCCTCCCCTGGGGAGTCACTTTGTTTATCTTAAAGGAGGCTTCATATTTACACATGTAAAATATGTCCTATATTTGAACAGCTTTTAGCAGGAAACTCTCAGCCCAGTCTGGGTCATAAGCTCTAGTTCCTTCCTGGGTATTATTTTTCTCTTCTCAGAAAACCTGTACATTCCTTGGGCTGTCAGGGGCTGAGGTTTCTGCATTTTATTTCTCAAGTGTCTGGTATGATGGGCAGAGGAGTTCTACATAAGCGTTTTTTGTGTTTTTTTTAAAACTTTTTACTTTGAATTCTAACAGGTGTTGTTGAATGAAAGAATGAATAACTACCTTTTGAATTAATAATGATAAACAAAAAAACAAATGGTTACAGGGTTGATTATAGCAATTGACTCCTCAAACAAATTACATTTACTTTCCAAGGGCAAAATGAATTATAGATCAAAGCTAAAAGAATTGTACTCATTTATTAACATTTTTTTTCAGTTTTATGAATAACATCTTACTGTCACTGTCAACACTTAAAAGAACTGTACTCATTTATTAACATTTTTTTCAGTTTTATGAATAACATCTTACTGTCACTGTCACTGTCAACACTTTAGGAAGTGTTCAGTAAATACAAAGAAGGAGCTAATGTTGTATTCTAGACATATTCTCCAATAATAACATGGCAGAGCAGGAGAAAGGTGCAAAATCTTCATGCGCACTTGGTGAGTATGTAGTATGCTTATGAGTTTTAAGCATACTATGGGGTTTACATAGGTGGCTTCTTTTCTAATAGGCACAGCACCAGGAAAACAATGTTTTATTTTTCTGCTGAAAGTAGCATTTGTTGAGTACACACTATGTCTCGTGTGTGTTAACTAATTTAAACTTCAGGACAACCCTATGAACTATCTTCTTTTTGCTGAAAGTCTCAAAACTAGAAAGCGACAGCTAGGATGTGGATCCAGGGAGGCTACCCCCAGAGCCTGGGAGCTTAACCACAAGTGTAAAAGCCTCCCTGGGAGCCCTCCTCCTGCCTGCTCATCTGTTTAAGATCTTAATCAAAGCTTTGTCACTTTAGCCAGGATCTGAACCTTCTGAAGACCCCCAACTACTCCTGCACTCTCCATCCCTTTTTTTTTTAATTTTCAGTCTCTTACAAAATCCTTTTTATTAGGATTAGTGATCAGTCATTCAACAAATATTTGTGTCAAGACCCAGTCAATGTTTGTCTCTTAAGAGTTCATAGACTGGTTGGGGAGATAAGAAGTTAGAAACAATTACACTGTATGATTCAACAACTGTACCTCTGAATATGTAGATGAAAGAATTGAAAGGAGGGACTTGAACAGATATTTGCACACCTATGTTCACAGAAGCAATAGCAAAAATAAATAAATAAATAAATAAATAAATAAACGAATGAATGAATGAATGAATAAAATCCAATTAAAAGCGAATAAATAAATAAATAAATAAATAAATAAATAAATGGAAAGGAAACAGCCCAAGTGTCTGTCAATGGATGAATGAATAAACGAAATGTGATCTAGACATACAATGGAACATTATTGAGCCTTAAAAAGGAACGAAATTCTGATACATACTACAATATGGATGAACCTTGAAGACATGCTACATGAAATAAGACAGACACAAAACGACAAATATATGATTCTACCTATATAAGGTACCTAAAGTAGTCAAATTCGCAAAAGCAGAGAGCAGAATGGTGGCTATCAGGGGCTATGGGGAGAGGAGAATGGGAGAGTCAGGGTTTAATGGGCACAGAGTTCCAGTTTGGGAAGATAAAAAGTTCTGGAGATGAATGGTGTGATGGTTGTACATGTATGTGAATATATTCAAGTCACAGAACTGTACACTTTAAAATGGCTCAAATTGCTAAGAGGCTGCAGAGCAGAGGCACATGCCCAGGGTAGTGTTGCCTGCTTATCTGTTGGGTCACTGATACGACCTTTGCCTATCTCCTCGGCTCCTTTTCCTTGACTGGTCGAGAAGCGTTCCCTTCTCTTGGCTCTCAGTGCTGGTCTGGGGGGCCGTTAGGGGGTTGGGAGCAGCTGGGTGTTATAGCTTGCTGCTGCTGGGTGCTGTATGAATCCTGCAGGCACAGCTGAGGTTTGAGGACTTTATGGCCATCACTTAGCAATCCAGATGAGCAAAAATGGGGCCTGAATCAGATGGGGGCAAGAAGAGGTGGCAAGAAGTGTAGGGGTTTGAGAAAAGTTGATAGAGCTTAGTGACTTATGGGAAGAGCAGCATAAGGGTGAAGGGCATCCAAGGAGGACACCCAGATTTCTGGTTTGGATGACTGGGTGGATGGGAGTGCTATTCCTGAGATGTAGACTATAGGAAGAAGAATGTGTTTGTCGGGAGAAACAATGAGTTGAGGGACATGTTGAATTTAAGGTGCTTGGAATATATCCAAGCAGCTAGTTATGCTAGAGGAAATATCAGTTTTAATTTTATACTCAGAAGACTCAGAAGGCTCTGCTAAGACAGCAGACAGATTTTTTAAAAGGGGAAGGAGTATTCAGCAAACTTCCAAAAAGAGTACAGGACCAGATGTGCAGCTTGCTTAATTGTGGCATCTTCCAGTGCAAGTCTGATTTCTGATTTATGTTTATTTTCAGCAAGTACCCCCACACTCAGTTTGCCTCTCTTGGTTCTTATTAGCAAATAAGAACCAAGAACTCTCTTGGTTCTTATTAGCAAAATCACTGATTGGGGTCCAGAACCAGTTATGTGGTCTTTCTGGTTGATATCCAAGCCATAATTTTCAGTGCTTCAAAGGGAGGAATAAGACTCTTTAGTTTTTCAGGATTATGAAATGTAACCTCCTAATTTTATGTCACTGAGAATTTTTTTTTTTTGCTCCTAAGCTTGATTTGCCTTCAAAAGGATTTCCATTGGGGAGATATTTCCATTATTTAATTTGCTTTGTTGTTAGATTATTTATTTTTACCTACCATTTTATATCTGTTATCACTTTGGCTGTAAACTTCAGACATTACTTCTGGGAACACTGAATTGGCCTACACTTTCCAGCCTATCCTCTTCTTCTCATGGTCCGCCCAGGCTTGAGGATACAACCACATAAATCATCAAGTTCAGACCTGAGGCCTTCTTCCATCTGCCAAAACTTGGAGCGGTCTCTCTTCACACATCAGTTTCCTCCCTGTTTGGAGATCCAGTGCAGAGAAGACTGAAGAAAGACTCAGGACACTTGGAGTTTTTATACCGTCCCATTGATACAGGACATCACTTGTAAAATTCTTAATCTTTTAGCAGGAAATGAAATGGGACATCTCTTGCAGAGTTCTTAATCTTTTTAGTAAACCTAGTTAAGTTTTCTTTCCTCCTTTTTCTTTGGGAAAAAGGCCCTCTCACTCAACTCCCGATAATTGCCCTGAAACTGGTGACTCAGATTCTCTGGCTATTGATAAGGGTCATTGGCCCATTGTTAGCAGAAATGGCATTAGGCCAGGCAAGACTCTTAGAGTCTGAGAGGGGAGGGGACTTTAGGCCAAAGGTCTTTTTACTCTTTAAGAAATATATTAACCAAGCCTGTTTTCCTTTACTCGCATAATAGGCAAATCAATAACAGAAAATTAATAGATACATGATTTAAATAACAAGTTCGTATCTTCTTTTCCTCATCTAGGGACTGAGGCGACACTTTGGCAGGAAACCCAAGACCCCATCCTGACTAAGGCAGAGAGGTAAAGAGCTCCATGAAACCCCATAGGCAGGGACTACGACCCTTCTCAGTGGGAAGCAGATACGGAAGAAGAGACCTCCTCCTGTGTCTTGACATCTATATTAATAAAAAAGGGGTTCATGGCTCTTAGAAAAGAGTTAGGCAGGGAAAGTTAGTTAGGGGGCTTCAGGTCTGCCTGCAAAGACACTGAGGTCATCCTACTCTAGAAAGGGTCTGCCCGAATCTGCCTACAATTAAGCAAGCCAGGAGGCTTTTTTGGGCTAAAAGTAACTCATACAAGGAAACAAGTAAGCAGGTAATTGGGTACTAGTTTCAGCCAGTCACTTGCATTGCGCAATAAAGACCCCAATGATCTTCAATTTACCTGAGCCTCATTATACCATCATTATAATATGATGCACGTGCCCAGAAATTTATTAATGTCATTATAACCAACTGAATCCTGGGAACGAACATGCGCAGAAAGCAAATGATGAATCACTGAGTCTTGTCAATCTTAGCTGTCAATCAAGGAAGCCCATTCCTCTAAGAAAAGTAACCACTCACAACAAAAAGGGATAAAAACCTCAAAGGCTTTGTTACCATGCCTTTGAGCTATGCTTCTCTTGTTCAGGCCTGCTTCCACGTCTGGAAGTGTACTTTCCCTTCTAATAAAGCTTTCTTTTCTGCTGTATTTCGGTGTCTTGCTCAATTCTTTGTTCGAGACATCAAGAACCTGGACAACACACTGTGAGAGGAATCCCACTCTCCAGTAACACCACTGCTTGTCAGTCTGTATGACAACAAAACCCAGAAACAATATGGTTTTTGTGTACTGTGTTGCAATATACCAAGTGCTTTTACATTCATTATCTTATGATCACCTCCTAGGCCTCAATTTCTTCATCTGTGAAATGGATAGGTATATCTACTTATCTTTCACGCGTCATAAACTTGTAAAGATAATGATTAATAATAAGAGATAAGAGAGCCCCTGGGACACTACCGAATCTGATTTTTAAAACTATATACAGTATTAAACTAATAGCTTATATTTCTAAAGTTCCTCAACAGCTATTCTTCTGTTTTTCTTTCTTTTTGAAGTCCTGTCAGCTCCTATTCTAATGCTCTTTTTACATGAATAATAGTAATTATAATAGAGCTACCATTTATCAAGCACTTACTAGAGTAGAGAATAATTGTATTAAGAATCTCATTAGTTGTCAGGCTTGAAAGCAGCTACAAGTGAACCCATTTTATAGGTAAGGAAACAGAGGCTTAGGGAAGTTAAAATTGCCAACCCAAATTCACACAATGAGTGAGTGGCAGAGACAGGATTGGAAACCAGATCTAATGTGAATCTGGGGCCCCCAGCCTTGACTACCACCATTTATTGACTCACTAGCTCTCCACTTTTCAAAGCCACTTCTTCTTTCCCTCTCCCTCCTCTATGATATTTCTAAATATATCTTTACACCTAGGCCTTGAAAATATGTTTTGGAAATCACAAATAAATAAAAGAAATCTGGTTGGATGTTCTCCACAGGTGTGGGGCAAGTCATGAGTGTGGTATGGGAAGATGGGGGACAGAGGGAGGTGAGGGGGTTACCTGGCTGAGAAAAACACGTTTGCCTGTGTCTGTGCACCTCATGGTCCTTCCCCAGACGAGAGCTGACAGATCCAGGGAACGGGCCTCCGGGAGACGAGAGGGTTCCCTCTGCTTTTCAGCTACCCAGTCTCTGCTTACCTCCCTTTTCACAGTGATCTTTTCCAACAGAAATCGAGTATGGCCTGGGGGTTGGCCAGTGAAGCGGGTGACTGGGGCCCAACTGGAAAATAGGGAAGGAAGAGGAGGAAGATTAAGAAAAGAGAAGCAGCTGGAACTCATCTCCTGAGGACTGGCCAAGAAGGAGGCCCCGGCCCTGGGAAATGAGCTTGTCTCCCGCCACATAAACCCCCTGGGCTTTCTCAGTCTGTGTGACTCAAGGACTTAGGCTACTTGTGGCAGCTCCTAACAGCAGGCGCTGCAGATGTCTCAGCAGACAAGAGATACCCCCCCTCGCCCCTTCCAGCCCCCGGAGAGTAGATGTGCTTTCCGGCTGTGAGAAGACAGTTGCCAATACTAAGAGATGTCCTTCTGAGTGTCCACGTTGCAAATCAGAAAAAAAAAAAAGAAGAAAACCTCTGGGTGTGCATGACTCCAGTCAGCAGGGCAGTGTGGCCAGCAAATGTAGCAAATATGTGGATATTTAGTAACAAAAGGATAAGTACTGGAACCGATAAAAACAGAATTTTCAAACCAGGATTTCTGCAACATTCTGGCCTCCAGAGGAACTCAGCAGAGGGTAGGGGCACACAGAGAGCG
>NW_006432943.1:8066406-8121197 GCF_000325575.1 Pteropus alecto
GTTTTGCGACAAGGGTGGCGCGGCGGATGGGAGGATGGAAGGAGGGGCCAAAGCATCCCTGGGTACGCTGTCTGTGGGTGGCCCTGAACTCTGCATGAGGATACAGGGAGGAATGAGACGTAGTTTGTACCTCTAGGAGCTCAAAGTGTCAGTGAGTGCTTCTCAAACTTCTGTACCCCAGTAACCCGCAGATAAATGCCCTTTGTCCTCCCTGCTCAAAATCATCAGCTAGTTGAGAGCTAAATAAGAAGAATGATAATGGGCCAGAAGGTTCTTCAAGGGGAAATGGATATCACTGTTTTCTCCGGGGGCCCCAAATTCACAATAAGCCTTCTAATTAGACCTTAGATGATGTTTTCAAAAACAGTTTAATTATTTGTTTTCTGAGTGTGTGTGTGTGTTAAGGATTGATTTAATTAATTTGCGGACATTTAAAACATTCTATAATTTTCGTGAGCTTTTCTGGGGGCATTTATCAGGTTTTTGTTTGTTTGTTTGTTTGGTTTTTTGAGTATTCTGAGAGCTTCAGCTAAGGGAGGTGGCCTGGGGATGCTCTTGACCTCTGAAAGACTCTGGTGGAATTTCCTCTCTTCAGTGTTGTCCCAGAGTTTCTTCACTAGTGGCTCGTGTCTGAAGCCGATAGCAATAGTGCCAAGGTTAGAATTGGGTCCAAGAGTGGTAAAATGACCAAGAAGTCATTAGTAAGGCAAAGGAGGTATTTTGTTGAAGAAGCAGCAAGAAGGAAAAAATAAGAGATGGAGCAGACATACTCAGGTTACACGTGTGAGAAAGGGGAGGCACGCCATGCTCTCAGGGTCCACAAAAGGAAATCTGGATTTAGCTTTTATTTAGTACAAATGTTTTTGCGAAGGAGAAACCAAGGTACCAAAGCCAGGATCCTAATAATTAAATTTTTAAAAACTTGAAAGTAAATCCCAGGATGCTTGCCCTAGAGACTTCCAAACAGACGCTCACCACAGGACAGAGAGACAGAGAGATACAGAATTCCCGTGTCTTAAATAAAAATGAAACCCTTGGCTTCCCATCTTCCCCCACCCTCATCAGGCAGCTCTGACAGAGCTTTCTCACTGAGACCCCTAGGAGGGCTATACCACCATCTGCTGCTGCTCTGCTTTACACAAAGGGAAACAGTAAGGAGAATGGAAGGTTTCCTACTAGGCCTGCGCTGACTCACCCGGGGAAGAAGCCCTTGGCAAAGCAAGGAGTAAGAATTGCTGACTAGGTTCACCCTCCCTTCCTAGGAATCCAGGGAAGGCTTTGCAGAGTTAGTGGCGTCCTGGAGAAAGGGTGGCCTTTGTGAAAAGTGCAGGTTCAGCTGGATGCTTGGAATGACTGCTCCGGACCTTTCTGGCACACAGTAAGAGGGTATGAGGACTTGCTTCACCAGACAGGGAAGGCCTATTGATCAGTGACAGCATTGGGTGGAGAAAGAGAACTGGGCAGCCCGCAGAGCTGAAGATTAGAGAGCGAAACAATACACAATAATGACGTTCCCACTGTAGAGGGTGTGCGAGAGGGGGTGGGAAGTTAGGAGAGAGAATGGCTTTTTTTTCTAGTAGCAAGTGTGGATGGAGAGCAAGGGCAATGACAATAAATCAGAAATGCATTTCTCAGAAGACTAAAAATAAAGTTATTTTGTTACAGATATAATTAACATTTCAAAACTATTTTTGACTAGCAGCATCTAATTAATTTGACTTTTAAGCTGTGCAGAGCTCTTTGTAATGAATAAACATGTTAGACTTTTTTGCAGTCTAACAAGTTTATGTAACAAGCTGCATCCTTTTTGATGTTTATGCATAAAGAGAAGCCGCATGCGAATATGGATGAGGCATGGAATTCCGAGATTTTAACAAATACCAAAGACAGGAAAAACGAAACTCCTTGTTTGGGATGAATGATATTCTTTGCCAACTGCCTGTTAAAAGCATTTTTATTCCAACTCAGGAAGGAGAGAAGGAGGCAGGGAGGAAGGAAACATTTTTAGGGTACAAATTCCTGCTTCCCACGCCCATGGCATCTTTCTTCTTTCCAACTCTATATTTATCTTGGTTCCCTTATAGCCTCTGTCAGCATTCTTTAGCTTTCTGATAGGCAATGAGGCATGAAGGTGAAGTATCCAAACTGAGACCTTCTAGGAACCTGGTTCTCACGTAGTCTTTTCTTTAGACCTCCCTGGTACTGGCTCAATTCCCAGCGCGCCCGCGCCCCCTTCAGGCGACTTTTCCCATTCTTGCACATTCGTGGGCACAGAGCGGATTGCAGGGGTGGAAAGGGCCATAAGGGCCATTTGGTTCCGCCCTCATGTTCATCGAAGGCCTCACGTGTGGCCTTTTGCCATTATCTCCAGATGAGCTTATTATATACGCATATTAGTGCATGCATGTCAAGAGCACTGATTTATTAAAGATCTTTAAAATATACCACAATTAACATTTTCGTAACTGTTTTGGCATGTCTTCTTTAAAAAAAGAAATATATATATATATGTTCAGAGCTTCACAATGAAGTGGTCCAGGGCTCCTTCACCTTCTGAGAAGACTTGCGTGTACTGTTATCAGTCGCACACAAGCAAAGAGGAATTTTTCTTTTATACAGCGTCATCCTTGACGAATTCAGGGTAAAAGTTCTCTGCATGAAGTGGTCTCCCTCACGAAGAAGCTAAGGGGAAGACGACGAGGTCTAGCTTGTAGGGGCACCCTTGGCTTCCAGGAAGATTAATTTTTCCCCTCGTTTTCACAGTACCTTCTGAGTTATTAGTGAAAATTTGCAGGGTCCATGCAAGGTGGGGGGATCAGACCCAGAAACTTGCGCACGTCCTTTCGCCCTTGGCCGCAGCGATGCTCAGTTCTCACAGCACCGAGCGCCCAGCGCGGTGCAGGTTCCTCACTCTGCTGTTCCTGCTCAAAGCCGTGCCGCCTTATTGTTAAGAGGAAACTTAATTAATACGAGTGTTTCCCCTTTGAGATAATGCGGACCCTGGGGAGCTGGCAAACCTGGTGGTGCTGGGGATCCCAGCTGGGGACTGGAGGAAGCTGGCGAGAGCAGCCCGACCACGCAGGCCTGGGATCTTATTGAAATGCAGCGAGAGGGAGGAAATGAGGGCAAGTTAAAGAGAAAAATAGGATTTGAGACTTGATTCGCGGCTTTTTCATTTTTCGGATTCCCGGGAGGAAGCCGAGAGGAGAGAGGAAGGGGTCAAGGCGGGAGCCGACCACTGGCTGCCGGCTGTGGAGGGGGCGCGTGGGGGAGACTGAGGCCCCGCCGACCGGAGGGAGTCAGACCGCTCTGACGCGGTACTTCGGGCAGACCACCCTCTATTTGTCAGCGCCTCCAGCACAGAGCTCCCTCTTGTCGTCCACAAGGACAGTCACCAAGGCCTGGGGCGGAACGCCAAGGTAAGGAACACGCACCAGGTCTCTGTGCCAGGGGCCCAGGGGCGGGGGTGGGGGGTGGGGGAGATGGGCTTTGGGAAGAGAATGACAAAAGGAAGTGGTGGTGCTAATGTAGACGTTCTAGATATAGTCACAAAGGACAGTCAGAGCACAGGGAACTTTAAGTCAATGTGGTTGCAATTACTGTTTATTATAGTTTAGCAGGGGGAGGTTGTAGCGCCTGGAGGAGGGCAGGAGCCAATTGTGTTTTGTTTACTGCTCTATGACTTGCACCTAGAATAACTACTGGTAAATATAATGAGAGCAGTGTCCATTGACTAAGTGCTTTGCTTGTGATATATATACACATATATTATGCATATATATGTATGACATGTAAAGTGTATATAGTATGCATATGTATATATATGCCTCATTTTACAGATGAAACTAAGGATGGGATAATCAAGTAGCTTGTGCAAGGTGGCATGGTGAATCTGGATTTGAATATAGGTGGTCTGGCTTCAAAACCTATGTTTTTAATTATAGTTCTGAGAATAGACGAGAGATTTTGAAATGAGGTATTTTGAAAGAAGAAATTGATTTACCGGGGAGAATTTAAAGCCTTTGGAGATTGGGGAGCATTTGGTTCAGGACTTGAGGAATGACTATGAGCACCCACGACTTTTTGGGAGATGGGGCATTTTGCTTTATTTTCCCGTGTGTTCATCATGCAGTTGAGAGTGGGCACCTGGAAGTCTTGCTCATGTTTTCATTCTCCGCAGTTCATCAAATGATCCTATTGCCTAATGGAATTCTGTGGCAAGTAGCACAGACATGATGGCTCAATGTGCAGAGAGGCTGTGCGTGAACAAAAAGGGGAAAACTAAATTCTGCTATCTTTGTACAGAATTATATTCCGTGGAAAAACGAAGAGGTGGGCCAGATTCAGGTGGACTAATGTGAACGTGATGCTTATTTTTGCCACCCTGAGTTGTCTACATTTTTCCACCTAGATCTTTCTAATTAGACACCTGACTGCTCCTGTCTAGATCTGTACTTGGAAAAAGAATTGTAACTCATTCCTACTGAGGTGCAAATGACTAATGACATTTATATCTTCAACAGGCATTTAATGAGCCTACCCTGCAGGATAGGTAGATAGATAGAATGGATAGATTAGTGATTAAAATAAGAATAGTAGCAGAATAAGTTAGTAGCAGAATCTGGGTAGTAAGTATACTTGTTTTCACTGTAAAATTCTTTTAATTTTTGTTGTATATTTGTAAATTTTCAAAGCCTTGATTCCTATATGGGAAAGCAAAGGAGGAAGTGTGGGCAAAAGATAAGACAAAGCTTTGTTCTTAAAGTCATTAGAAGAAATAAAGCACATATACAAGTACCTGGGTTCTAAATCTGGGATAAGATTTTGAGATTATAAATCAGGTCTTTTTTTCTTCTATGTTCTTTTCTTCTCCCACATCTAAGGCAAAGGATATCGCCAACCACGGAAACCAGAAGGAGGCTGCAACATTTTTTGGATTTTATGTCTAAAAGTCCAGGGGGGAGGTAGATGGGGTAAAGGGGGTCAAATATGTGGTGACGAAAAGAAATTAACTATGGGAGGTGAACACAGTATAAATATATATATGCCTACTGTTAAAGTGTACCGCTGAAACTTATTGGATTTCGTTAACCAGTGTCACCATAAAATAAACAAATAATAAAATAAAAATAAAAATCCAAACTCTTAGGAAAAGGAAATACCCTGAGACAAACAATCCCTTTTAGAAGAGCAGAGGAGGAGTTCTGATTCCTAAACCCCAAGATTAGAAAGACATTCTGGAAACAGAAGGCTCTGCTGGTCTGCTGGCTTGTGTTAAGAAGTATAGGCATACTTGGGAGAAATTGCGGGCTCAGTTCCAGACCATAATAAAGCAAATATCGCAGTAAAGCAAGTTATAATCTTTTAGCTGGTAGAGGGTCTTGCCTTCAGTTTGCTAAAAGCACAACACCTGTGAAAAGCAATAAAGGGAAAGTGAGGTATGCCTGTAGCAAATGTTCAGATTAGAAATGGCTGTGTGTGGTTCAGGGGAGAGTAGCCACCCTCTCCTAATTTATTGACCAAATCAGGACACATTTGACAGGGAAATGGGGCACTATTGATAATTATACTGAGGCAACAAGCATGTACCTGGACTGTCCCAGGTACACTGGGATGCAAAAACTGGAAGCAGAGGCTGCCTCAGAAAAGAATTGAGTGCCTTGAGTAGGAAACAGAAGCATCAAACCACTGGGCCTGAATGGGCTGTGCAGGGGTAACCTGGGTGACAATTAATTGCTGATGCCCTCCCCCTCTTGCCTCAGGCCTTAGTACTGCTTAGGCCCCCAGAACCCTGGCACAGCTCAGGGTGATGCTGGGAGAGAGGAGCAGGACCAAAAGCAATTAAGATAAAATGAGTATTACCTAGTCACTGAACCTGGAAAGGGTAAAAGAGAGAAGGAATAGCTAGATGCTAATAACCTATACGCTTCACAAGAACAGAGATCATGTCTGTTTTGTTCAATACCTAGCAGAACATTTCAAAGTCAAACTTAACTATTTGTTGAATAAGTGAATGAGCGAATGAGTTAAATTGGTGCTCTAGGAAGAATGGTAGCACTAGTAACATTAATAAACAGGAAGTGAAATGGGTTTAGGAGGGAAGATACTTCTGGTTTTGAAAATACTAGCTTTGAGGCAGCAGTGGTATAGTTCTGAGAACCTATGTTCGAAAAAAATTGTGTGAAGAGCTTTAGGACTGAGGTCAGTGCTGGGCTTGGGAGCCATGTGCATGTTGGTAGTGAATATCATGGGATGAATACGAGCACTTAGGGGGAAAAAAAAACAGGATAACATGACAACTGGGGCTCTTGGAAAAGAAGCCAAAGGAGATAAGATCAAGTTATTTGAATTTCAACAGGGATCAAAAGTTTGCATTAAAGGAATGACTCTCTATGCTGGAATTTCTCTCACAGGGGAGGTGGAACGGGAAAAAATGGGCTACCTCCGTCAGCAAGTAAACATTATCCTCTGAAGTAGGCTGCGAATTGTGGCCAGTATCTAGTTTTTCTTTTTTCTAATAGAAAATATTTGCTCTCACTGAGTTTTTCTCCTCAACAATTTATTTTGAAAATTTGCAAAACCACAACAAAAGTGAAAAAAAGAATTTTATAGCAAAAGCACATAGACCCATTACCTCGATTCTACCACATTTAAAACATTTGTTTTATCACTAATCTACCCATTCATCGATTCATTTAAATTTTTGACACATTTCAAAGAAAATTGCAGACATCCCCTAAATTCTTTAATATGACTATAATTAACCAAAATTCAATATTATTTTCTTTTGATGTAAAATTTAAATAAAATGCACAAATCTTAAAAGTTTATGCACTGAGTTTTCCTCAAATGTTATGTTATAAAAGTTTTCCAAATCTACAGCAAAGTTGGAGGAATTTTGTACTGATCCCTTGTATACTCGCCACCCAGATATACTATTAACATTTTCTGACTTATTTATCACAACCTATCTATTGATCCACCTAATTTTTGAAGCATTTTAATTACTTTCCTTCTCCCCAGTACTTCAGCAAACATATCATAAATCAGAGATAGCATGTTTGCAGTTTTCTTTCTTTTGATGTGAAACCTATATTTAGTAAAATGCACACATCTTAAGTGTATAATCACTGACTTTTAACCAATGCAAACTCCAGTGTGACTCAAACCCCTATCAAGATATAAAACGTCACTATCACCCCAGAAAGTTCCCTCGTGCTCCTTCCCACTCGATCCTTGTCCTCACTTGCCCCAGAGGCAATCACAGTTTGAATTTTTTTCCACTGTAGATTCGATTTGCAAATAGAACCATCCAGTATGTACTCTTTCGTGAAGGCTTCTATCACACAGCATGGTATTTTTGAGATCATTTCACGTTGTTGCTTGTCTCAGTAGTTTATGTCTTTTTATTACTGAGTAGTATTCTATTGTATGGATATACCACATTGTTTGCCTGTTCTTCTGTTTCTAGTTTGGGGGTATGAGTAAAGCTGCTGTGAACATTCTCACACAAATCTTTTTGTGGACATATGTTTTTATTTCTCATGGTTAAAAACCTAGGATTGAAATTGCTGGATCATAAGGGCAGGTATATGTTTAGTTTTATAAGAAACTGCCAGGTATTTTCCCAAATGTGATTGTACTATTTCATACTCCCATCAACAATGTTTTAGCGTTCTGGTTGCTCCACATACTTATCAGCATTTGGAATTGTCGATCTTCCTACTTTTAGCTATTCTGGCGGATGTGATAACACTTGGTATTTTAAATTTGCTTTTCCCTGATGATTAATAATGGGGAGCATGTGTTCACATGATGATTGGCCATTTATATATCTTCTCTCATGAAGTATTTGCTTAAATCTTTTGCTCATTTTAAATTGGTTGTTTGTCTTTTTCATATGCTGTGAAATTCTTTAGATATTCTGAATGCCAGTCTTTGTTAGAGATATGGTTTGTGAATATTTTCTTACAATCTGTGGCTTGTTTATTCATTATCTTAATGATTGCTTGTGATGAGCAGAAGTTTTTAATTTTGATGAAGTTAAATTTATGTTTATTACTTTCTGTGATCAGTTTTACAAAACTTTGTCTGCCCCCAAGTCATAAAGATATTCTCTTATGTTTTCTTCTAAAAACTTAATGATTTTAGCTTTATGTTTAGATCTAAAATTAATTTAGAATTAACTTCTGTGTATAATAAATAAGAAGGGTCCAGATTCATTTTTTTCCCATATGGGCATCCAGTTATTACAACGTTATTTCTTGAAAGCACTTGATCCCCTATTTAATTGTTTTGGTGCCTTTTTTTTTTTCTTTTCTTTCAAATGATCATATACATACTAGCCTATTTTTGAGCCCTATTCTGTTCCAGTGATCTGTTCGTTGATCCTTAAGGCAGGACTACACTATCTTGATTAATCTAGTTTTATAGTAAATGTTGAAGTCGGGTAATGTAATACTCCACATTTGTTATTTTCCAAAATGCTTTAGGTATCCTAGGTTCTTTGAATTTCTATAAATATTTTAGAACAAGTTTGTCAATTAAAGAAAAGAAGTGTGCTGAGAGTATGTTTGGGTTACGTTGAATGTATGTTCATTCTGGGGAGAATTGACATCTTTCCATTTATTTAAAATTCTTTAAATTTTCAACCATGTTTTGTAGTTGAAAGTATAGAATTCTTGTATGTCTGTGGCTAAATATATTCCTAAATATTTTATTTTCTTATGTGATTATAAATTATAAAGTAAATTTCTAGTTCAATTTTCTTTTTTTAAAATTGAGATAGTGACATGTAACATCGTGTAAGTTAGAGGTGTTCAACATCTTGATTTGATACATTTATATATTGCAATGATTACCATTGCAGTGTTAGCTAACACCTCTATCAGGTCACATAATTATCATTTCTTTTTTTGTAGTGGGAATAAATAAGATCTAGTCTCTTAGCAAGTTTGGTGTTTATAATACAGTATCTTTGTCTATAATCACTATTCTGGGCATTAGACCTCCAGGACTTATTTCTCTACTAGTTCTAGCTCAATTTTCAATTGTTTGCTCCTAGTATATGAGAATACAATTATTTTATATATTTACCATGTATCCTGTAACCCTGTTAAATTCACTTATAAGTTCTAACAGTTGTTTGTAAATTGCCTAGGATTTTTTTTTTTTGTATACGATTTTATCATATACAAATAATTTTACTTCTTCTTTTGCAAACTTCCCCTCTTCTTTTTTTTCTTTTTGCCTTATGCCAAAGACTAGGATCACCAATACAATCTAAAATAGAAGTGGTTACAGTGGCTATCCTTGCCTTGATCCCAGTTTTAGAAGGGAACATCCACTATTTCACCATTAAGTATGATGTTAATTGTAGATGCTTGAGTGAGTTGTATTATTCAAAAAAGTGTTCATTTCATCTGTATTATTATAATTCATAATCTTATTATTTGTCCTTTCAATACTTATAGAATCTATAGATCCTCCTGACATAAGTAATTGATATTCTCACTTTGTCTGGATTAGATTAGCTAGGGATTTATCAATTTTGTTGCCTTTGTTAATTTACTCAGTTTATCTGTTTTCCATTTTTAAAATTTCTTTTGCCTTTATGTTCTTTTCCTTACTTTCATATACATTGCTCATTCGCTAGCATTTGGAAGTGGAAACTTAGGTATTAAATCTAAACCATTCTTCTTTGCTAGTATAAGCATTTAAAACTAATTTCTCTCTATTCACTTTTCTCAATATATCATGCAGGTTTTGATGTTTCATTATCATTCAGTTTAAAATATTTTCCAAATTTCCCTATTTCTTTTTTATTCCAGGTATAATATACAAGAATGTTGTTTAATTTCCAAATATTTTGAGTTTTTCTAAGGATATTACTAATTTCTAGTTGAATTCATTGTAAAAGAACATAATCTGTATGGTTTTAATTTTTTAAATTTTATTGAGACTTATGGCTATGCATAGAGTCTGTCTTGGTGTATATACTATGTGTTATTGAATTATATTCTATTGTAATGTTCTAGAAAGATCATTTAGGTCAAGGTGGCTGATAGTGTTCAAATTATCTATGTTCTTACTGAGTTATTTTTGGGGGGGTGGCATCCAGTTTTTCTGTCAATTGATGAGGGAGAGATTAACAATTATGGATTTGTATTGTTCTCTCTTTAATTTTGTTCAGTTTTGCTTTGTGTATTTTAAAGTTTTTTAAATAGGTACATAGATATTTATGATTGTTATATATCTTCAATGCATTGACACTTATTAGGAAATGCTCCTCTTTATTAGCGATAATGCTTTTAATCTTGAAGTCTATTTTATCTGATATTAATTCAGTCACTCTAGTTTTATGATTAGTGTTTACATGGTTTATCTTTTTAATCTGTTACTTTCAGTCTGTTGGTTTCTTTGTATATTTAAATGTGTCTTGTAGAAAACATACTTGGATCCTACTTTTTATAATTTATTTGGACAATTTCTGCCTTTAAATTGGCGTGTTTAGTCCATTGAATGTAATTATTCATTAGGATGAGTTATAGGACTACCATGTTACTCGTTTTCTCTTTATCGCCTCTGTTTTTTCTCTCTTCTTCCTTTACTGTCCTCTTTTGGATTGTTTGTTTTTAAAAAAATCCACTTTAACTTATGAATTGGCTATGTACTTATAGCTTTCTGCATTTTTAAATGGATAATTTAGGGATTATAATTACAGATCCTGATTCTTTATAATTTATTAAAATTCTTATTTTTTTCTTCAAATTCAAAAATTTCTGTAGATCTATTTTCAAGTTTATTGATGTTTTTCCTTTATCATATCTGTTTTGCTTTTAAATCTATTCAGTTAATTCTTCATTTCAGTATTGTATTTTTAGTTTTATAATTTCTATTTATTTCCTCTTTAGAGTTTTTATTTATCTGCTGGGACTTCCTTTTTCATTGTTCATTATAAGCCTTCATTAATGAACATTTTTCTTTATTTCACTGAGCATAGTTATACTAGCTAGTTTAAAATCTTTTTTGTGCTAATTTCAGCCTTTGGGTTATCTCAGGGTTGGTATTTACTGATTGTCTTTTCTCTTGAGAAAATTCCTGCTTCTCCCTATGTTAAGTAATTTTAGATTGTAACCTAGATGATGGAAATAATATCTCCTGGAAACTCCTTCTGTTATATATTTCTTCAAAGGGTATTTATATTTTTGTTTGACAGAAAATGCGGTTGGAATCAAATTTCAAACTTCATTTTTTGGGCAACAGCTTCGTTCAGTTATTATATTTTTATTAATTTTTAACAGGAGCTTTGAGTGATCTTAATACATGAAAAAATATGACATTTAATCTCAGCAGTAAAGGAGTACATTCAAATCACATAGGCTACCAGGCTAATCATTTGAAAGCAAACAAAAGTAAGATTCTTATGTCACTCCAAATATTGTCAACTAACATTGTAACAATGATCCATGAATAATATAAATTAAATTAACCCAATAAAATTTATCTCATGCATTATAGAAAGGAAAGTATACTGACATGTCAGGTTCAAAGGTTAATTTCTTAAGTCAATGATACAACAATTTGAGGAAGCATAAATATTTGTGTCAAGTTGATTTCTAATGCTCAAACTACATCAAAATTTATAGAAAATAAGGTTAATCTCCATATCAATGCCTCAAAATAAGTCATTTACCTAAAGTCCATATCTGAATTGGATAACTCCGATAAGATTCTATCTTCAATTATTACTAACAGAGTATCTATCCTCAAGCAACTGTCTTAAAATAAATTTAGTCTTTCACAAGAGAAATAGGCCAATAGGTTCAGTGGCTCTATAACATTCAAGTGCAACATTCTTCAAAACTTTCTGTTCCACCATGGTTAAATTATAATTCATTTTTGAAAGACATAGCTAGGCATCACATCCAGACAAGGAAATAGTCAACAGAAGATAAGATTCCACTTCATGCTTCATGATGCCTTGAATCTTTGAGGAAAGCTTTTCCAGAAATAACCTGTCAGATATCTCCTTTGTTTATCTGCCTAGAATTAGATCCTATGACTATTCGAAACCAATTACTGTCAATAAGAAAGGGATTATTATTACAGAACTAGTATTTTCCCCTTATCCTGGAGGAGAAATTGATACCAAAACTCTGCCAGAAAACAGTAATGAGGGAGTGACTAGGGTAGTCACTCAACAATGTCTGCTACAAACCCATATCAATGTCTTCTTATTCATTCAGTAATAAGAAGGAATAGAACATAATATTTAAAAACACTATCATATCAAATGAAAATATAGGTAGTTCCTAAGCTACATGGTATTTGTGCTCTGCACATTTACACTTAAGTAGGCATCCAAAAAACATAATAGATGAAAAAAATTAGATAAGCATGCAAGTATTTTAAGTACAGTTTTTAACTGTAGAGAGTGCAATGAGTACAATAGCTGTTTCTCACTACTGGAGACTGTCATTAACAATTTAAAATTATCTATGCAGAGTTTCTTATTTTATACATAGATTTCTGATTCTTTTGCTGACTCAGAGTTGAAAACATTGATAAAAACTAGCTTTTAAAAAAAAGATATAACTGGCATATAACTATGTATTAGATTTAGGTGTACAGCATAATTATTTGATATATGTATATATTGAGAATTGATTACCACAATAGATTCAGTCAACATTCATCGCCACACAGTTATAATATTTTTCTTAAGATGAGAACTTTTAAGATCTACTCTCTTAGCAACATTCAAATATACTATACGGTGTTGTTAACTGTAGCTACCATGCCGTACAGTACATCTCTAGGATTATTTGTCTTATAATTAGAAGTTTGTACCTTTTGAACATGTTTACCCATTTTACCCACCCCATTCACTCATTCATCTATTGATGGACAGACACTTAGGTTGTTTCCATTTCTTGGCTAATGTAAATAATGCTGCAATGAGTTTTGGGGTGCTGGTATCTTTTCAAGATAGTGATTTTGTTTCCTTTGCATAACTATCCAGAAGTGGAATTGCAGGATCATATGCTACTTCTATTTTTAACTTCCTGTGGAACTCTCTTTCTTGTCTTTTTTTTATAATAGCCATTCTAACAGGTGTGAGGTGATATTTCATTGTGGTTTTCATTTGCATTTCCCTGATGATTGGTGGTGTTGAGCATCTTTTCATGTATCTGTTCACTACTTGTATGTCTTCTTTGGAAAAATTTCTATTCAGTTCCTTTGCCCAATTTTTAATCGGTTAGCTTGCTTTTTTATTTTTATTTTTGCTATTGAGTCGTATGAGTTCTTTATATTTTTTTTATATTAACCCTTATCAGCTATGTGGTTTGCAGATATTTTTCCCTCATTCTGTAGTTGCTATTCATTTTTTTTTTTTCAGTTTGAAACAGGCACCATTTAATAACTGACCAGATTACAAAAATAACTATGGTCGATACCTTAGTTCATCCTTCTAATAAGTCTGTTGATCTGGTCTTCCCTGTTGCCAGCATCTCCACCTTCTTCCCTGTTGCCAGCATCTCTATGCAATGGGTGGTCTTTTTCTTCATTCCACCCCACGGAGAAGACAATTTGAAAGGCCACAGGAAATTATTTGCTTCTTTGAAGCGTTTTCCAACAGTGGAGATCTCATGAATCAGATCTTCCATGCAGATGATGCCATATTTACCAAGAAAACGAGCAATCAATTTGTTATCTGTCAGGGCAATTCGCTTTTTATTGATTTTGCTATAACCACGCTTGTAGATCAATTCATTGATTGACTTCAGGTTTGGGTATCCCTATGCAATGTACGGCTCCATGATCTTCAGCATGTTAATCGAGGCTTTGTTGAGCTTAACAAAGGTGCCATTAAAGTCTGGCAGAGGCGAAGAAGCTGCAGCACCTTTCGGACCTTGGGGCTCACATCATCAATGCCTCTGATCCTGATGACAAATGCTAATTTGGGTTCCACAGGTATGCGGAAGTTGCCAGCTTTTCTTCCATGCTAGCTATCCAAATCTCCGTTCTGTACATCTGCCTATATTCTTTGTGATAGTGCCTAGCTTTTTCATAGATAAATGTCCTCCTTGCCTTTCAAAGCTCTTTTGGGCAAACTTCTTTCTCAGGTTTGATCTTCAGCACTGAGAAATTCCTTCACTTTTTCTTAAGGGTTTCTGGTACAGAAGACACCTTCTTCTTCTCTTCTGTACCCTCCATAGTTCCAGATGGAAAAAGAGCGCTTTTCATTTTTTTAATGGTTTCCTTTGCTGTACAGAAGATTTTTAGTTTGTTGTAGTTCCATTGCCATTTTGTTATTGTTATTGCCATTTTGTTCATTGTTTTCTGGCTGTTTTGTAATTCTGTATTTTTCTTCTCTTGTTCTTTCTTTTGATAATTTTCTGTAGTGGTATGCTTAGATCTTTCCTCTTTATTTATGTATTGTTCTCTGATATCAGAAGCATATTTTTGACCATTATTTTGACCTCTTTATCAGGTAAATCACTTATCTCCATTTTATCTCCAGTCTTTTTCTAGGGTTTTATTTTTTTCTTTTCTTTGGAACATAGTCCTTTGTTTATTTTCTTAACTCTGTGTTGGTTTCTGTGGATTAGATAAAACAGGTACGTCTCCTAGTTGTAAAGGACTGGCCTCATGTAGGAGATAAAACTCATTGTTCAACCCTGCCTTAGCTCTTGGTTGTCTCTCAAACTTTTGTGATTGTCCAAGCAGTTTTATTTGTTCTTAGTGGCTCCCAGTAGTTGAAGATGTGCCAAGACTTGGCAGTGTCTCAAAGAGAAGAATCTCAGCACCTAGATGCAGGCCCAGGGAAAGCTGGACCCTCAGGCAACAGCTTTTAAAGTTTGCAAATATACTTCTTTCTAGGGAAGACTGGGAGATGAGCATTTCTGTCTGCTCCCTTTGTGCTGAGCTCTAGGGTGATTGCCTGAACTTGTGAACACAAGCCCTGCTGCCCCCCAGAGCCAGGCTATCAAAGGATGTGTCCTCTGGGTAGCAGCCACAAAAGCTGGGCTGCCAGACTTCTTCTTAAGCTTCTTTCGTGGAGACACTGGCAACCTGGGCTGGGGCAAAGGGAAGACACAAAGAGGACACAAAGATGGTACCTATTGGCCTCTCCGTCCTCTGGAGAGGATTGCAGTCACCCTACATGTGTGTTAAAGTAGAAAGCTGACCCTCAGGCCACAGCTTTTAAGATCTGCAAATAGGCCTGTTTCACAAAAAGACTGGGCTTTTCTGTCCACTGCCTCTGTGCTGTGCCCTGGGGGGCTAGCTACAGTGAGTCTGTGAGCCCGTTAAGAACTGTTTTTTAGTTCGCTGTAGTTTTGTGGATTTTGTGGGTGAAACTCCATTGGCTTTCAGAACTAGATGTTTTAGGGGCTCATCTCTCAGGTGTAAGCCTTAAAAGTTGGGGCACAGAATGTGTCCCAATCCCTTTGGTTCTCAGGAAGAAACTGGGAGCTGGGAGTTCTTTCCCACCTGTGTGTTGCTATGCCCCTGGTGGGGTTTGGTGAGATTGCATCTTGGCCTCTCCTACCCATTATGGGATGTGTGTGTGCATGTGTGTTTTTTCTCACTTACCTGATACATAGAAGTAGCTCAGCTAGTTTCTGGATCTTTTCAGAGGGAGTTGTTCTATATGTGGCTGTAGATTCAGTGTCTGTGGGAGGAGGTGAGTTCAGGAGCCTCCTATGTCACCATCTTGACCTAGACCCTGTATTTTTAAAAATTTATTTGTTACAGAAGCTTAGCCTATAACCTAGCTATGACAAAGATCCCTGGGACTTTCTATCTTCAGCATCTCTAATAATTTAATGAAACATTAAAACCAGTTACCTGTTTAATCAATATCAAATAACTAGTTTGCCCTTGTTTTTCACTTTTCCTTCCTACTATTTTTTAAAATTGAGGTATAATTAATAATCAGTGTAATGCACAGATCTTAAATATTTATTTTGATGAATTTTGACAATTTCATATGCCTATGAAACCACCACTCAAAGCGAGATAGAGTATTTCTATCATCCCGGAAAGTTCTTTTTTGTTCAATAGCAAGCAGTTACCTTCCCTCTGTCCCCTGGCAACCACTTTCTCATTTCTACCACTATAGGTTAGTTTTGCCTGTTTTAGAAGTTGATATAAATGGGATCATACAGTATGTTTTTTGTAATTTCTTCTGCTTAATATGTTGGTTTTCATCAATGTTGTAACATGTATCAGCAGTTCATTCTGTTGATGGATAGCATTATATTGTATCAATGTACTACATTTGGTTGTTAACTTGTTGATAGAAATTTGGGTTGTTTTCAGTTTTTTGACTATAATGATTCAAGCTGATACGAACATTCTTGTGCAAATCTTTTTGTGAAGATGTATTTTCATTTCTCTAAAGTAACTGCCTAAAAGTAGAATTGCTAGGTCATAGGGTAAATATTTTTAATTTTGTAAAAACCTACCAAACAGTTCTCCAAAGTGAGATACATACTCACTAGCAACACATAAGAATTCCACTCGCCCCGCATACTCACCAGTACTTGATTTTAGTCACTCTAGCGAGTGAGTAATGGAATGTATTATGATTTAAATTTGTATTCCCTGACAATTTAAAGATGTCCATCACCTTTTCATGTGCTTATTGACTATTCATATATCATTCTTTGTGAAATGTGTTTAATTCTTTTGCCAAGTTTTACACATTGGGTTGTCATTTCATTGCTAATTTGTATTCATGTGTCATGCACATTTGTATTAATGCACTCTGGACGGGAGTCCTTCCACTAATTTCTGATCAATTTGATTTAAGAACCGAGGTTCTACTTTTGTTGGCGGGTATATCATATACCTCCTCAGTGGGCCATGCCAATGTGCATATTTAAGTACCCATAGTAATGATGAACACATGTATTTCCTGCTGTACCTTCTAAGGATGCTACTCTCTCTTCTACCTGTGGAGGCATACTAAACACATCTTGAAATATTTCCTTAGTTCCTTATTCCTAAGCACATTATTCCTTAGTAAACTTTTAACTGACATTTGCAAGAAGGCCTTACAATTTGTCCTTAAACCTTGTTGTATCAGCTTCAAAATTTATTGTTCAGTAAGATTTGTAGAAAAGGTCAGGGAATACTTTTTATTTTTATTTTTTTACGAGAAAAAGAGAAGGAAGAAAAGGCTTTGCATTCTCAATGTGAAGATACATGTCTATTCAGGATTTTAAATTAAACAATTATTCCTTGATTCGGGGAAGTTTCCTCAGAGTTTTAAATAACATCAAAACACATTCAGTGATGCGTTATTAAACTGAGTTTATTATTAAACTCATTTTTAAACCTTTTGAGTAAATTTGGAAAATGTATCTTTATATAAGCTAAAGTTCATTTTCTACCTCTCTTCTTGCACAGAATCCTAGTTCCTGGAAGGGATATGAGACTGTCTTCCTGCTTTTTAATAAGTTTGCTCCCAAACCATTTCATAGTAGATGGAACTGAATTCTGTTTTTTCTTTTGTCAGGAAGATTAATGTTTTTAAGTTCTTACTTGAGTATCTATGAGCCCTCTGTTGTTTCTTGAAGAACTCAGCCCACTCAGTTCCTATTACCACAAAACCAAGTCAATACTTATATTCTGTTCAAATTAGAGAAGGAAAATATGTAGCTCTCTTTTACTATTATACATATTTAAACATATTGCAAAGTCTTCCATTAGATATCCCCCTTTTTAACTTGAATGAGGTGAAATTCTTAATTTTTTTTTCCCAAATGAAAAACAGTCTTGACTTTACTCATAGGTCTTCTCTTCTAGTTCTTTATTCATTCCCCCTTTATCCTATCACTTTCCCTTGCCTCACAAAAAATATAAAGAATATAATTGAAATCATTATGGGAATCAAAGAACAGGAAGATGATAGCTGTGGAGGTTTAGAGAAAAGCACACACACGGAGACAGAAAGGTATTCACGTGGGGACATACCAAGAGACATACCAAGAGACACAGGTCTACAGAGGCAGAGCTAGGCAGAGAGATGGACAGATACAAAACTTACCCGTGCTCTTAAATAGGCCTCAATCTACATCTATTGCTTTAGGTACTTTCATGAATATGGGTGAATGAAGCACATTTAAAAAATTGTGTCCCTTTTGACACCTCCTTCAAGAGATGTAAGTTGACCTTTTGATAGGCTTTTTTTTTTTTAATTGTTAGAGAAATTGTTCTTACAGAATGAACAACTACAGAATTCTTTATAATACCAGAAGATAATGCTAGGATTAAAATCTAGGAGAGTAAATCTGGGCCAATTATCAATTTATTGCCTCTTAGCTCCACATTTGCTCTTCAGCATATGTTCTGTGATAGTGGACAGAGTGGCTTTAGAGTTCTGCCTTCCCTTTACAGAGAGCATGTTAAGCTTTCTCAGTAGAGGGCGCTGGAGGGGCAGGAGGAAGGAAAGGACTTTCTTGCTGCCTGGGCAGCTGCCTGGTGCATGAGTGGTGTGGGTGTGAGGTCAGCTGATGGAGTCCTGCCCCAAGCACTGGGTTGCCTTGGTGACCTTGCAGCCTCAGCAGGAGAAAACCTTCTCCCAGCCATGCGGACTAGAAACCCGCACCCTGATGATTCTGGCTTGCATCAAGGCCCCGAAGGCATTCGGCCAACACCTGCTCCCCTATTCAAATCACCTGCAATTCAGAGGGTTTTCCTGAGCAGCCATCGCTATTGGTTGCTGACTGATTGCATCCGCGCTTACTCTCAGGAGGGTTGGCTTGTGCCCTGGAGGGTTGCTTCCTGTTTGCCCAGGGACTGCAGACCTGTTCTGTACTGGGCAAACCAACAAACTTCTCTGCTGTCAGTGGACTGAGTTCTTCAAGGTCTGAACCCCAGCCTTAAGGTGGGGGACCTTTCCAAGTTGATCTTTCCTAGGGTACTCTCCCTGGGCTCCTGCGTATCATATCAAATTTATTTATATCTTATTGTCACTCATTTTAACAGAATTGAATAATTCTTTATTAAACTTCCCCTGTTCAACCCACTGTGTAGAGCAATAGCGAGACTGATGTTTTAGCAAGAAATGCAGCTGCTTTCCCACTTATAGAGAGGAATTTATAGAATGAAGTAGGAATAAATGAGACAGATTCTTCATCTGCAGCTTTTCTTTTGCCTAATTTTGATTTTAGGGTTTTGAAATTGGGCGATAGCTCCTTTCACTTCTCAAAGGAAATTAACATTTTTGTTTCATTAGCTAGGCTGTCAAATCGATGCCAAGAGAAATTCTAACTCTTATGTAGCAGGAGACTTGTGATGAAGCAACAGAAATCTGAGTACTGAGAAAGTCAGTCATGATTTCAGGTTAGTGCAAATATGGTAGAACTTCAAATTACAGACATTGCATTGATTCCTTTTGAGGAAGAATAATTAGTGCAGTTGAGCCTGATTAAGTGCTCAGCTTGTTTAAATTTAAAACAGATCTAGGAGAGAGTGAGCATGGAAAAGAAACCCATATCACAGCCGTGGGGATTATATAAATAAGTGGGGACAATATTAATTCATAATAATGTAATGAGCGTAAACATGACAGGGCTTGTTTGAATTTCTGTGATTATTATTTATGTTCATTTTACTGTGATCATAACAATAGAAATGGTACAAATTTCTATTATGTCGGTGGCTCTCAAATGTGAAAGTGTATCAGAATAACACGGAGAACTTGTTAAGATGCAGATTCCCAGCCTACTTGGTCATGTCCCAGCAACTGGCCTTTTTTACTAGCATGCCTACAATTCTGATGCACAGAGTATGTTGCCCACACTTTGAGAAGCCACGATTTTGTATCTGAATGAGCCTCCCATAAGATAGGTTTTATTTAGACATAAGAGAACTGTACATGTGTCCCTTTCCGATATTAAAATGGTCTTTATCCTCTTAACTCATGTGTCATCCCAGTTATGACAGCAATGAATACCTTGTCCTCAATAAACTATTTCTGTATGGAATGGCGCCTTCATGAAAAATGCCTGGCCACTTGCTGAAGATGAAGAAGTTATTTCTGGCTGAAGTTCTTTTTACTTGCCTGTAGTAAGGTGAATAAAACTCATGCTGTTCTAAAAAAGAAAAAAATAATTCCCATCTAACAGAATAGAGCCAATAATATCATGGAAAATTAAACTAAAGAGAAGAAGCAAATTGGAACCATATAAGAATAAAAAGCCAACATTTTCCAAAGTATCCATAGAAAAACCCAACATCTTAGTAAAAGGTGTTTGAATAAAATACCCATTTTAGAGTTCACAGTAGGGACAGTCATGATCTAATGTTTAAACTCAGAAGTGATTTTAACTTAGCTATTAACAATGGAATCATAGGAAAAGTGGGATATCCCAGGCTGGTTTCTCTTGTGTCTCCTTTAGACACCCCACACGCCCTCAGTTAAGCCCTCACTCCCCAGTCAGCAGGCAGGCACGGATTCTTAGGAGTTGACCCAACTTGCTAATCTTCAAATTTGAAAACCAGTCATGCAAAACCAAACCTAAAATGTTCCCCTGGAGCAAAGGAAAAAATGTTTGGTTTCGACAGTGTCTCTCAGAGAGACTCAGACACTTTCACTTTGGATCCTCCTTGCATTCTTTGGGGTTAAGTGGCCACAAGGAACAAAACAGCATGAGAAAAGGCTGAGTCAACTGACATGTAGCAGCGTGCCCAGTAACTTCTCAAGTGGCCCAGGAAGTTGGAGGCCTCCCAGTTTTGTTGCAGGACATTGTCCTTTCTTGGAACTAGGCAAGTTTCTTGGTCTCAGCTTTGGATTGTTGCAAGGCCATCCCTCTCTCACCTGATTTCTGATGGAACATGTATTTCTGAAATAGTCACATTCACAGGGATGATTATTGACTGAACATTCTTGATGTCATGTGTGTCCTGAAATCTTGACCAACACTATGCTCATCATGGTTGCTCCGCTCATGATCTTGGTTGAGAGGATATTGTTGGGAGGAAAAAGGATGGCTTCGACTATAGATGATTTTTTTTTTTTTTCTTAAACAGTGGGGAAAGAATGCAAAATAGAAACAGGATAAAGAATAAGCTTATTGTCTAGCTAAAGGCATTCAAAAGTTAGCCTGAAAATTAGGTTAGTGGTTTTGTCTCGTCAGAGCACAGAGGTCAAGTCCTGTTACAATAAATATCACATCTACCTGAGAATTAAGATTTCAGAATCACACCTGGCATCTCACTCATTTCACATAACAGAACATTTCACTGGAGCAAAAGAAGGGAGACTGTGCCAGGAGGGCCCCAAGCTTCAGGGGCTTGAAGCATGCCAAGCAGTGTCACCTGCTACTCTACTATGGGGTCACTTTGACATGTATAAATTAGAAAAGTGATTGAAAAAGACTGAATGTGCAAAATGTTCCCAATCAAATCCTTAAGAATAATTTTGATGAGTTAGGAATGGGGAGCCCCAGAATCCCTCGACACTTTCATCAAGAACAGCTGAGGACATTTACTAGCTGGCTTCAACCTGATCTGATGCAATTTGTCACTTAGTTAATTACCAAGTGGAGTTGATTTCAGGCTCCTGTGTTGGCCTAAGTCTGATGAAATGTCAGATGAACTCTCTCTCTACTTCAAAAGGACCATGCAATGTGGCTGTTGAATGCTGTCGCTGGTTCCACTGATACCCTGGGAAATGGGACCCCCAGATGTGCAAGCAGCTTTTGAAAACATTCCTGGGAAACCAATGTGCTATCTTACTCTATCAGTGGAGTCAGGTAGTGAGTATATAACCAAAGAGCAAAGCAAAGGCTTTGGTTGATTGCTCATAAGAAGCGTCTGGGTGGCCTATGGGTTCTAAGTTCATCAATACTGGGGACCAAAACTACAGTTTTTAAGTTCTTAATCAGAAGATAAACTTCATTCAGTAATTATAATGTACTAAGGAAAAAGAGGCATTTGGTTCCCTCATACAAATTTTACTCTCCAGTTCTCTATGACTGGTTGGTCGCTATAGTACTTTGAGCCCGTATCAGCAGTGGTGGCCATCAGCCACGGAACAAGTATATGTGAAAACAACATAAAATCACAGCCTAGGCTGCTCAAAGTATTAGACCGTTGCCATCTCCAGTAGCTGTCACCATAGCCTGGCCTCTGGCCCTAACCTCCTCCCATCGTTTCAGTCTGTTTTAATAGACTTACAGCTTGGGCTCTCGAGTACCCCGTAAGAAGTAACTACTGAAGCATGAGAGCGCAAAATCAGTCTTCAGATGTTGAGGGAATTTTTAATGGTGGTTGATAAATTTGACATTAAACAAACAAACAAACAAACTTAAAAAAGCATCTTTAAGACAGCCTAACAATCTATCTCACCAAATAGGCTGTATTTAGCCCAAATCCCACATAGGAGGACAGCATTAATTCAGTTGTCAATTGTCTTGGTTTCTGACCTTCTCTTGTCATACAGGTTGGGAATTGCCATTTTTGTTAGTAAAATTTCGCTGCATCTCTCCACCACAGTGATAATGACCTGAAGCCTTAGGAAATGATGCCGGAGCCCTGTTGCCTAAAGCCTTCTTTGCGGGAAGTGTATATGTTCCTGCTGGTTGCAGAGGCAGAGTGTGAGGACTGTCAGTAGTAGAAACTGGGATCCCCCCTTACTCAGTGTAATACAAGTGTGGAGGGTTTCTCGTGTTCCTAAAAATAAAGCAGACAAGCCAAGAGTTTAAGAAAAAACAAGTCTCCATGCTCAATGCGACTATCTTTGGAAATCTTCATTTCATTAAGGTTTTCACAAAATACAAAGCTCAAACATAATTGTCTACGTCCACCACAAAATAGAATCAAATAAGTGGTTAGCACACAAACGTAATGATCTTTTTCATTTTAAAATATAAATAACAATGTTCAAGGTTTTACAATTTTCTTCTGTGTGTGTCTTTTTAAGGCTTTATGTTGCCGACCCTTCATTAATGAGTACTTGTACCTGTCATCAGGATTCACTGCCCACAAGCAAGGAAGGCCACTGTGGATATATTCCTGAGGGTGACACACACTGATCTGTTGCTTCAGCCTGTTAAAAACTAAATCAAACACCCTCCAATCAGTTCTCACAGTTTCATTAATTGTCTTCTTACTACAAAGTAATAATAGAAAGGGGTAAGTTCCCAGCAGCATTCAAGCTCTCAGAAAATCAATCGTGAAGGGTGTGAAGGAAAAAAATAGGTATTTTCCTTTTATCCAGAAAATCTCCCCAAACCCAGATAGTTTAAACAGTGTTTTTTTACTGAAACATTTTTTTCAGATTAAATAGTGTTGAAAGAAAGGGTGATCTTTTGGTTGGGTATTTTAGAAGAGGTTAAAGTGGAGAGGTTAACGTTGGAAAAGTACCACTGAAAGTACATCCCCCGACAGGAGCCATTTCACTCGTGAGGTCTGGGGGCAGAGCCAGGGCCCCTGCCTTGGGAATGAAGTCCGAGGGCAGACTCTCCAGCAGACACTTGACTTGCTCCTGGCCCAGTTTGATCTTGTCGTCCAGCTTTCGCTGCTCAATGAGGAGTGTTGACTTCATTTTCACAAAATGCTGGTAATCTTGAAGTTGCTCCTCTGAAAGGTAATTGGCAAGAATGTCCAACACCACGCGTTCCCTTCGGTCCAGGTTCTCCTTGAGCTCCCGGGCATCTTCGTGCTGCCCTGCCAGGACCTTCCTCTTCTCATTCAGAGAGCTCTGTCGGGACGACACAAGCACATGAGCAGAGGGCAAGGGGACGGAAGGAAAGAGCCAAACTGGCTGCAAAGACACCTTTGACAGGATTGCAGAGTATCCAAGCTTCTATTTCAACTGGCACTCTAAAGGAGACTTCATTTTTTTTGAAAATCAGTTCATTACCCTTCTGTTGAATATATGTTTTTCTAACTCGTAAAGTCATGTGGCAGCTTTCATTTGAGAGAGGTTACCTTACGTTGGCTGGGGTCATGACTTGACTTTAGGCTTCTATACTTAAAAGCACAGTCAATGATTTTACTGATGAGGTTCACAGAGTAGTCAAAATCATGGAGACAGAGCAGAATGGTGGTTGCCAGGGACTAGGGGATGTGGAAATGGTGAGTTATTGTTTAATGAGTAAAGAGGTTCAGTTTTGCAAGATGAAAAGAGTTCTGGAAATGGATTCATAATATGAATGTACTGAATATTACTTGACTGCAGCCTTTAAAATGGTTAAGATGGCAAATTTTATGTGTAGTTTATGACCATAAAAAAACTGAAGGGGAAAAAAAAGGCCAGTCATCAAGTGTTTACATTTACAGTGGTTCTCAAAGTGCAGACCAGCAGCAGCAGCAGCTGGGAACTTGCTAGAAATGCAAATTTTCAGGCCCATTCCACCCACTGAATCAAAAGCTCTGGAGGTGGGGCCTAGAAATCTATGGTTTAACATAACGACCCTTCTAGGTGATTCTTTTGCAGCTAAAGTTTGAGAACCTCTGTTCTAATCCACAGTCAACAATGGGAACATCATTTACCCTCTCTAAAGAAATTAGTTTCTATTTTCCAGGTCTCTCTTCACACCTCTGAATCTAACATAATAGAAATTCTATTTAACAATGATGGCGATTTCATATTCTAAGAGTTTATTCTACAAACCCAATGGTGAGGTAGCATGTTGTCTTTAGGGCTAATTTACTTTATGAAAATCTTTAATGTGGTTTTTGTTAATCCAACATGCTGACATATAATGATTGTCATTTAAAAATTTTAAAAACTTTTATATTTAACCATTCAGACTTTTCAGGCCAAAGTGACTGAGAAATATTAAAATGCAAATTAATCTGGAATAAGATTATTCAACTATATACCTCAATACAAATTAGTTTATGTAGGGTTATGAAAGGCTCATGTGTCTTTGCCTTAACTTCCCTTGAACTTGGCTGTCAGATCTCACATAATAATGTCTGGGGGGAAAAAAGTGCAAAGTTATAGGTTTATCTTACAAATACCTTCATTTGCATAGGCTTCCTTCCCCTAATAGAAAAACCTAAAAAGAAACCAAACCTAAAAAAACCCCTTGAGAATTGATTTTGAATGAATACGACGGTCAAAATACTGTAGAGATGTGTTTAAAAAGTGAGACCTTCTTCCTCATCTTTAAAAAAATTATGAAATATTTTAAATGCCAGAAATCTGTAGAACAGTGTAATACTCGAGTACCATCATTCACAGTACCAAATTTCAACATGAACATTTTTCATATTTGCTTCAGATTAAAAATTTAAAAATTACATGTTCAGGTGAAGCTTTTTATATACTTCTCCCAGTCCCTATCTTCCCCCTCCATCCCCTCATTGGTAACTATTATCTTGAATTTGGTATTTATTGAACCACTTATTCTTTTTTCATTCCTATTGGTACTTTCAGTTTCTTAAACACTAATCGTTACAAAAACTAATCCTGATGTAGAGTTTTGCAGGTGAGCAAGCACTTGTATTTAAGAGTGTATACCTGCAATAAGTATTCAGTTGAATGCAATTCTGGTACAACTCCTCTGCTCCTAACTAAAAATTGCTCCATTGTTCCTATTTTAAATACCTGCAGCATCTACCCAAGTGGCCAAACAGGAAATTTGGAATTATCTATTGTTCTACCCATCCTCTCCTCTAATACACCCTGCTAATTCAGATTCATTCTCTATTCTCTATCCTCATGAGAACTGCCTAAATTAACAGCCTAAGCCTTCCTGCTAGACTACTGAAATGTCTCCTAACTGTAAGCATCATTCTAACCCCACCCTAGGCTGATTGTCATGAAATTAGTTTATGGTTCTTCCTGGCCCACAGGCTAAAATCCAAAGTCTTTATAAAGTATGACATAGAGGGTCTATGTGACTATTTTCTGCACTGGATACTGTTTACCACTCCAGATTTATTTTTCTCAGCCCTGGTCTGTGCATAGGAAAATTGAACTCTGCAGCTGCATCAACTGGGCTCCCTTGCCTTCTGGGTTTGGCCAATGGGAGTCATGGGCAGGAGACTGGAGGGTAGGAGGAGAAAGAAATGGGGGCTTTTATCCCTGACTCTGTCCTTGCCAGGTGATGGTGGCTGCATTCTCTCACCAGGGCTGCAGTGCTGTAGGATAGCAACAGCTGTAGTTCTGATAAAAGCCCTCTTCCTGTTGCTCCTCTAGGTCTAGAGGTAGAAGTGGCTTCCCCACTGATGCTAACCATGTAGGGGACAGGGGGCCTGCCTCATTCCTTCTTGGTCGCTCTTAATCTTTTCCACACCTTCACTGAATACCTCTCCTTTGTTGTTGTTTTCTAGATTCCACATATAGGTGAAATCATAAGGTATTTGTCTTTCTGATTTATTTCATTTAGCACACTACCCTCTAGGTCTATCCATGTTGTTGAAAACGGCAAGATTTCATTCTTTTTTTTTTCCTATGGCCGAGTAATATTCCATTGTATATATGTGCCGCCTCTTTATCCATATGTCTGTTGAAGGACACTTAGGTTGCCTCCATATCTTGGCTATTGTGAATAATGCCACAATGAATAAAAGGATGCACATATCTTTTCAAATCGATGTTTTGGTTTTCTTTAGATAAATACCCAGAAGTTGGACTGCTAGGTCCTATGGTGTTCTATTTTTAATTTTTTGAGAAACCTTCATACTGTTTTCCATAGTGGCTGCACCAATTTACAATCCCACCAACAAGGCATGAGGGTTCCTTTTCCTCTACCTCCTAACACTTGTCTGTTGATTTGTTGATAACCATTTTGACAGGTATGAAGTGGTAGTTCATTGTGGTTTTAATTTACATTTCCCTGTTGATTGGTGATATTGAGCATATTTTCATGTGTCTGTTGGCCATCTGTATGTCCTCTTTGGAGAAATGTCTATTTTGGCCCTCTGCCCATTTTTGAATCAATTCTTTTTTGTTTGTTTGTTTTGTTTTGGTGTTTTGAATACCCCTTTTGATCGAGCCATTTACTTCCTTGTCTGATACCTGACTACATACTTTTCTAATATTTCCTATAATTTGCTATTTTTAAGAACTAAGCAATCACTGTGTTCTAGACATACCAGCAATATGCAAATCAGTTTTTGAACATGCCATGGTCTTTCTTTGTCCATGATAGGATTTAAATGGCGAAGCCCTTCCACTCAGCCTACCTACAATTATTCTCCCAGACTCTATCAAATACCACTTGTGTGAAGCATTTCCTGGCTTCACCCCACCACCTGAGACATGTTTCTCGGCTCAGTTTGTCGCTGTGCTGCAGCATATTGGATACGTTCACTACTTCCATACTGGTTTTCCTCACTCTACGGTGGGTTCCTGGAGGGCGGGGCCCGTGTGTTAGCCAGTGTTCATCCCTAGCACACACAGTAGTTGATACATTACAGATTCTCATCTGCTGTTTGCCGAGTGGAAGGAAGAAAGGACAACTCTTTTGAGGCAGGTACTATTAGACAATTTCTAGAAGCGGAAGCTAAGGCTCTGCACATTTACATAAGGAGGGCACTCGCTAGGAGTAGAGCTGCAGAAAGTTCCTGGGTACGCAGTGACAGTCCTAAATGTTTACCATCTAGACTTCCTAACCCTTTTACATTATTTGAAAAACAACTTTCCTTTCAATGTAATGTATTAGAAGAAATAATTAGGAAATCCCTGATAGCACTTAAGGAGAGAGAGCTGTAGACAGGAGAAGGAGTCAGAAAACAAAGGAGCCTCTTGAAGGCTGGAGCACTTATCCCTACTGGCATATATGTTATAGCTACGTTTATGTCTGACTTCCCTTGACAAGTTAGTTCCACGAGAGCAGGGATCTGTCTCTTTTGTTCACAGATATGTCCCAAGTACCCAGACCAGTCAGTGGCACACAGCAGACACCCAGTAAGCATGTGCGAGTAGGTGAAGAATGTTCTGTGGCAATAGAATTAAGTTCAGTGAGGTGAGTAAGGCTTGGGGTGTGCAGCAGGATTGCTTGTATCTGGCTCTGTCACTTACTGGCCTGTTGTGAGGATTCAGTGAGACCACACCTAAAATGTTTAAGTCCAGAGCGCCTGTCACAGAGGACGTCCTTGAATTTTATCCAGTGTTACCACCACTGTTGTCTAATTCCTTCCAGTATGGGGTGCAGTGGCGACACCTGGGTGCATTCTGGGATAGAAAGGAAGGAAAGAACACTGGTACCCGTGTTTTTACTTTCCTAAGTGTTCCCTGAATCTGCAGTGTCAGCATTACATATTGGCATGGAAGATGCTGCCTTCTCTTTCCTGGTTATCAATACATTAGACTTTCTTCTTGCCCCAGATTGTAATCTTCTCGAGAGAAGGGATTGTATCTAATTGTATTTCTCTGTGTACATGGGCTCGGAGGGAAAAGCTGTTGAACTGAATTGCTAGGCCACCTACCCTTTCTTCATTACTGGCATCTTCACCAAGGCCACTAAGGACATTCTCCACGCGGGCCAGGCGCCCCGAGAGCGAGAGCAGCAGGTTCACCACCTTGTCCAAGTCCCCAATGAACATCTTGTACTTGTCAAACTCATTTGGCTTGCAAAGCTCACTGATCAAAGCCTCCACCTCTTCTCCCAAGGCGTTATTGAGCTTGATGTCCATTTGCAGACTCCCCTTTGCTTCCTGGAGGGTCTCAAGCTTGTGGGTGAGGCTTCCAATCAGTTCCGCCTGTTACCAAAGGAGACACACAGCAAAGATTAGGCAGTCAGAGTGGTCAATGGGAGGAGGATTCAATTCTCCCAGCCACATCCTGTCTTTCCTTCAAGGTTCATCTGAAGGCCTCCTACTGTATATGGACTGCCCTCCAACTTTAGGCCATAATAGTCTTTCCTTTCCCTGAATGTCTATAGCTGCCTTTCTCTGAATCTATTCAATCATCACAGGCCAATACTTGATTACACATCACCTCTTAAAGTTTTCTAATTGTGTCATGCTGTGCCTGCCCAACTGAGTTAACTATTTACTTTCAGAAGTCTTAAGACACATTCTCATAGGCAGGTAAATATTCTTGCTTTACAGATAGTGAAGCCAAAAGTTAAAGGAATTAAAGGACTTGCTGAAGATCACTGAACTGAGTTGAATATTAATCATAGATACCATCTGTAGAGCAATTACTATGTGCCAGACACTGTGTGAGAAACTCTACGTGGATTATCATTTAATCTTCCCAATAATCTTGTAGTAGATACTATTTTAGCCACATACAACAGGCAAGGAAACTAAGACTTAGTGAGGTGAAGTCTAAGACACGTGTAACATTCAGTGGGGCTGCCTTGAACTCAAGTCAGCCTGAGTTTAAGGGCCATTCTTATATAATCATTATAAATATTCACACGAGACCTTTAAAGGGAATTCAGCCCCTCATTCCTTCTACTGCTCCCCACTGTCTCTAGTTACCAGAACTACGTAATTTGCCACCTTAATTAACTTCTATACATATAAAAAACACAAATATCTAATATATTTAACTGAAGAAATGAAGATCTTAGTGGTTTCAAATTTGACTTCATTTGTATGAAGTGTCTACTACTTCTTTGCTGCAAGAGAAATTAAAATCCATGGCTTCTGAAATCAATCTTATTTTTCTCGTAGCCTAAGGTAGCCAGATGGAAAAATGACATACTCTTTTTTGGGTTTAAACCTATTTCTTTACCACTAAAAAGTTTCCAAATATATGTGTATGTGTGTATAAATAAAACCAAGCTGTGTGGCTTCAGATGGAAACTTGGTATAAAGTGTCACAATTTCTATGTTAGAGTCAATCTTAATTTTAAAGGAAAGGAAAAAAATAGAAACACTTTTGACTAACAGAACTGAAGGATACTGATGAGTTTTTGTACTATTTCTTCAACATCAGCATCAGAGAATGCAATAGTCACAATGACAAAGGGAAATTTGTCATTGTGACTAAATTCTTTCTCCACGTTATGCCCATCGTGGAAGTGGACCCCCAGAGATTACTGCAGTCTGGGTAAGGTTCTTAATGTCCAAGTTCTGGCTTTAGTGGTAACATCCTGTTGTCTTCTCAACTTGCCTAATTCCAGAGGCTGAAGGGTGACTAAAAAATTCCCATCTGCTGCACCATCTCATCATGGGTTATAATTTTTGGCTTTCCTCAAGCTGTTTAGTTAAGACAAAATCAATGCAAAAGACAATTTTAGTAGTGGAAAAAAAATCATACAGTTTATATTACTCCTCAGATGAAGAGTCTGAGCCCAGAAAAATGCAGGTGGGAGAGAATATTGCTTAGTGTTGTTTAATTTTCCTTATACTCTCCTAGAAAACTCATTGTTTTCCAAAAAACAATTCTGGCTAACAGCTATGGTATTTGCTTGCAAGGTAACCTGCTAGGTACCTCCAGCAAAACTCCCAGCAGGGTGCGGTGATCTTGCTTTGTGATATCAGTTCCTATGAAGGAACACCAAGGACACTGAATGGAAAGCAGTGTGAAAAACAAGCACTGCCTGCTGTCACATTTCCCCACAATTCTTGCTGGTCAGGGTTGAGACAAGTCAAATGTCCGCATTCCTGTTTTTCAGATAAGAGAGACCAACATGTACGTGGGGTCAAGCCAGGAGTTTTTAACCTCTCAGCTTGTGTTTCCTAGGCTTGCCACTCTAAATGTCACCCGATGATACTTTCCTATAGAATACCGGGTTTTACCAAAATCCCATGAGGTAATTAACTGAGCAGCAACATTCCTTTCAAGCCAACCTCAGGAAAAGATCTTCTGCTTATTTAAGTGTTTTGGGGATCCATTTCGATCTCACATCTTGAGAAGTATAGTTTCTACAAAGGCTTTTTAAAAACTAATAGAAAGAAAAGGAGGTGACAGGTAACAGCCTTGTGTTTTCCTTATTCCTATAAATATGACTTCTTTTGAAACTAATACTGTGTGTCATTTCTGGAAGGAACTCAAAGCACTTTTATTAATAATTGATGTCATTTAAAAAAATTCTCATGGCTCTCAGTCGCTGGTATTTTAAGGGATGGTATGATAATAATTTGCAATTGAGCAGACACCAGTAAGAATAAGTCTGTCCTCACATGTCGGGGTGAGTGGAGAACTCTTCCTCTGAGTTGAACTCAGCTCCCCAACCTTCTCAGGCTCCTTCAGTCTAAGTATGATTATAGTGTCTTTGTAATGTCTTGATCCTGGCTTTGATGGTGACAGGTCAGCAGTGCTGAAAGAGCAGCCACCAAGCAAGCACAGTTCAGTGGCTGAGGATGGGCCAAAGAAGTTGATACAGCTGAAGAGGCTCAGTATAATCTACTCAGTCCCTCCCCTCAGACCCTGTTTTGGTTTTCAAAAACATCCATGCTGGGCAGGACCATAAGCCTGTTGAGAGAGGAGCTGATGTATATTTCAGGATTCATGGTATAAGGAAGAACAGAATGAGATGAAAATGCCTAGGAAAATGCCTAGGAAAAGCCTGTTGAGAGAGGAGCTGATGTATATTTCAGGATTCATGGTATAAGGAAGAACAGAATGAGATGAAAATGCCTAGGAAAATACAGGGAGGTGTCTGTGGGAAGGACCAATGCATATTTTGTGGCATTTTGACTTCTGAAAGTTACTTGCTGGGATGTAATGTGATATATCACAGTTCGGCCATATATGCTAATACAAGTATACTAAGCAGTCAATTCAGTCACTTCTGGCCCAAATGTTGCATATTTGGATGATACTTGAATTTTTTTATTTTACTAAGCCCTTAAAATATGGAAATTTGGATTTTAAAATTCAGTTTAAAGGGATTTGAGTAAGTGAAGGCAACAGAGGAAAGTTGGCTGTACTAAATAGCCATTTCTTTGCCAGCCAGATCTCTTTAAAAAACAAAAAACAAAAATACCCTCCCTACTTTGACCTGCAGAATTCACTGGAGAGAGAGGAGGTGTTCAGGGTGGGTTTTGTTTTGTTAATAACATACTAGTCTCTATTGTGTAACAGATTTTGCAATAAATAGAAAAATCTTTTAAAACAACATACTAGTCTCTCAGGAGCTACTTAATTTGCAAAATCATTGACATTTATCCGCTTAACTTCTGATATGGGATGAACTGTTGCCTTGTGTGAGATGCTCTTTATGAGTTCTTTCTCCCTCTCACCCACTCTGTGCATGCAGCAAGCCTGTTGGGCCCTGTCCTGCCTCTTTGCTGATCCAGGACGAACACTGGACCAGGTGTCAGGAGACCTAACTCCACAGCAAACTCACCATCAGGTAAGTCACTTGACCTTTTGTGTCTGTTTTCTCACCACAGCAAGGGGATGATAATACCTGCCTAAAACTAATAATAATGTTTAATCTTGAGCTCTTTCTCTGTGCCAGGCACTAGTTAACTGTTTTTACTATTCAGTTACTACTCGCAACAACCCCATGAAATAGACACTATTATTACCCTGGTTTTACTGATGAGGAAAGTGAGGTTACTTAAGTTGCCCGAGGCTCATGCGGTTAGAAAGTACCAGAGCCAGGCTTAATACCAGGGTTCTGTCTTTTACTCACTACGTTAAAGTAGCTCATAGGAATATTATGAAGCCCAAATAAAATAAAGCTTGAGCAAGCACTCTGGAAAAGAGAAATGTATTATATACATTCCAGTTATTTTGTGTGCTATCATTAAGATTAGGCAATTTGAAGAGCACACACCACTTATTTGAGGTAGATGCCTCTACTGCTGGAGTCTCCAACCCTCCCCTGCCACTGTGGGTAAGGTGTGGCCTGATAGGAACTGGGCTGTACAGCAGGAAGTGAGCAGGGGGCTGGGGTGGCATAAAGAGCAAAGCTTCATCTGTGTTTGCAGCTGCTCCCTAGCACTAGCATCACCACCTCAGCTCATCAGGCATTAGATTCTCATAGCAGTACGGTCCTTGGTGGCAAAAAGGCTGGGGACCTCTGCAGTCTATGGGAATACTCAACTCCCCACTGTCCCTCCACATGCAATGCTGCTTTGCCTTCTGTTCAGAGGACTTCTGCTGGCAGTGTTGCCAATGATGTCACCATAAACACAGTTGGCCTCTGCTGATTGTCTTCATCTCAAACAGGAGTAATTCAGGATTCCTAGCCATGTGGCCAGGGTTTAGGGATAGAGTGGAATTCAGGCCCCTGATAGTGAAAACTGGGGAGGATCCAGGCAGCTGCCCATGGCTGTTTTCTTAGCTGAATTTTACCCAGAGAGAGAAGTCAGAGGCCATTTCTGTCCTGATGACAAACTGAATTAAACCTCCATCTCATCTTGTGTGACCTGATGAGAGCAGAAAGATCATGGGGACTCAACTGCCGTTTCAAATATCCTCTAGCATATTCTCTGTCAAGAGTGGTTCCTTACCATTTCCTCTCAGGAAGGCTTGTGACCAGAAAGTTGTCATATTTACTTAGTATGGTCTCAGGAATCTTTAATACACAAGATACAATATTAAATTTAACTTCAACTAAGCTCATTCTCCTCCTTCCCTAAATGACCTTCCTGTTTTCCCTATTTCAGTGGTGATAGTCACCCTGGCCAGGAACTTGGAGTCATCCTTGACTCTCTCCTCTCTTCTATATCTAAAGTGTTACCAGGTTCTGTCCATTTCCTTTTTTTTTTTTTTGATCCATCCGTTTCTCACTGCTCCTACTGCACTGCCCTTAGATCCCTGTGGTCACTGTCCTGGATGGCTATAATAACGCAGGGAGGAGGCAAAAGAACTAAATGTTAAATTACGCTATATTCAGAGACTGCACTATGCTGATTCACAAGGAAATCTGCAGAGCAAATGAAGATTTCAGCTGTGATTGCTAGCAAACCATATACCTATTCCCTGAAGGGAAAGCAGAGTCTCTAGGTCACACCCTACACAAAATAAACACCATCATTCATTCCCTATGGCTAAAAACACGGGGAACTTATGGGTCAAAGGCTGGGAACTACCAAATGGCCTTTTCACACTACATCGTCTTACCTTTCACTCTGTGCCCCAACACCATCAAAGGAAAATGGGTAAGCAAAGTCTTTACACTGTAATTCATAAAAACTAAGAATGATGTATAAGCTGAATTCCCTGAATACTTGGGGCTTCTTGTCTTTTTTTCTGTCTTGATCTTTTCTCTGTCCTTCTAATAGTTTCTTTTTAACTCTAACTCTAATGTGCGCTTGAATTCTTTCTTATGCTCAACAGTCAGGAACCCTTTTCTCTTGGTGTGGGCCACTTGGGGGAATTTGTCCTGTCCTATATCAGTAACACCCTCCAAACTACCCTCCCTTCCTCCTGTCTTACTGCATACATGGCTGCCAGAGGGACTTTCTAAAATGCAAATGTGCCATGTCTCCCTGTTGATAAAATCTGGGGAAAAAAGCCAGCAAGACGGCATAGCCTGCCATAGTTTCTCTCCCCACTTACTACAGCTATGTCCCTAAATTCTGAAGTGGGCTCTGTGAAGTGAAGTATGGCAGGGCCTTGGGGAGGGGGCCAAACCTGAAGTGCGACCCAAAATGGGAGTGAGTTTCCTGTTTTCCCTCACCTTTTATGTTCTGGCTCTGACCTGAGGATGGCCCCAAGGTAGAACTACGCAGTGTGGTGGCAAAAACTCTGTCTTTAAAACCAGAGAACCAGAAAGGAAACTCTTTGAGCTAAAGAGTGGGGAAATCCTGTTTTTAAGCCTCCCTTTTCCTCTCCTCTCCCAGCAGTGCCTCCAAAGGATGGTTTTACTTAGAGCTGCACTGCACAGTGGTGGCACAGACACTTAAGACCTCAAGAGAAAAAACTCTTCTTTCTGGTCAGGGGAACTGGGAAATGGAATCACCACTATTTTTTATTGAGGGTGGCCCCAGCCATGCCAGTCTACATGGCACAGGCTGCTATAACCATGAGAACTTTGTCTTTCTAGCCAGAGGCCCAGGGAGAGGGGCTGCTGGGAACCAGAGAGTGTGGGGAAAATACTGGAAAAGATCCCTAACTCTGTGTTGAACTGACCTAAGTCCTAGGCTCACCCTCAAGCTGCATGTGTGTGGGACAGACCCACAGGAGCACAGCAAAGGCTTCAAGTATTGAACACGACAGAAACAACTGTACAAGTCCCAGAGTAAGCCCCAAACGGTGCAAGGGTGGGACAGACCTGTATAACGTAACACAGGCTCTGAAAACTACATTGACCTTGGAACTACCACCCACAGAACCTGTAGTCTGGTCCACCTTGTGGAACCTAACTAGGTTGACTGCCTGCTTAAAAAAAAAAATTTTGAACATTCTCCAGAGGATTTTAACAGAACCCAGTCTCACAACATAATATTGGAAACATTCAGAATGCAATATAAAAAAATATAAAAAGAACCCAATAGAACCAGTAACATACGAGCAGTTCGCACGGGAAGACAACAGGTGCTAACACTGAGAATAACCCCAATGTTGGGAGTACCAAAGTCTTTATAATAGCCTTTATGACCATGCTCCATGGTAAAAGTAAACACTCTTGAAATGAAAAGAAGGTAGAAGTCCTCAGCAAAGAAGTTGACACTACCAAAAACTAACTGAAAATTTAGAATTGAAAACTATAAGTTTTGAAATAAACACTAGCAGAATGGAGAAAGGAAAGTCAATGAACTTGAAGATAGACCAATAAGAATTATCCAGTCAGAAGAACCAACAGAAAATAGATTAAAAAAAATACAAAGCTTTAGGGACTTGTGAGGCAATATCGAAAGGTCTAACATTTGTGTCACTGGAGTCCCTAAAAGAGATTAGGGCACAAAAAATATTTGAAGATATAATGGCTGAAAACTTCCTGAATTTGGTGAAAGACATACATCTACATAATTAGGAAGCTTAACAAACCCCCCAAAAAGAAAATCAGGCCCATACAAATCATAATCAAACTGCTGAAAATCAAAGACAAAAAACAAATTGAAAGCAGCCAGAGAAAAACACCACATGGCATATCGGAAGAATTAGTATTTAAATGACTGTGCATTCCTCATCAGAAACCACAGAAGCAAGAAGAAAGTACAACAACAATTTTAAAGTGATGAAGGAAAAAGAACAGTCAACCCAGAATGCCATATCCAGTGAAACTGCTTCAGAAATGACAGCGGAATAAAGATAGTCTTAGATGAAGAAAAACTAAAAGAATTTGTCACCAGCAGTCCTATTCTAAAAGAAATGCTAAAGGAAGTTTTTTAGACTGAAAGGAAGACAAACCAGAGGGTAAACTTAGAACTTCAAGAATGAATGAAGAGGAGCAGAAACACGCAACTGGGAACCATCTGGGTCACTAAGCATCTCCTGAGGAAAGGCAATTCCGAGGAACAACAGAATCTTTTTGCCTTTTGAAATTTTCCACTAAGTCCCTAAGCCAAAGCCCTTTGCCTTCTGAATAGAGAATTATGGGCTCTGTCTAAGCAGATTTTTGCCAATAGATATGGCAAGGTTTAGCCAAAGAATGGAAAACTATGACATTAAACCATCTTTAGTGTTTATGTAAGTCAGAATTTCAGACAATAAAAGTGTTCCATATTTTAAGTAATACTTAGATTTACTTGGAATATTACAATTCATCACTAGGATATATAAATTGATTTAAAATGCTCATTTCAATTTAAAAATTATTACTAAATCAGGACAAGTTTCCATTGACCCTTAGTTTCATACCTAGAAATGCAGCTTAGGTTATTAATAACTTTAAATATTACTTTGCAAAAGCTGGTGGAAGGCTACACTCTGTCCCAAAACAATCTCGGGGAATGAATATTGACCAAGCATCATTTTTTAAAATCACTGTTAGAAAAGCTTATTGTATTTCAGGAAGAGAATGACATTTTCAACTCTATGCTGAATATATTAATAGATGCCTTCAACATCATTTAAAGCTGACACATTTCCTGTGTTTCCAAGTCAGATATGCAAATGTGACACTAATGAAAGTTCCATTACACATTAATAAACTTGTAGTTCATTAAAACAAAAAATTCTCAGAGGGTTCTCCACAATGGAGATTGCGGCAATGGAGAACCCTCTGAGAATTTTTTGTTTTAATGAACTGATCTGATCTGAACCCTGCAGCATTTCACACAAAGCCCCATGTGGTGCAAGTGACCTCCTGGCCCCTGTGGCTCCTTCTAGTTTCATCTCCCGAACATGTGGCCTTTATTTTCTAAATTTGGTCATTTCTAATTTAATCATTGTTTTGCATTCCAAAAAAGTCAAACTACCGAAAGTACCTTCAACACACACACACTCCCTTTGTTTCTTCACACCTCGAGGTCTTTTCCCACACCGTTCCCTTTGCCTTGAATACCCTCTTCTCTTCTCGGCCTTACTCATTCCGATTACTTCAGTGTAAAATGTGACAATACAGGTGTCAGCAGTTTTGTGAAAAAAGATAATACAGCACTATGCAAAAAAAAACAAAAAAAACCCCAAAAACCCCACACCTAGCATCTAAGTCCTTAATAAGTAAGTGGTACCTAATGTTATTTCCCATAATGATTAATCCTCTATTCCTTTATATTTTCAGTCTAAAAATGCTTTTTGCCATATAATCCTCAGAGTGAGAAGGTGATAAGTGATGAAAAAGTGGTTAAAAAATAAAGATGGGGAGGAAAAAGTAACGAGTAATATGCCGCGCTGCTACTGTAAAACAGGGTACGTCTACATGTAAAGAACCACCACAAACTGGTAAAATGTTCATTTAAAGATGTCACGGCAACTTGGTACCTATGATGGTATTTATATAGCTTGCCCTTTGGGATAAAAATACCACCAGAGCAAGGTGGTATTTTTCTCCCAATCAGAGGGCACTCAGCAGCACTGAGATGGGCATGTGCCAGGAGGCGTGCTACGAAACAGGTGTTTAAATGAGAAAGCCTTAGGCTGGGAGAGCGTGTTACCGCAGTGGCTGCATCAGCATGTCAGCCACGCACTGTGAGCCACGGAGCTGGAGCAGCACAAGGCAGAATACCACTGATGGAGGTGCTTCTAAAGCCTCACATCCCCCTGTCCCATAAGTCCCAGCCCCCAGGGTCTGTATCCTGTGGTCTTATTTCAACACAAACAAGAGGACTTAGGACATATTCTAGAATAAATGAAGTAGAATCACATAAGAAAGTTTCTCCTGGAATTGATAGACTGAGAACCACTTACATTCCAGGCTCAGCAAGAGGCAAGCTTTGACGGAGTCCTTTTTCAGCATGCAGGCCTGAGCTGTACCAGGGCTATGAGCACAGCCCTTCTGGGGCTATAGGGAAAGTGGAATGGCAAGAACTTTCTCCCCTGCAGGCACAGCTGAACTTAGATCTCCATGGCATGTGGGAAGAGAGCAGCAGCAGCACACGGTCATTTTAAAAATGCTTAGCATTTAAAATTTCCGTAGGAGTATCAAATGCTAACGACTAAATTCCGATACTGTGCTTTCAAGCTATTCATTGGGGTATTGCAAAGAGAGTTGGGGAATCTAAAGATTAACATTACCTTTTTCCAGAAGCGTCTTTTGACAATCAGTCTCTCCTTAAAGTTTCTAGATTTTCTAGTTTTCCTTTTGACTATAAAACATGAAATGAAAACTACACAGGCTGTTGGGATTGGCTCAGACAACAGTGTTGGGGTCCCTGTGTTGGACTAGGAGGCAGGGGACCCAGGTTCTAGTCCCAGCGGTGAGACTTTTAAGAAATAACTTATTCCCACTAACTTTCACTTTTGTCATTTATAAAAATGAAAATGACAGGTGAGCTGTGAGGAAATTGCTCAAAGTACCGATGGTTTGGGTGAGGTCGGTGATGCAACAGGCCCCTGCCCCTTCTGCCATAAGGGCCAGTCACCCCGATAGGACCCTGACTACCTTCCTGGGGACAGCAGAACACAGGTCCTAGTTTCTTACCTTCTTTTCATTGACATCCGCCTGCTCCTCTTCCTCATTTACCTCTTCTGGCATATCTTTGATTTTGTTCAGCAGCTCAGCCTTGGGAGCAGACACACTGTAGTAGGCAGGGCAGTTAACCAGCATGCTCACTGCTTCCCTGTCTTCACTCCTGGGTTAAAAAAGAACAAAAAGTACAGCCACGCACAGCACATACCGAAAGCTTCATTTCACCATATTTCTCCATTCAGAAATGTGTAAAAAATCCTATTCAATTTCTTCCCAGAAATTAGGATGAACTAATAACTATTTGCTAATAGGTAGTTACTGTGTGTAGGGCTCTAGAGGCCAGGCAAACTCAGGATGAAGACCACCGAGGGCAGTACTGGGAAGGCGAGGAGTGCGGGTCAGGGCTGGACTTGCCAGACGACTCTGGGCAAGTCATTTAACCTCTCTGCATGTTTCTCTTGTGATAAATATAAGAATGTTACTGACTCCTTATTTCACAGAAAGACAGGGGGAGCCATGACTCAGTCGTGTGAATGTATTTTAAAGGTGCTGCAAAAATTTCAGGTTTTAGGTTATTTCCTATTCTTGCAGAGTTACCCATTATCTTTCTGATGCCTACTATGACTGTTATTTAGACGCTTATTAGTTTTCTTTCTCACATAAGCCTGATATCCCATGGAAGTCCAGGAAATCTGGAGCTTGCTGGTCAATGAATGTTAAGAGGTGAAATCTACTCACTGATTACACAGCAAGGGGTTTCAAGGCTGGAGAACAAATAAGGAGTTGAGAACTTTGTTATCTCTGTTTTATTATACTCAAGCTGTCTTTCAGACTATAGGTCGGATCTTATCCACTGAATAAATGGTAGTGGAAGTAGGTTAGGTTCTCCTGGAGAGGAATTTCAGCTATTCAGTCCTGTGACATTATTTAACATCTAGACCATCATTTTAATATGGAATAAAGAACCACCAAAAAAGTCATTTTTCTACTAGTTTCCTGCTTGACGGGACTATTCCTCTAAGCAATATAATTACATTTAGTCCAGTTAATTAAAAAAAAAATAAGAAAAAGGATTTTTGACATGTGTTTTCCCCCTCCAGATAAATTCATTGCATTACACATGGGCTTCTTAGGCATCTGATAACTAAACCTCACAATGGCTATGTGAGGTCTCACGCACAACAACAGAACAATGCTTATTTTCACCAGAAGATGGCGCATGCCTTTTTTGAAATTCCTACAAAAGCTACGTGGCCATTTCACTTCTAAATTGACTGAAAGAACATAGGTTCTCAATGATAATGCTAGGAAATGCTTTTCTAAGGATATACTTGTAAATTACCTTCTTCTACAGCAAGTGGGGTCAGAGAACAGAATGAAATGAATGGAAACCCCTCACTTGGACCTACCACAACCGCCTGTGCTGAACTAACCCACACACCCACAGAAAGGCGTCTTTGGGCCCCTCGTGGTAGCCAGTGGATTGCCTTGCATGTTGTAGGTGTTCGGTGCTAAACACACGACCCTGGAAAAGTCCATGCACTTCAATTAGTCTCTGCCAAATCTGAGTAGGAGATTCAGGCCCTGTATTAGGAAAGCCTCTGATAACATCAAAAAGTTTGAGTACTACATAGCTCTTTACTTTTTCCCTACCAATCATCCCCCCAATAAAAACATTCCTGATAGTAATTTAGTTAGGATCATTTGGACATATCTAAAATGCAAGCCCAAATTTAGATGAAATGCTCTTCTGATTTAGCCTGGAAGCCACTAACTCTGCAGTTCCAATCTGCCAATTTACAGCTTCCAGTGAAAAAAAGAAAATAAAAACTATAGTAGTACTTTAAGGAAATAAAACATGCAAGAAAATATTGCAATAACCCAGGAGAAATCAAAAGAATGAAAAACAGACTGCTGACGGTCTTTACACCCCTGTGGCTGGGCACGGCGACATGTTACAGGACAGTTAACGTGCTGCTCAGGGAACTTCAAGAGCAGAGGCTCACAGGCTGAATGTGAGCACTCACTTTAACTCTTCAAAGGCAAATGCCAGTGAAGTCACTAAACGTGTGTCTAGGCTCTCATCCTTCTTACAAAGACCATGTTCACCTCCGCCTTCTGCCATGCCCACTGCTTCTACTTGCTCCTCTCATCACTGACCCCTGTGGAGGTCCCTGTAAGGGACTCTGACAGAATGGGAGGTTGCATGTCTACCGAGTTAGGGGGCACGGTACAGTTAAGAGAGCAGGCAAGTCACAGTGCTGAGTTCAGATATAGGTGCCATCATCACACAGGTCCTATGACTTCAGTTGCACAGTCTTAACTCCCCTGTGCTTCAGTTTCCTCACCGGTAACATGGAGATAAAATTGGTAGCTATCTCAGAAGGTTCTTGTGAAGATTAAACAAAATGTTTATATAAAGAAATGAATACAGTGTCTGACACAAAGAGCATGAATAGGTGTTAACAGCAATTATTATTACTATTATTTTTTTGTCGAGCAAGGGCCCGGTAACTCAGGGTCTGTCTGTCTCACATCCTACTTCTCAGAGGCACTCCTCTAAGGCTGAAATGGAATGAATGCCTGCTGTTTTCAAAGCAAGAAAAGATTAGTAGGTAAGTAGTCCCAGACTTATCACCCTGTGGAAGGAGTTCATTTGTAAGGCTCTTTGGGGACATTACCAGGGACTTACCTCTTGCCTTCATATCCTGGGCAGCTGACAGTTCTCTGTAGGGCTTTCCTCTTTATGCTGTTTTCCTGCAGCAAATTAACATCTCGAGGAAACAAACCTTCCATCAGGTCCATAGTTGTCTTCATTCTGGAATCTGGATCCAAGATGTCTGCCAGAGATTTGTCTTGGTGGACAATTTCCTTGGCCAGAGTTTCTGTTCTGATGTCTTCTGAAGTCTTTTGAGGACTAGAACTCACATTCTTTTCTAAACCATGAGTCCCACTGACTGGGTCATGGACAAGGCCTTGGGTCAGGATGGGAGGTGGCTGCCCTGAGTTTGGCTGCCAGCCAGCAGACCCGGCATGTTGGGGCAGAGCAGCCGTGGTGGAGGCTGGGCTGGTCTCAAAGGCCTCTGAACCCTTGACAGAAGTTTGGGATCTGGAAGCCACTATCTGACTACCAACCAAATGGGCTGCACCAGGCATGGGTCTTTCCTTGGCAATTGTCACGTTGGCAAACTTGCTGGAACTACTGGGGATAGTAAAAAAAAAAAAAAATGGGGAGAAAAGAGTCAAAAGAAGAGTGAAGATGAGAACGTGAATGAAGACTGAGAAGTTTTCACCATCAGGGCTTCCCAGGAGTGGGGTGAGGTAGCCACACTTCAGAGGTTATTACTCCCAAATTGCAGGGTCCTAAAGTGCCTTCACCTGAGCCCACTAAAATTGGTCACAGGGAGGTTGTATGACTTTTTTTTTTTTTTTAAAGGCAAGGCAAACAGAAGAGTGAAGATGAGAACGTGAATGAAGACTGAGAAGTTTTCACCATCAGGGCTTCCCAGGAGTGGGGTGAGGTAGCCACACTTCAGAGGTTATTACTCCCAAATTGCAGGGTCCTAAAGTGCCTTCACCTGAGCCCACTAAAATTGGTCACAGGGAGGTTGTATGACTTTTTTTTTTTTTTTAAAGGCAAGGCAACCCTTGGCTGACCTCACAGATTGCAAGGACCTTGTCAGCTTACAATCCCTTATTGGTTTTTGTTTTGTTTTGTTTTTTACGCCTACAGCACCTGGTCTTCCTAGGTGGTCTCCTATCCAAGTACTAACCAGGCCTGACTCTGCTTAGCTTCCGAGATCAGACGGGATTGGGCTTGTTTAGGGTGGCATGGCCGTAGATTAGGTTGTATGACTTTTTAAGGGGGGATGAATCTAGTAAGAATTCAATTTTGGTGAATGTTGCTCTCAGATCCCAGAGCTTCCCGAAAGGTGCAGGTGAACAAAGGGTAATGGTAAATTACTCTGGTATTTAGAGGGAGTTACCACAAAGGTGATAGCAGGCAATGTTTTTTTTTTTCTTTTTTCTTTTTGGTGTTGTGAAAGCTCTTGTCCTAGGGAGTATCTGCTGAAAAATTCTTCTTCCCCATTCTTGCCTCCAAGAACAGGTTTCCCTAAATATCACTGCCCTTTAGCCTATTCTTTATTCCTTCCTGTGGACATGCAAGGACTTTGGAAAGAGAAGCTGACCACAGCCCATTCGCAGTCCAGTCTCTTCTCTTTGGACAGTAAGGCTGCCTCTAGGCTTGCTCTTGTGCTCTCCCTCTCTCTTTTTCTCTCCATACATGTGTAAATAAAATACATATGTGTATGTGTGTGTCTAGCACAGCCTGTGACTAGGCAGGTAAATCTATTTAATTTGGGGGCTCAGTATCAGGAAGCCCACTTAACACTCAAATAGAAGCCATATTCTCCAGTATCACCTCTATTAGTAATACAAGTGATACTTTTGTCTTCTGTGTGCCTTTTTCTTTTCATTCATTCCTTAACTGATTGAGAACTTGGGCAGGGAAGGGGGATGCTATTTATTTGAACCCTCTGAATTTACCATGTCCACAGAAATGCCTCTTGGGTTTGGGCTTATTTTCACTACTCTCACTCCCTGGTGAACAAATGAAACAGCTCAGCGAGTTCCTGAGCTGAGCTTGTATAAAAAGCCTCTACCCCAGGGCTCCCCTGTGGCCAACTGAAGGAGGGTCTGGGAACCCTGGAGCATGAAAATCACTTATCACCGAGGGAAAACCTTTCTTCCTCAGCGAAAGACTTGCCCTGCCCAGTCTGCCCGCTCACCTGGTATAGAGCTTCTCGTAATCCTCGCTGTCCACTTGTGCCTCACACAGAGCTTGGGGAGGAGGTGGAGGAAAGTCATTCCAGCTATTCACTGGGGCTTCCTGACTTGGAGGAGGGGGAGGAGGTGGAGGAAGAGCTTCAAATGTGGGGCTGGAAGTGGCGTTGGGGTGCATGTCCCTGACAAACACTTCATCATCATAGTCCTCCCGAGGTGGCGGGGAGGCAGGCAGGACTGACTCGGATATTCGCAGGGAGATCCTCCCCGGAGTGCCTAGTACCCCAAGAGGCGTGTCTGGGTCGGAAGTGCTGCTTGAACTTGGAAGATTCTGCTGTTTTTTATGGTGCTTCAGATTTGCAAACCCAGGCGACGAAGATTCCTCGGGGAGGCTACCCTCTATGACTGCATGCGCCCACTTCACCCGAGTCGGGGGAGGCCGCTTCCTCATTCCTCCTTCCACCCCATGCTCTGAGCTGTTGGGCTCTTGGCCTCTTGGGCTGGGAGGCTGGGCCAGGCTGTGACCATTGCTTCTGTGAGTCGCTGCTGGGGTATAAGGCAGAAGAGGCTGCTGCCCCGTCTGACTGTCCCTTCTGGTTGGCTGATCATCAGCGGCCTGTGAACAGTAGCTGGAGGGTACAGGGGAAGGGAGAGCTAAGCTGAGTGGGGTCACTGCGATAGCCCTGCTGTCTGTGGGGTGCCCTTGCATTCCCGTGGGCAGCGGTCTGGGGCAAGGCATTCTTCTGGCCTGCTTCTGAGGGTCTAGCAGTCCAGGACACGTGCTGGGAACTGAGGCACCAGCTGCTTTGCAGCCTGAACCACCCCAGCGAGGGCTGGGATGGTGTTTGAGCAACAGCATCTCTTCTCCGCCTCTTTCTGAACAACTGAGTGACCTGGAGCAGGATACAAACATGAGCATTAGAGCTCTGAAGAAAGTGGCAAACACTGAGCTCCAGGTTCATTACACAGATGGCAAAAGCATTTGATTGGGAGAAGGAACCCCAGAGAAGCTGCACACTCTCTCCCTCCACCACCAGCTGTTCAGACAAAGAACCAGGTTTAAATAAAACACCAGACAGGCATAAACTCCTACAGGAAAATGTCACGTGGTATTTGTTTTCATCAGCCTGCTCTCCCTCCCCCCACCTCCAGCCCCTACCACCCACATACGGTGGCTTTTGAGGACAGGCTTCAGGAAAGAAACAAGTAGGTACATTTCTTCAGCTCCTAGTAGGACTACTCTGGGGAAGCAGCTCCTGACTCTGGGGAAAGAGAGTGCTGCCTCACTCTCTCCCAGTGTGATCCCACGGGAGGTTCTGTTTGGAAAGCATCTGTGTGGGCTGCTGAATCAAGGCTTTATTTACAACTTTCTCTTATTCTCCTGGTGGTCTCATTTCTTAAAATGGAATGTAAAAAGGAGGGGGAAGAGTCACCTAAGGGGCTAATAAGCAATCATCTCTGGAGAAAGAAGTTGACGATAATGAGCAAATAGGGTACATGGCGACTTAAACAAACGTCCTTTATCTAGGCTCTTAAGGAAAACCCCAACAATTTCTAATACTTTTGCTATTGTGTTCTAAGGGTAAAAAAAAAAAAAAATAGTGCAAAAAAATAAATAAATAAAATAAAAAGCAGGAGTCTGCAGCACTGCCTGCCTGCCATGCAAGAGTTAATGTGGAGATAAAAGATACCTCCAGCAAACCGCCATAATTCGTAAATTCCTGACTAGTACGCAAGTGAATCTGGAAAGCAGATGGCACTTTTCATTTTACAGATCCAAGTCCTCAGGGAGCGTGGCTCAGTCCCAAGTCAGAGCCCCAGCACAGGCCTGGCATGAAGTTGTCTAAGTACCAGCAGGGAGAATGCAGCATATGGAAGGCAAAAACTGCAAAATCCAAATTAGCTCTTCTCGTGCCTTTAGTTTTTCTTTATTATAAATGCAGATGGTTGAATAAGGGGCCCGTCTCTCTCTCAGATGCAACCTCTCTCCTCCTCTCCCCTCATAGATTCTTTTCATTTAGTTTTTTTTTTTTTTTAAACCAAGAACCTCTCAATATCTCAGATTGGCTGCTCAGTACCTCTTGGTGGGGTCCCAGTTGGATATGCAAGAAGCCCAGAGACGGGAGATTCTCTGGAGGTACTCTGTACTCCCATGTCTTGTTTATTTGGCATCCCTGGCACCTAGCACAAAGTACCCTCTTAGTAAATGTTGAAAAAAAAAATGTCTTTTCTACCCAACTGCTCTTTAGACTGCAGAATATGAACTATTTTAAATTTAGCATCCTCTAACAGGGCATGCAGTAAACTGAAATCTGATGTTTTAAAGACTAATTCGGGTACCTTGGTTTTTCTTACTTTCTTTCCTAAGGCTTTTTAGGGGAAGACATCACTAAAACATACAATAAAATAGTATGGCACTTATCCTATAAAGAACCAGCCCAATAAACTTTGATATGATGTTTTCAGTACATGTTTATAATCTTCTTAGTTTATAGAAACCATACTTAAACTGTATATTTTTGAAGGTAATATTTGAGTTAAATGCTTGCTTAGTTTGGTTGAGAATGCTTCTCTCTGGTAATTGTTTTGTATTTTTTTCAAGAACAAAGAATAGAGGAGAAAGATTTTGTTTGAGCCTCTTATAACAGAGTGTGAGAGGGGAGTATCTGTTGGTATGAATCCAGGAACCCTAATATTCAAGAATGGAGTTGGAGAGCAATTAGTCTCATTTTTTTCCCCTTGACAGCATTTTTTATGTGGTAAAAAAACATGTAACAAAATTTACTACTCTAACCATTTTTAAATGTTCAGCTCAGTAGTGTTAAGTATATTCATGGTATTATTGTGAAACAGAGCTCCAGAACTTTTTCATCTTGCAAATTTGATACTCTATACCTATTAAGCAACAATTCTTCTTTTCCTCCTCCATCAGCCCTTGTAACCACCATTCTACTTTCTGTTTCTATAAATTTGACAACTTTAGATACCTAAGTGGAATCATAGAGTATTTGTCCTTTTGTGACTGGCTTATTTCACTTAACATAACGTCCTCAAGGTTCATCCTGTTGTAGCATGTCAGCATTTCCTTCCTTTTTTAAGGCTGAATAACATTCCACTGTATGTTAGATATCACATTTTGTTTATCTATACGTTCATCAATATACATTTGAGTTGTTTCCAATTAATTATGAATAGTGCTGCTATAAACATGAGTATGAAAATATCTCTTCAAGATACTGCTTTCAATTCTTTTGGATAAATACTCAGAAGTAGGATTGCTGGGTCATATGGTAGATCTATTTTTAATTTTTTGAGGCATCTCCAAACTGTTTCCCATAGCAGTTGCAGCATTTTGCAATCACACCAACAGTGTACAAGTGTTTCAATTTCTCCACATCTTTGCCGACATTTGTTCTTTTGTTTTTTGTTTTTTTTTTTAAACTTAGTGATCCTAATAGGTATGAAGTAGTATCTCACTGTGGTTTTGATTTGCATTTCTCTGATGGTTAGTGATGTGGAGCATCTTTTCATATGCTTGGTGGTCATTTGTCTATCATCTTTAGAGAATTGTCTATCATCTTTAGAGAATTTTTGTAATCAAGGTATTCGATTTTTTTGTGGTTGAGTTTAGTTTCACCTCTGACTTCAGACCAGGTGTTTTTTGGCAGTGCTCTAGTTCACTGTGAGTTTTCCTTTGTCTCTAGCTTATAATTAATGCGCCCCAACTAACCAAAGTCCTCAGTCTCATCTTGAATATTTTCTTCATTTTAGGCCCAACTACAGAAGCAAAAGCATATAACTGCTCTTGGCAGTAAAGGAGATAACTTAATACCCACTTCCTGACTACACTGGCTGCTTATATGTGACAGTAGTAGGTTGAGTTATTGAGAAGGTGAATAAAGAAAAAGAGGGAAACAATGATTGAACAAAATATAAAAAAAATTAGGGAACTGGCATGAAAAACATGGAAGGTAGTAGGGAGGGGGTTTAAATGTATTATCATTAATAAATAGATGACAGTAGATAGCCCTAGGACGCTGCATCAAAACGACGTAAAGGCATGTGATTCAGGGGAAACTTAGGAATTTTCTACTTATTAAGCTCCAAGTGAATAGTTTAACAATGGAAATTCTAAAAAAATTTCCATTATTTTTTTCTACCTAGGAGAAATGATTTTGATGGTAAATTTTTAAAAAATGACTTCCCTGTTATTTTCGATCCCTAAGTGCTTAAAGATTATGATTTTGGAGCTTTATTTTTTTTTACTTCAGGTTCTTCCTATGAGTTTGTCTTACTGTGTGAAGCTGTTCATGAAATGCTCATTCTTCCACAAGTATTTTAGTCACCAGACCTGATCCTTTGCACACAGAGCTGGAAGAGATCAGCCACATAAGAGAGGTCCCATGTGTGAAAGCCACAGGATATGCTTAAGAAGAGCATATCCATGAACTATTCTGATGCTAAGCTTATTAGAAGTCAAATATTGCCTCAATAGCATATTTTGAATAATAAGTATCATTCTTAGAAAAACTTATCTATAAATAAAAAAAGTTCCCCACAGCCTAGACAAATGCAAAAGGCAGCATAAAACCTTACGAAAAATTATCACATTTCAATTTCTTTAGAGAAGAACAGAAACATTTAATTCTAGCAGCATTCATAAGGCAGAGGGCATCAGAAATACACATGCATACCTGGATCCAGGGCCAGCCAAGTAACATGGATCCTTCACAAAACCAAAGCCATTGTTTTCCTCCAAAAGCACATCCTTTAAACACAAGAAAGGCAAGGCATTGTTACCAACAAATTTACCAAGGGGTTGGAGATAGAAAGGAGCAAGAAGTTATTAGAGGACAGGCACCATGGCAGCACTCTTACATACTATCCCATTTCATCCTCAAAGCCCCAGGAGGTATTGTTAACCACACTGCGTGGATGGGGAGACAGCCCCAAAGAGGTTAACTTTGCCAAGGTCACAGTGGCAGGGATAGGTCTGAAACTCAGTCTGTCTCACCAGGTGCCTCTCCTAACAAGGGCATTTTCTAAGCAAGAGAAGTCTGATAATTATCTCCAGGGTTCAAAACAACTGCTATACTTGAAATATAAGGATGCAAAGGATCAAGCTTTTGAAATAGCAATTGGGAAATATGGGAGATGACAGGAAAAGGACAGTCTTTTGAATTTAGAAAAATCTCAAATGTTCTGAGTTATAATTTGAGAATATATGAATCTGGCTTGTAATCAGGTTGAAATATGTTCTCTCTGGAGAAAATATCTAACTCTGTGTAATATCAATATCCCTGGGCCTTTTTAGGGGTAGCCATTACTTATTTTTGTTTTTAATAAGGGTACATATTTTCTTCCTGAAAGATTCATAGGTCAGTTTTTGATAGTGTAAGGTCCTGCTCATGGGAACAAGCCCCTGAAGAAGACAATGTTGCCAATGATGATTAAACACTTAAACTCTCAATTATTTATAATAGAAGACAGGTAGGAAACAAAAATTAAACCATACACAATCCCTAAACTTTATTTCAGCAACTTATTTCATTGTTTATTCTGTCCAAAGAGCTAATTGCTTTCCATCTCCCTTTTCTTTTTCTCCTCTCTCTCCCAATCAGTGTAGAGGTACTAATAAACAATAAAAAGAGCCAAAGGTGGCAGTAGGCACGAAGAAGAAACAAACATTTGAGTATTATTAGTAAATGCGGCTATCCTTCATTGGGCATTTTCTATGTGCCAGGCACTCTGCTAAGTTCTTTACATTCCTCAAATTATATACCCAGAGTTGTGTTAGGCACCTGACATTTCTTCAGTAATTTAACCTATAACAATGGGGAAAAGAGAAGGTAATTGCAGCTCAGAGAGGTTAAGTATCTTACCCATCCACAGTTAAGTAAGTGGATGATCCAGGATTCAAACTGATCTTTTTAAAACCCAAGATCTTTCTCTGGAATCTTAACAAGTTGAATAGTAGCTGAGCTGGATGCAATCAGACTTCAATGCTTTGAGAAAAAGGAATTTTACGTGTTCTATGTCTCAGATATTACTATAGGGAATGGGAATTCCTGTTCTCCACGAAACCTTACGGTTCTTTTAAGGTCTTTTCCCCACCCTATTGACATGAATGTGCCTCTTTGCTAGTAATTAATCGGAAAAGCCTCTACGTCCCCTTTAGGCTCCTAACCCAGTAACTTTTAAATATATTTCCCCATTACGTTATTTCCTTTGAATTACAGTATGACCTTAAGTTGATATTAATGTGAGTGTGAGTAAAATAAAAGAAGCTAGACCCAGTAATAGGTTATTGAAAGAACTCTCTAAATCTCCTGTCAATCAAAATAGCATTTAGATAGAAGGAAAATGCCTTCTCAACCTAGTAAAAGCCCAAGGAGGATTAATTTCTGTTGTATTTACTTGCTTTGATTAGGCATATATTCGGTTTTTATTCTTCATTTAGCATTAGCATACTTAAACCTATAAACCTTAAAGCCTATTGAGTCCTAATCCTCACTCTTACTTTGGGCTCTGAATTAGATATCCTAATATCTCCTTGGTCAATGCAATATGAAGACAACAATATCCATCTGCTTTGGAATATCAGTTTCAAGTATCTGCTAAAAGGAATAAGAAATCCATTTGAAAAAACTTGAAATGTTATTTAATGTAAATAATAGAAATAGATGAATGTTAAAATCAAATCAATTCATTGGCTGAAGTTTTCAAATATAAGATGTTTAACTCTCACCTCCTTTCCCTTCCCCCTTAATTCAAGGAGGCAGCATGACTTCAAGACTGGAGTCAGACAGTATGAAGTCAAACCCTTGATCCCATTACCTTGGACAAATTTCTCACCCTTTCTGTGCTTTAGCTCCCTCTGTAATATAGAGATAACAATTATATCTACCTCTTTGCATAGGGGTAAGGATTAAGTTTATGCTTATAAAAACATTTAGGGCAATGACTGGCACACAGTACACATTTGATTATTAGTAGCTACTTGTAACTTTACATTTTGTGGAAATTTGATTCTGTAATTTTCCCCCAAGCTTGATTAGGTGCTTGCTGAGAGGTGCTAAAAATGATTTACAAGCTACATTCTCCTGAATCAAGCCTGCACTCACATGAAGTTCCAAGTACTGAGCAATTTCCTCCACAATGAAATGTTTGGCACACCATCACATGGTCAATGTGTTACATATCAGAAACAAAGGTCTTGAAAATACAGTGAGAGCCAGAGAAGTCTCTAACTCAGCATCTGGAAGGAAAACAAAACAAAACAAAACTCCCTATCAGGGGTTTTATTTCTCCACAGATTTCTTTTTATAGCCTCTGCTATATTTTAGATTTATGCAATGAAGAGGTATAAATTTTCATCTCTAAAGCAGAAGTATTTGAATATTTTTCTGTGGGGGCCACCTACTTTAAAAAGGTTAAGTTTTCCAAAGTCTCATAGAAAGTAGGAAATGGGCAAGAATTTGTTGTGCCCTTCAGCTTCATCGCTATTATCCATTTGTTCTGCAATTACACCTTTTAAATGAAGATAAATTAAAGCAGAGGTAATGGGAGGCTGCATGTTTCAGAGAGAACCACAGCTGGCCCAGGAGAGGCCCACGCCTGCTGAGTATCTAAATAGGTTTCACGCTACCTGTTGTGGCTGCTTTCCGCTGTCATTATTTCAGGCCCAAATGATAACTCTTATAAACAGAGGAATTGATTTCCATGCTGACCTTATTTTGGAGGCAGAAACTGTCCTCACTAATGGACTTTTGAAAAGGAGCTGAATCTTTGTCCAAAGCTTGTAAAATCCTGCTCTATTAGCATCTGGCTGACAGGAATGAGTAGCGTTTGTTCAGGATGCCATGGACTGAGTCAGCACCAGAAATAGATTCTGTATTTTGGATTTCAGTCAGGCAGAAGGTGTCTACAGGGTCACTAAATTAAGTGTTCTCTAAAGCTGGGATAAGAAAAATTCTTATTTAACACCTTCACCAAAGCTTAATGATAATGGTAAAGTTCCTGGATCTTTTTCAAATAAAAAATATATAGTATCTGGAGCTAAACACAATAATTACGTGGTGAGGCTAGTTTTGTTTTTAAATAGTTCTACAAATAAGGCAGATGATGACTATATGAAGAAGATGGATCAGACACTGTCATGGACCAGTCTTCCCGGCAGGCAAGGTCTGGTTGCTGGCTAGGGGACTAGAGGAAGGAAGGAAGCTCAAGAACATAGTCCTGGCACAATCGCAATCTGGGGGAATGGGAACCTGTTTTCAGAATTTGTGGGAGCAAAGCACCACAGATAAAGTATTTCATTTTTGAAATATTTCCCCCCTCTGGCATCATATTTCCCAAATTAAATAATATCTAAATATGGTACTCTCTTTCTTGAAGAGGGTACCTAAATAATGTTCTGTATTTAGTTGTCTTTCTAAAAAGTTTTTCAAATGATATAAAGTATTTAATTGGGTTTGGAGGAATATACACCTATGTTTTAGCTCCATTTATCAATTTACCAGGCTTGTGAAATATTTTGAGTGAGAGAAGGCGAAATAACATTCATATCCAACTGATTCCCTAAGAGAGAATAATGACATCTAGTGGAGAATTAAAAAAAAAAAAAAATTCAGTTTTCACCTAAACATTTCCATTTTCTTTAGAACCTAGAGAATGAAATGAAATGTTTGTTCTGCTATGCACTAAATGACTGAAGCACATCAAACTAGCTGAAATTGCATGTGACATATGGAGCTAAAAAGTGTTTTAGTGGTAGGATAAGGAGTGGAAATTATCTGTTTTTCATTCTGAGGGGGAAGAAAACAGCTGTTGATGTCTTATGGAGGAGTGCCACTATAGTTTTGTTGTGTTTTTTTTTTTTTTTTGGTGGGTTATACTGGGGAGAAAGTATTTCTGAATATTTCTGAACAGGAAATATCTGGGAGGGCACAATATTTTCGCTTAGAAGGCCTTGTATATGTGTGTTTCAGAAGCAGTGCTGCAAACATACTTCTCAGGCAGTAATGGCTGAATCTTTCTTTGAAGCTATTTCTTCCAACTACTGCCTCCCACACACAACCCCCAAACCTTTGTCAACATCCTGCCTATCCTATGTAGCCTGGTTCAAATCTTATCTCCTTCAAGAGAAGCTGTCTGAGATCTCTTCTAATTCAGTTAGAATTAATCATTTTCCCTCCCATAGCATATCTCCTTCAAGAGAAGCTGTCTGAGATCTCTTCAGTTAGAATTAATCATTTTCCCTCCCATAGCATGTTATTTATCACTGCTCTCAAAGCATTCATCAGTCCTGTTAGTTATTCAAATTTAAGTTCATATTCCTTGCTCAATTATGAACTCCAGAAAGGCATGAGCCTTATTTTCCTTCGACCCTGTAGTACAGTGCTTTTCATACTACATATGCTCCACAAATGCTTGGTGAATGACAGACTTCACTGCCAGGAAAAACAGAATTTGAGAAGAGGCAATGGAAGGGTGGTCTCCCTTGTGCTAACATATATGTGAATTAGTAATATTTTTCTTAGGTGGGATGGAAACCACGAGGGAGAACATCGATCAGCAGTGGAATGTGGAGCTTGAGGATGGGCTAAGATTTATGGAAATTAATAGACTCGCGGGAGTCAGAGTGCTCAGATTCTATTCCTAGATCTGCCTGAAATTTCCAATGGAAAGCACTTCATAATCTTTGCATAGTTTGGAACCATTATTAGGAAACCCTTTTAAGTGAGAATTTGAATGTCTGTGATTCTTTCTCACCAGGATAGTGCACAAAATGAGCTCAGACAGGAGTTAAAAGAGACATTGACTTGATATGAATAATATACTCTACTGAGTGGGATTACTGTGAAGATCAATGAGATAATAAATGTAAAGCATCCTTAGCTGAGGGCTAAGGATGTATTTTTAAATACAAAAGTCCAGTAGAAACATAGAGGGTGCAAAGCTAAAATATTTAAAACTGAGACACAGCCTCTATTCCTTGAATTAAAGACAAAAAAGTAAAGAACAAAAAAGATAGTCCCTAACTTTTCCTATCTATACATTCTTGCAGAGGTGAGTGACTTCCTAGAATGAAGTTACATATATATATGTACACAAATATATATGTACATAAATACATACACACATATACAGACATGTTGTATATAAGATATATAAGGCAGCTATACAATTATATAGACATCTACATACCTCTTTATGTCTGTAAGGATATCAGGGGCACTGAGAAAGAAAGCACCTCTTGGAAACAAATGCTACTCTTTTGCATGTAAGAGGAAAACTGAAGGGGAGAAGGGTCAGGAGAGTCTCACTAAAGCTTTCAGGGCCCAAGGGGCAAGCCTAGGACCCATTGCCTACCTGATGTTTCTTGTCTGCAGTGGGAGATGACCGTGACCTCACATGGATAGGGACTGCCAGGAAATCTGAGCGCTCCAGCAGGTCCTCGGCCGACATGGACTTCCCGGACCTCCCGGCCCCCCAAGAGGAGGACTCCCCAGGGGTCCTGTCCAGCTTCTGGGTGCCTTTTGGTCCGCCGCTGTTAGCTCCACCAAGCAGCTCCCTGGGGGCTTGGTCCCCACGTCGCCTTTCCCCAAGGAGGCGGCCAGTGGCAGCGAAAGAGCTGCTGCGATCTCGGGGCCCCCACGGGGGCTCCCCATTGGCTCCTGACGCTGGCAGGTGGGCAGCCTCCCTGCGGGGTTGCAGGTTCGGATCCCGCAGCGAGCAGAGGCTGGAGGCCGAGGTGAGCCGCGGGCCAGTGGGTGCCGAGGGGCCGGGCTGGAGGTAGGTGCTGTGGGCGCGCTCCCGCAGCAGCCCTGGCTCCTGGAGGCCCGTGGCGGAGGCGGGCCGCTGGCCGGTCTTGCGCTGAATGTAGTCGGCCAGCGCGCTCTGCTGGAACTGCTTGAGCTCGGGCCCCGACAGGCTGAGCGTGGAGCAGGCCTTGCCTTCGCGCTCGAAGATGCGGCGTCGGTCGGCCACCGTGCTCTCCGGGAAATGCAGCCCCTTCCTCTGTGGGCCCAAGGGCGCCGGCTCGGCCTCCTCCGAGACCCCCACCTCGTTCATCTTCTCGGGCTCAGAGTAGGAGCGCTTCTTCTGCTCGGGGGTCAGGCGCCGGCGGGGTCCCCTCCGGGCGGCGGGGGGCGC
>NW_006432943.1:8121356-8139169 GCF_000325575.1 Pteropus alecto
TCGGCCGCCACCGAGAAGTCCCGGCGGCCCCCGGCTCGAGGTCCCGGCGTCGGAAGGACGTGGCCCCCAGCACACGGGACTGCGCGTCCTTGATGCTGTTCCTGTAGGCGCGGCTGAAGGGGACATCCGGCACTGGCGACTCCGGCGTGCCCGGCCTACCGTCCCGCCACAAGGCCTCCTCCTCCGTCTCGCCGAAGAGCTGAAAGGTGCTCTGGCTGCGGAGCAGGTGACTGTCCCGCCTGGAGGGTTCGCTGCCTCGGGGTGGGTGGCCCTGGCCGCCCTCGGTGCCCCTCTTCAGCTGTTGACCACATGGCTGCCAAGAAACCTCTTCCAGCTTTGGCTCCCCGTTTTTGAAGTGCTGCTCCCCACTGCCTACGGGTTCGGTGGATTCGGAGAAACGGATATTGGCTTTTGTCTCCTCTAATTCATTCCCAGAGGTACCAGAAGTTGGGGTCATCCTGTTGGGCTTGTAATTATAGCCATAAACGTTGCTGCCCACACTTGGGGGTCTCTGGCGCCCTTGCTCTCTCTGCTCGATCTCGGAAACCTTCTCCAGCACGGAGCAGTGGGGCTTCCCGTACTGCAAACCCTGCAGAACCGAGGCGCTGCCGGAGCTGAGCCTCCTCCGGCCCAGACTGGATGTCTGCTGGTGTGACGGGGAGGGCGGCTCTTCATACCTTAGGTCTGAATTGTGGAAAGAGGCCAAGGCACTGGTTCTCCCCTCAGGCCTTGGATAGGAAACCGGCCTGTCCAGATGGCTCCTGTGATCAGGAACAGCTTTCCTTCCAGAGTCCTCTGCCTTGGTGTTGACGACACAGGTGGGCCGGACATCCAGGTAGCCCTCTTGGGCTCCCCCTCCTGGCTCCAGGCTGCTTTGCCTTCTTAGACTTTCAGGAATGTTCTGGAGAGAGGAAAAAGCTGACTTGGTCTTGCCAAAATTGCCTGATGGGCTCTGGCTTAGGCCTTCTCTCTCCAGCCTCCGCCCGCTGGCATCGTGGTCTTCTTGGAAATCACTCTCCCAAGGCTCTGAGGGCCTGGAAGCTTTCTTGTCTTCACCCACGTGCCAGGCCTGACCCTGAGGGGGTTGGAGGCTGTGATAATTAGGAGAGGATCTGTTGCTGTGGGTGCTCCTTCTCTCACTGGGATGTGGGCAGTTACCCTGGAGAGGTGTGAGATGCCTGTTCAGGGAGCTGTCCTCATTTTCAGGCACTGAAGGGAAATGGACTTTGTAGGGGACACATTTAGCTGAAGTTTCGGGCGTCTTCTCTACTGGAGACAATGAGTCATGTTCTAGGGGTTGGTAGAAGGCAAACCCAGGCTTGCTAGATCCATTTTGGTTTCCATTCTCATCGAGGGTAGCCCTCCTGTCGCAGGCTCCCAGAGGAGGCGTATATCCACTCTCCTTGGCCAGAGCAGGGTAGAGCATGCCGTTACTACTTGCCGAGGGCTGGGGCACCTGGGCAAAGTGTGGCTCCAGGGAAGGTACCGGGTAGATGCCCGTCGGCAGCAGAGGTTGGCCAGGCTGGGCCTTCTGGGTGTAATTATGCTTGGGCTTCACTGGGGGGCTGCTCTCTGGACTCTTCTCCAGCACAGTATGCAGCTGTTCCTCGATGCAGGGAGACTTCAGGGAGCCGGAAGAGTTTGCCTGAGGCCGGCAGAACCGTTTCTGATCAAGGCTAGACCAAGAGCTGGGCCGCTCTCGGTGCCGAAAGGCTGCATAACTGTCACTCCGAGCTGGGGGCAGGGGTGCGCCCACTTTAGGAGGAGGCAAGTTGTCAGGGGCAGTCTCCGAGGAACTGGGACACTGCTGGCTCCAGGATGGGGGTGGCACACCCTCGCCCCGAGAAACATTATGCCATTTATCATAGCCCTGGCCGTCTGCTGAGGCTCGGGTCTCCCTACCTTGGAGAAGCAAGGCTGAAGAGTTCACCTCATACTCTGCAGACACTCCCCTCCGGGGGTCATAAACTGTCTTGACATAGCGAATGTCTGCCTGCCTCATCCCTTCTAGGAGCCCACCTCGAGCAGAAGTGGTGTCCATGGAGCTTGAACGCTCTCGGCCAGAGACGCCAGGGGGTGGATACTCTAGGATGCTAGAACTGGTGGAGAAGGAGCTGTAAGCCGAGTCTCTCTTGTTATGGAGGTGGCTGAGCTGGTCGATGCTGCTGGTGGACTTGGCAGGGGAAAGAAGATGGCAGGGTGGGTATCCCCCACTGGGCTCTAGGCTCTCCATGCTCCCCTGGGAGCTACATTGGTCAGGGCTCCGCCTCAGATAAGCATGGTCATAGTTGACGAGGTCACTTGTAGAGGAGCTGGAAGAAAGGGAGACAAAGCAGTGAGTACCACTGAGCTGTTATCATTTAGTAGGCTTAGGCATAGGACCCAGCTTATAAATATACTCTTGTGCAAGATGTTTGGTTTTTGGAAGGGTAGATGAAAAGGGCCATATTTGGGCCTTGCTTGGCCTCCCTGTGTGTCGTCACTAGGAGTACTTGCCTAACACTGTAACCTATGTGCCTCTAATTAATCACCCAGGCTTGCTAGGGGAGGAACAGGGAGCACAGAAGAAGCCATGTGGCCTTTGAGCACAGGCAGCACATTGATTGGATTTGCTAGGTGCTAGAAATGACTGCATGTGCCAAGAAATGAGGTGGGAATGGAAAGAAGAGAAGGAGAGGAGGAAGAGTGATTGAGGCTGAAATTTTGTGTCTCTTGGGGCTGCTTGTGGGAAGAAGGGGAAAAGCTTAGTAAGAGACTAGGTGAACGGGTGAGGGAGACTGTGCATGTATATGTTTTTAGTTAATATCTTTCCTTTTTATGGAATTGAAGGCCTTACACTCTGGCAATCTTCCTGGAATCTCAACTGTACTAGAGACAATTTGTTTGTAGTGAGAAAGCTAAACACAAAGCTGAATTAGAGAGAGAGAGAGAGAAATTAAAGTCAGAAAAAGCTGATAAGAGAGGGAATGAGAGGGAAGCTTTAAGAGAAGTCTTAATCGCAGGAGTCTGTCACCTATGGATGACCTCCAAGAGCCTGAGCACAGCCTCCTTCATACACTTAGGAGGTAAGACCTTCTCATTTACAAGCTCCTCCAGGTGGTTTTCAGAGCCTAGCCGGGGGAGGGGTAATGACTCTCAATCCTGGCACTGCACACCCTAGAAAGTTGCCTCAAAACAAAATTATTTATAATTAGCTTTAATTATAAACTCAAAATATGCTTCACTCAGCATGTTGGAGGGAAGGCATACCGGAAGGAATAAGTGGCTCAAAAAGTCAAATAGCAGTCTTCATAGTTCAAACGTTTGTGACTCACTGTTCTCTAAAGAAGGATAAATTGCTGAGAGTTCTTGCCTAAGATTTTTTCCATTTTTACAGGAACGGCAGTTAAACACTATTAAAATTCATGGAGCTGTTATTATATTTCTAGATCTCATGTAAGCAAATATGGTATCTTATTGGCCGAGTATGTGATAATGCTTTATGGCTGGACTATCTCCACAGTATATGGCAAGATACTAGAAGGACCACATTCTGTCAAAACTGGTGCTGGAATTCAAGGAAAAAGCTATATTTTCAGCAACTAACGTGAAGAATGTAACTTTATCAGAGTCAACTTACTGGATGTAGCATCCTCCTTTGGGAGGGACAGGTACAAAGTCAAGGGAGAAAGGGAATAGCTCCTGAGACAGCAAGATTCGTGAAGTCAGCCCTGGCACTCGTGGCATGGCATACGTCACTGCCAGATTTTACCCTCCCACACACCCATGCATTCCCCTCAAAATGCAGAGGCTGTATGAAAAATGCATATAACATAGTTCAGTTGAGGACAACCTCATATGAACCACTTTACCTACTCTAACAGAAGATTCGAAGTGAATACACTGAGGGGAAATGGAAGCAGTAGATCCCATTAGGGCTCTTTGGCTCACCAGTCCCAGCTGGGTGGTAGAACTATTTAACCCTCTTCCCAACTGCTGAGGCTTAGCAGTTGTTCACTGAGAGGATAATTCAAATCTAACGTAGGAACACACTTAACAAAAACGAATAAACTGATGGGTTAACTGAAACACTACTGAGTGGGAGGAAATACAATCATGAACATATCTCAAAATATAGTGTCTAGAAACATGAAATCGTGGGATACATGTCATGAGATGGAAAGAGCAGAGGCAGAATAGGTTCCATCTTGCAGCTACAGGAAACTTCACTCACCAAACCTCAGGTGGAAGGCATCACATGAGGACTGTAACATGCTTAGGGAGGGCTCTGACTCTTCAGAATTCCCATTTCCAAGGCGATTGGGGAATACAACCAAGTGACATATGCCATGCTACTGAGTGCCCTGACATCACCCTCTAGGAACAAGTACTTCCACTGCTTTCTGGAAGTGGTGCCACTCCTGCTTCCAAGATGGAGCTCTTAATGGTGAAGAACTTGGAATGAAGGTCTTTAATCCTTCAGAGACGGCCTTGCTGTGAAGATGAGTGTGTCAAAGTTCTCTCTGTGGTCTGGATATTTCTCCAACCTCATTTTCTATCACTCTCCTTCTTGTTCAAAGCACTCCAGCAAAATTGGTCTCCTTACTGTAACTCAGACCCATGAAATATCTTCCCATGTCAGGGTCTCAGGGCCTTTTACTCATTGTTCCCACCACAGAGAATGTGCTTTACCTGGCTCACTCCCTTCCATTATTCAAGTCTCTGCATCACAGAAGACTTCCTGGAAGTCACTATCTAAAGAGCACCTCTTCTCTCCTTATCCCTGTTATTCTGCTTTATTTTCTTCATAGTGCTCACCACTACTTGACATCGCATCATATCCCTTTGGTTATATGAAAGAGACTTCAATCGTATCTGTAACGTTTAAGATCTGAAGCAAATATGACAAAATGACTGTGAATTCTGTGGTGGATACATGCATTCTTATAATGTTACTCTATTTTGTATGCTTAAAAGTATTTTTTAAATACTTAAAAATATAGCAAAGAACACAAAACAAGTGCATGAAAACATTTCCTAAAGTGTGCTTACAGAAGATTAATTCCTTATATATCGAATATGTTTGGAAAATACTGGGCTAAATAAGTTAAACAATTACTGCAAAACGTCTCAGTCTTTAATAAACTACTGTTCATGTGATGTTCTGCAAGGAAAATATACTGTTTTCTACACTTATTTGACCCTAGAAACATTTTTAAAAATAAGTTGGTATACAATAGTAGTTTCAGGTGTACAATATAATGATTTGACATTTGTATACCTTACAATGTGATCACCAAGTCTACTAATCATCTGTCACTGTGCAAACTTACCACAACATAATTGACTATATTCCCCTTCACCTTTCTTACCCACACCCCTTACCTGCTCCCCTCTGGCAACCATCAGTCTGGTCTCTGTTTCTGTGAGTCTGTTTTGTTTTGTTTTGCTTGTTTATTTGTTGTTGTTGTTGTTTTAGAGTCCGTATATAAGTGAAATCATATGGTATTTGCTTTTCTCTGTCTGACTTATTTCACTTAGCACAATACTTTTTAGTGACCCTAGAAACTTTTTTCCAAGGAGCATCTAACTGATTATTTTTCCATGAAACATACCTTGGGAAACAAATATTATAGGGTAGGGGCTTTTTATGTTTTGTTCAGCCCTGTACCCTCAATAACTAGAAATCATCTGAGATACAGTAGGTACTCGATACCTATTTGTTGAATGAACTAATCAATGAACAAGTACTGGTACTTTAGCATTTTGGCACTGTTATTTCATCTTCTTATGAGGGGGGCTGGACTACATGACTTTTCAAGATCTCTCTAAATACTCTAATATTTTATGACCATTGTGTGGGATTTCTGTAGGGCAGCAAAAAGACAGTGACAAGGGTCTGACAGAAAGCAGTTGAAATACAATTTCAGTGAAATTCCAGATTCAAACCAGCTTGCAGTCAGTTAAAATTATGTCTTCAGTCTCTTTGCCCCTCAAACAAGCTCCCTATTCTCCTGTGTCTTAATGAGAAACAGTTGCATAAACTTAGGAGTGAGATTGGGTTTCTGGAACTAAAGGAAGGCTGTCAGAGGGATGCAGACCCATTGATTCAGCACACTAGGCCACTAGATGCCACTGTGTTCCTCAGAAATGGACCTGTAGCATTTCTCCATCTACAGCTGCTGATGTCAGACCCTCTGAGCAGAACTCAGAGTTGGGGTGAAGCCCTTTGCCAGAACTGCAAGCCTGAGGCATGGAATGAATATGGAACAAACACAAATCATGGATGATTTGTCCAGGAATAGAAGAGAATCCACATGTCTGCTGCATTTTGGGTAATCTGAGCTTTCCTTTCTTCCTTTGTACCCGACTCTGTTTTTGTGCTGATGGTCATCGTGGCAGGGGGTGCTGTTCTGAAGCTTGGAGGGACAGAATGGTAAACAGTGCAAGGGATGACCCACCTGCCGAAACCCCTCTGGAGGTTGGGATGGGGAAGAGGAAACAGGATGCGGAAGCACAGCCTTCAGAATATTGCACTTCTAACGCCATTCTCCTGAGGCCTCTTGGAGCTCACCATAGTTACTGTAACCAGTTATTCTGAGCACTGACTGAAGTGGTTTTATTTCTGCCTTTGGGCCAGCATGTTTTTTAGGTCACAGTATGACTTCAGATTTAGGGCCTCCTAAGAACGTTGGGGTTAGAAAGCTCTAAAGGGCCCCATTGTTTAGGGGTATTTTATTAGTACACACTCTCATTTTATAAGTGTGTGCTGGTTTATGCCATTAACCTTGAAGTTCATTACCAGGTTTCACTGTGCCTCTGATAAGTCTTCAGCCTAATTATTATAATTAGTTGTCATAATTTTTGAATGCTTACTGTGTTCCAGGAACTGCACTAAATGTTGTACATTCTTTTGTTTGATCCTCACTATAACCTGATGAGATATATATATTAATAACTTCATTTTACAGACAAAACTAAGATTAAAGAGGTTAACCGATTTTCTCAGGCTCGTGAAGTAGGTGCTGAAGGTGAGATTTAAAATCTACGTCTGACTTAAAAGCCCACGCACCTTACCATTATGCTGTCCTTCCTTCACACTGTTAACCCTCACCCTCAACACCTAACCTTCTAAAGATCTTCAATACCTCAAAGCCCATTAAGCAAAAGCGCTGTGCCTGCATGGGGATGGGGGCTTCTAGGGGACCTCATCTCTGGCTCACTGGTGAGAATAAATTTTCAGGGTTATTAGGAAGGACATGGGAAAGGGAGAGTAGTGTCTGTAACAAGGAGGGTAACCAAAAAATATTATCTTTTCCTGTGGCCTGAAGCCTGCCCTAATATGCTGGGAGCCATGTCTGCCAGTGAGAGGTCTAGAATTTGCCCTTTGATTTGACCCGACACGAGTGTTAAGGGTTCTGTGTCCTGGCCTTGCTAAATGCATAACCATCCTCTCTTAGTTAAGTAATCTTTCCAGAAGCCATCCTCCATCCTCCCCACCCCCATATCAGCACTTGTATCTCATGTGTATGTAGGACTCATATTCTCTTGACCCTGCCACTTCCCTACCATTACCCTTTATCTAAGCCCTTCCAAAAAGTGATAAGCAACGGAGTCTGACTCTCTGGAATTAGAAGATGGATTCCAATCTGTGTGGGTTCCAAGGCTGTAGCAAGTGTAGGGGAGTCCTGACTTAGTTTTTTCTTTAATATGTCTGGGTGGTCAGCTTTGGCTCCCTTATCCCCAGTTCCTCTCATATTTGACTAAAGCAGAAAGAACATTAAATAACGAGGGAAGAAGTTCGTCAGTTTTTCTAGTGTGGTGTTATAATGTGTAATTGAGAAATGTCTAAGAATCAACAGACCCAATAAATATCTCAAATAGCTAGCCAGTGCTCAAAATAAATCTGTACTCCCTTCACACCAACCTAGCCCAGGATATGAAGATGATTCGTACACATATTAGGAATTTTAAGAGGATGAGGAAGGTAGTGGGTAGAGAGGTTTAATACTTGGGGTGAATGGAAGATAATGTTCTCAAAAGAGAAGAAAATGTTCCTTTCTGGAAACAGGACATTTGAAGGAAAGAAACCCCTGGGTCTCAGCTTTCGTCACTTACCTAGAATGGTAGCTCTGGGGCCAAGGAGTGCCAATCGTGCCCTGAGATATTTGCATCATGCTGGCATCTGGTTGGTTCTCCCCCAATTTGGTTGAATGCCACGAGTGAGGTCGGCCTGCAGGTTCGCTGCGCCTGAGGATACACAGGAGAGGGACATCAGTTGTATTTTCAGCTTAGTCTCTTCACCGATGTGATTTATGCATTTAGAAGCAGACTGCTGTTATCCTCAGAGATTGAAAACAAGCAAGTAAATACTGGAAAGTAGATTTTACTGCTTGTTCCTTTTCATTTTAGACAATTTCAAACTAATATTAAAATGTAGCAAACAGTATAAAGAATTCCCACATAAACCCAACTGCACTGTTGGTGAGAATGCAAACTGGTACAGCCACTAGGGAAAACAGTATGGAGCTTCCTCAAAAAATTAAAAATAGAACTACCATATGATCCAGCAATCCCATTTCTGGGTATATATCCAAAGAAATTGAAATCAGGATCTCATAGAGATATCTGCAACCCCATGCTCATTGCAGCATTACTCACGAAAGCCAAGATAGGTGCCTGTCAATGGATAAACAGGTTAAAAAAACCGAAAACAAAAAAACGTGGTATATATAGTCAACGGATTATTATTCAGCCATGAGAAAGAAGGAAATCCTGCCATATGCAACAACTTGAATGGCCCTTGAGGGCATTATACTAAGTGAAATAAGCAAGACAGAGAAAGACATACTGTGTGATCTCACTTATACGTGGAATCTAAAAAAAGACAAACTTAGAAAAACAGAGTAGAGCGGTGGTGACCAGGTGCTTTGTGGGTGGGACAAATGAGATTTTGTCCACAGGGTATAACCTTCCAGTTATAAGATTAATAAATTCTTATGTACAGATTAGTGATTATAGCAAATGAGACTGTATCATATACTTGAAAGTTGGTAAGAATAGATCTTAAGTGTTCTACTACAAAAAATAAATAACTCTGAGAGGGAATTGAGGTGGTCGCTAACCCTATGGTGGTCATCATCGTTCTGCAATTTATAAATGTATCAAACCAACATTTTGTACACCTTAAATCTGCACAATGTTACGTATCAATTACATCTCAATAAATCTGGGGTGCGGGGAAAGAATTCCCATATAACCTTTACCTAGATTTCCTACATGTTAACATTTTATGCTTTATTCATTTAAAGCACTGCAGAGTTGCCTTGGTCTTTCTTGGCCTCGGCTTATCAATATATAAAAATGGAAACAATTCCTTCCCACCTCCCGAGGAACTTTGTGCGGATATATGGTAAAAAGCTTTCCGGGGACTTTGAAGTCCTCTGTCATAAACTGATACTGGATAAATGCTATTATTAATGGTAAGAACTACATAAAAATCAGCTGCAACTTTGGGTGGTAATGCTCTAAGCTACGCAGTATAAACAATGAGATGCTCTCAAAATAGTTTCTCTTTTTGCAAGTCAATGACTTCAACTTCTAAACATTCTGCCCTTATAACAGAATTAACAAAGCTGAAGGGAAAGTGGATGTCCTTCAGACTGCAGTAGTGAAGATGAATTTGGTAAGGAGGGTTACACTACTATAGAAGGTCAGAATCAGAAGAGAGTGGCTGCGCTTTATTTTTGGTAAAAAAAAAAAAAGTGAGGTGAGCTGTCAGGTATTTCATGCTGAACACTTCTGAACTGTAAGACTGTAGGGGAATTTTTCTGCACTTTAGAAATACTTTTATGAGATCCAGGAATCCACTTTGACATGTTGAAGATAAAGCTATAAGTACACCCACCTATTTTTCTATGAAAAAATAGATTGGCTCTTGTCATATGAATGAAAAATCATTCCCCTGATGCCAATAACATTTCGAGTGTTAAGTATATCAGAATAATACTGTCCCAGGTGTCAGGAGGTTTGGGTGCTAACTCTGACTTTGTTATTAGCTTGTTATATGTCCCTGTGTAAGTCATTTTCCCTTAATGAGCCCTTGTTTATCTAAAAAATGAAGACATTAATCAAAGAGGCTAGGTTAACCTCATTTTAATCTGAAATAACTTTTAAGATGTATATGAGACACTGAAGGACTTGCCAAGAGAAACAATGATTTCAAAAAATTACATGTTTCAACTCTCTGAAGAGAGGTTATGATAAGAAAATTATCTTCTGTGACATAAGGGATATAGACACAAGATTCTCAGCAGTCAGTCAAATATTTATTGAACTGAAAGAGTCTACGGTCTTAACCACTCTGAGTTCCCATGATTAGAAATCCCTCCTGGTGCCCGAATCACACAGCCCAAAGTCCCAGAGTCAGGGTTCAAACCCGTTTACATATGACTTCAGATAGTCAGTAAATGTTACTGGTTAGTCATACAGGAAAAGCCGGGAACTTAATAAAAAAATATGAAGTCCCTTTTGCATGAGGTGCCTGGAGACATTTCATATGGGTCCAAATGATCCAAATGGGTCCAAAAGACATAAGAAGAACGAACTGTCATTTTCCTGCTCCATGTTCTGACTACTTAGTGAGAGGAGTTGGCAGGGCTCCCCCACCTTGTAGTAGGGTGCTAGTCCTATGACTAGGTACTGGCCTTGAGAAGCTGATAGATGTCACTGAATAGTGATCTTAGCCTAGGACCTGAAGGTGGTAGCACTTAGGATGGCTCTCCAGCAGCTTCACCCCCAAACTGTACCTGTCCATGCCTAGCTGAAAAGACTGGGGCTGAGAAGCCTTTCCCACTCAAGAGAAATGGACAGGCAGTGGCAAATTCCACGGGCTCTACAGAAAGCAGCTCCCTCTTCCAGTCAAGGAGATGAGGCGTGACATAATGTTTACCAACAATTTCAGCTGTTTCAGAGAAGCACTCTCTCCTGAAATCTCAAAGGAAAGAAGAGAAGGTGCCCTGAAGTACAATATAGTGACCCAGTCTTTCTATCAGTTGGTACACCTCCTTCATGAAGGATCAGACACTTTCCTGAAAGTTCTGAGTCAGACTTTGAAGTATAAAGAGACTGTAAATCATAATGAAGGCATATGGAGCGGTTTCACCTACGTTAAGTGGTGGTGGTGGTTGGGGGGAAGCAACAGCAAGGTTTTATTTTAAATATAAGCTAACCAGATCTTTCTTCGTTTTTTTTTTTTCCCTCATTCATTCAGGGGACATCCATAGAGACTTTCTATATGTCGGCCACTATGCTGGCACTGGGGATACAAAGAATGATAAAATATCATTAGACTCAAACAATTCACAGTACAGTAGAAGAGACAGTATAAATACAATGTGACTGGTTCTGTAACAGAGACCTGAACAAGATACTTGGGGGGTCACTAAGATTGTGGGGTTGGGTCAAGAAGCCTTCATTTTTAACTAAATTATGAAAGGGGTGAGAAAAGGAAGGGATGGATATCCAGGTAGAAGAAACAGCATGACAAATGCATAGAAATGTGCAAGAATACAGTACATGCAACTCAGAATAGCCAGAGGCAAACAGTAAGAGGAAGAGCAGCAGATGAAGGTCAAGAGGCAGGAAAGGTCAGATCTTAACATGCCTCACTAGATGGTTTGGACAGTTTCCCATGGAATTGGAAGTCACCCAGAACCTTAGCCATGTTCAAATTTGAGTTTCAGGAAGACATCAACAAGAAGAATAAATTTGAGAAAGATTGGAGGCTATTCAATTGGCTAGGGTAAGAGATAATGAAGGCTGGACACTAAGGCAGTGGCAGTGAACTTGAAGAAATGATACATCTTAGAGCCATGAGGAAAAATGCCCAGCCAGTGACCACTTGGATGTAGGTGGTGCAAAAGAAAGTATAGTCAAAAAGGAGGGGGCGGCCTTCATGTTTCTAGAATGGTAGTGTTCTTAACCTATATAGAACTATTAAATGAGGCGGGGGTAGAAAGAGGGAGCAGGGAAACAGAGTGAGGGCACTGACCAACTCACTCTGGGGTGAGCAAATGTGAAGTGCCTGTGGGATGCTCAGGGGAGGTGTATAGTATGCAGCAGGGTCTAGAGGGCTGAAGTCTGGGCTGCATATAGAAATTCAGGAGTCACAAAACGCATGGTCTTTGAGAGAAGAGACACTGCTTGGGGAGAATGCATAGGGAGACAAAGGAACTAGTTTAAGGATGGGTCTCTGAGAACTATCACAATTTTGGGGAGCTGGGGAGAAAGCCCAAGGAGGAGTTTCCAGAGAATTAGGAGGAAAACTAGGAGACTATGAGAGTTTCACAGAATCCACAGTGGGGAGGACTTTCAATTACTCCATCTGCTATGGAGAAGCTAGTCTGATGAGGGTAGACGCATGTCCACTGGATATGACAACTAGTGAGTCTTTGCAATGGGATGACTGGGCAGAAACCTGATTCTGGTGGGGTAAGAAGTGAGTGAGAGAGAAAATGGAGACAGCAAGGCCTGCTAAATCATTCAAAAATTTGTGCTGAGGGAAAGACAGTGGTAGCTAGGAGACTATTTGGGACCAGGGAGTGAAAGGTTTTGTTCTTGCTGTTTTGTTTTAAACAATGAGAAGTATGAGCAAGTTTATATGAGAAAGAGTGCATACAGGCATTGCTGAAGATACAGGACAAAGGGGATGACACTCCTTATGACTCATGAGGAAGTAGGAAAGGACGACATGACATTCTAGAGGGCACGTGGAGGGTATAACCTTACATAGGAGTAAAGCCAGTCCCACGGAGATGAGAGACAGGAGGAGGTAGGATGTTGATGCTCACAGCATGAAAAGGAGAGGATGGGAGGAAAAGTGGAAGGGACTTCACACCCAATATCCTCTATTTTCATTATGAAGCCTAGAAGAGGGAAAAATGAAATGGCCGATGTGGTGGTTTGGGGCTCAAGGGACATGGTAAATGAGGTCTAGAAGAGCTGAAACTAATTGATATTTAAAAGAATAATGACTAAGATATGGTCTTTGCTCTTAAGAAGCCTACATTCCGGTAGGAAGACCGAATAAAGTAATTCCTTTAGGAAGTAGTAAATCATAAATAATTCTTACTAAAGATAAAATAAATACCCAAGACTTGCAATGCCAAGACAGGGAACCCAAGCTGGGGCGCTTTTCTCTGGAGGAGATTAGAGAGGTAACTATTTTCCCTGGTTGGGGTGGGGCTCATCAGGTCTCATCGGAGTAATTTAGAAACAAATCAAAAGGTCCTAAAAAAAAAAACACCTTTTCTTTTGTTCGTAGAACACATGTTGGGAGAAATCTTCAGAGATAAATCTTTGTTTTATAAGAGTTTTCCATATGTACAGTTAAGTGATGAAATGAGGAAAAAGAACAATGAAAAAGATGACTGAATTAGAGCCCACCGGCTCTCATACCTTGTTTGGGGGAGTATAAAGGACAGTTTGGCAATGTAACAAAAAATTAAAAAAATAAATAACATCTATCAAAAGATTAAAAAACAAGTCAGTGTGGAACATCTATGTAACGGAATATTTATGTGGCTATTAAAAGAACAGAATAGCTCTATACATGTTGATATGAAGATATCTCCAAAATATATGGTTAAGGTACAGAGCTGTGTGTACAGTATGCTGCAGTATGCAGGGGAAAATATACATAGTCACCTACACGTTTATTAATGTTAAGAGTATTTCTGGAAGGATACTTGAGAAATTAGAAACAGTGGCTGCTTCTGAGGAAGAAAACTTATTTTTCATTGTATTTCCTTTTGTAACTCGAATTGTGGGCCATTTACATGTATTACCCCTTAAAAAGCAAAAAAGTATTTTAAAAATAGCTTCTCATTTTAAAAATATACTTCATGTATCTTGAGATAACCAAAAAAGTCAAACAGCTGTTTATTGACTTTTTCAATGATGCAAATAATAAACATTCCTAAAGAGCACAGTCTGCTTTTACATTTTGGGATCACTTTGATCTTTAAAAAGATAAAGAAATATTTTCCTAAAGTACATTACATCACAAGCATATCAATAAGAGTCAAAGGACAATTTAATTTTTAAATTGAGCAAACTGTTTTGTGTGTGGGCGTAATTCAAACAAAGCCCTTTTGTTGCATTCCTAACCACAAACCAGGAAGCTTAACTGCGTGGGATGGGTAGGCTGATGAAACTGGAACTAACAAGTGACGCGATGTCCTTCTTAGGTGATTTTGCCACAACACAGAGAGATTCAGGAATGCTAAGCATATTTCTGAGAAATCTACAATAAAGCAGTTCAGGTATTTCAAGCAGTATTCATTGATCACCTACTATGTGCTTCGCACCTCGCTGAATTATAGTAGGAGTCCCGGGAGGTCACAGATGACCTCGAGAAGTTTATAACCTTGTTGGGGTGTCTTTGATGCAAGAAAAAGTGCTAAATAGAATCAGAGTATTATTCATTCCTTCAAAAAATATTTGACTGTCTACTGACTGCCAAGCATCAGTCTTGGCACTTGACTCATATTTATCACCTAACCTTTAAACTATGTTTATGATACAGGACTGTGAATTAGAAAATGAGGTAAAATAAGACTGTCCAAAGTTACAAGGAGAGTGGGGACCAGAGCTGATATTTAAACTCAGGCTTTTGTTCCCTGAGCCTGTGCTCTTAACTTCTAAGCAATGAACCATATAAATGAGGTGGGGTGGGTAGATTACGGGGACAGACAATAAGCAAGTAAGCAAATAAACAGGATATTTCCATATAATCTAAGGGCGCTGAAGGAAATAAAATTGGGTAATGTAGGAGTGTGATGGAGGGTCCCGCCTAGGTCAGGGCCAGCCTCTTTGAAGGAATGCATTTGAAGATTTAAATGATGAGAAATCATCAACCATGCAAAAAGCTGGGGGCAGAGAATTTAACACGGAAGAAACAATAAATGCAAAGACCTTGAAGTGGGAATGAGTAGGGGGTTTTCAAGAATCAGAACAGAATGGCCAGAGCCTTGTGAGTGAAGAGCCGATGGTGGAAGTCATCAGATCAGACTGGGTTTCGTAGGCTATGGAGGTATTTACGATACAAGCACCGAGAAGCTCACATGCTGCTGGTGATCAAGAATGGGGTCTGAAGTTAGCCAAAAGGTTTGGTAGTAGAGTGGGACTTTAATGCCCTTGAAGGAATGGTATGTTTTGGATAAATGGAAAAAGTGACAACCACAACTTGGAAATTAAAAAATTCTAAGAGCTGGAGTTAAATTTTTTTTTGTTTTTGATGCTTTTCTTTGATGAGCTGTTATGCCTGAGACTTTGCTCTTCAGGGAGCACTAACATTATCAACTGGGCATGAGTTGAAAGTGTAAGAATACAAAATACCCTCAAACTATTAGCACTACCAAATAAATCATATTTCTTAATCCGCCACCTGCCTACCCATCCATCATTGGATCACTGTACAATGCTATAACAGAAAACAAATCCGCCATAACAAGGTTCTAGTCTAACCCATTCCAAAAACAAATGAGAAAAAATAAAATATATCAATATATTCTGTAAATTCTGTTTCCTAGGGGTTTTTTTTTGAGGGTTGCTACTATTTTTCTATTTTTCTTCTATTTAAAAAATATATCAAATACTTCACCCAAATATAAATGTATTCAAATTAATATAAAGAACACTCAAGTGCTGATCACCAAAATTTATCAATCTTAACATTTCTCTCATACTTACCTCAGGTAGTCTTTTGAAGAGGTTTAATTCACATAGTTAAAAAGATCAAAGCCATTGAGAGAAGTCATGCTCTCCATGTTTCCCAGGCCTTCTGCATTTCCCATGCTCCCTACAGCTAACCCCTGTGGTGAATTTCCTGTGTGTCTTCTCCAGATTTGTTATGCAAATAGAGGCAAATATGAACATATAATTTCATTTCGCCCCTTTAACAAAAGGAACCAAATGTGTTCTACTCCTTGTTTTGTTTTGTTTTGTTTTTTGAACTTATCAATACATACTGGAAATCATTCTATAAGCAGTACTTAGAGCTTCCTCATACCTCTTTTTCCTTTTAGCTGCCTAGTATCCCATCGTGTGCCTATGTTATATTCATTTAACCAGACCCTTTTTGTAGATGCTTTTTGATTTCTGGTCTTTTGCTATTATAAATAATGCTTCTATGAATAACCATGTCCATACACTGACTTCTATCTACACCAACATATCTGCAGAAATTCCGAGAAGTTGAATTGCTGGCTCAAAGTAAAATTCACTTGCAATTTTGGTAATTTGCTAAATTGCCAAATTACAGCATCCCTAACCTCTGGTTTCTATGACTACTGAGGCTATACCTCAGACTTTTTGGATTCACAGAAAAATCTAACAAGCAAAGTTTTCCAAAGCTTTTATAATTGCCTCAATAATATCTATGTCTTAAAAAAAGTGGTTCAGTGGGTAGAAAAGTATGAATTAAGTAGTATAATCCCATAGCAACACATAGTTCTTTCTGAAAAGAAAAGTTCTTTTTAAATGTCACATCCTGATAATATGCTCTGGGGACTTTTGGCTTTGACAATGGAATCACAAATAAGAGGGAAGTCTGCTAACAGACTTAAGACTCTAACATCTAAAATTTGCATAAAAGGTAAAGAAGACCTTTTCTGTTAAAATACTTTACCCAATTCCTCCATACTTGTCTCAACATCCTTTCACTATTAGTTTATTATATCCTTCCAATCCTCCATTCTAATTTTTTTTAAAAGATTAAATTTTATTGATGACCACACAAAACTATTACTATAAAAGAGAGAGGGACTAGCAATGGGGGTGGGTATGTTTTATTTAGTTAATGGATGATCGTGTTGAAATGTTCATCTTCTCAGTATTCCCCGTTCAACACTTCTCCCCTCAACTGACACAGAGGAACAAGTCACCTCTCCTTCCCACACTTCAGCGTCTGCATATAAGTCATGGCAGAAATTGATACAAACTCTGACATCTTTGATCTGTAACAGCATTCATCTTTGTCTTTCGCTGACTTTCAAACTCAATTAAAACAATAGCATAGCATAAAGAATAGCATAAACTATCAGTAAATAGCTTTTTCTTCTCAACTCTCAATTTGTAACTACACATTTGTTAAAGAAAGGAAAGAGGGACTGGCTCTTACCAACTTCCACAGATTATCACATATAATGATTTTAGAATTTTCTTCTCTACTACTTCTCTGTGCCATAGAATATGTTGCTAGACCTTCAAGAGGAGAAATCACTTTCATGCTGGTTTGTTATCTTCCACACACAGACACATGCAGACACCCACAAACATACTCTCATGGGCCTCGAAAGGGCCAGATAGTTACAGACAACTAGAAATATCGTGTGTGCCCTTGAATTACTGCTGTTTGTTTGTTTGTTTGTTTTTGAGAAGTTGCTTGGGGGCTCTCCCAGAAGACTCCTGGTGGATGCATTAGGAGCAGCTCAGTAGGGCCCAGTAAAGGGTGTGCTGTGCATGGCTCTTCCCTTCCACTGTGTGGGCTGCAGGGGTGAGGAGCGGGAGAAGGGTACCCAACTACCACAGGTGAAAACACTCCTTAATGTATAAATCTGCTAAAGATGTGCTTTGAGAGTTTAAAGGAGTCCGAGATACCAAGGTATTTCAAAATTAAGCTAAATAATTTTTATACAATCTCAAAGTATAAATGAAATTTCATTTGCCAAAACAAAAGGTTTTTTTGTGATGCAGAAGCTTTACCTGTATGCAGTGATTTTTTTCCAAACACCACTCTATTAAACAAAAACAAATCTCCCCCAACCCCCCCA
>NW_006432943.1:8139181-8163495 GCF_000325575.1 Pteropus alecto
ATTCTCTTTTGGAGTAAGTTCAATGTATTGTATTGTTTTTCTCTTCTCTACCTCACTTTTCTCCTCATTTAGAGGAAGAAACCACAAATAAGAAATCAAAGGCAACAACAAAGAGGACAGAAAGCATTCATTTCTGATAAAAACCTTAAGCAATGGTCTAAAAAAGACTCTATATTTCAAAATCATACTGGAAAATATCTTTTCATTTAAAAAAAAATTCAAATACTCTTGGAACCTGAATGAAAAGAATAGTGAGGGTTTTAAGGCACAGAAGCTGAAAACTTTCGGGATATTTGCTCCACCTCCTCAGTCAATACCTGCCAATGTTTCCATAATAAATTTCCCAATAAGGAGAAGTTTAACCTCCACCAACATTCACACGTGACCTGATACTGTAGAGGAGAAAAATCATAAAATTCAGAAGAATGCTCACTCTTATTCACTTTCAAGTGAAAGAGTGCCAGATAAAACTTGAAAAACCAGCCCTGGGATATCTCTCTATACATGTGTATTTTATAATAAAAGCAGTTCATATTTTTATTTTTTACTCTTTACAAGATATAATAAAAGAAATGCCCATAATAAAGATTCAAGTTACCCTGAGATCTAGAACATTACCATGACTGTTATATCCACCTGTTCTTTTCCATATTATATTTTCAGTAAAAGCATCCTTAGAAGCAAGCATTGGCATCAAGATAACTCTAAAAAGAAATTTTGATTCAATGAAAACATTTTGTTTACATTTTTGAATCAAGCTTATAAGGCTAAAAGCTGAATTCAAATTATTGTGAATAAGGGAAAAGATAATCAAGTCTTTAAACCTTTAATTATGATCGAGTTAAATAACAAAACTGGCAAAATCAATCACTTCTTTTCATGTAAACTTGAAGTCAAATGAGAAGACTGTACCTTTTCTTTAAAATTGAGAATAGATTCATAGGTTCCATTTCTTTAGACAAATGTTGGCAATGAGAATAGAGAACTTGGCTACTAGCACATAGGTAAGTAGTCATTCTCCGTGAGAAACAGAAATGCTCTGAAATTCCCCAGGAAAAAGGGGAAACAAAACCATGAAGTACATGACACAAAGCAATTGCTAATTTGAATGAGATAAAAAGCCACTCTCAATACTCCTATCATAAAAAATATGGCAACAGTATATACAGGAGAGAGGATGGTTGAACGTTCCCACACAGAAATATTAATAGTGCGCTAAATTACAAGAGGTTCTCAAATGATAATTTTCATGACAATTTAGAGAAAATGGGCTTAAACTCAACGTGTGGTTGATCATCTTTCTTTATAAACAGATAGAACACAACATCAAACAGATAGCTGTGAAAGGCTTGTCAGTTGAGAATCATCTTGCAATGAGATTCTAAATCTCATTCTAATGTAATAGTCGACTTACCTTGTGGCAAACAGAAACATTCTAGATAACAACCCTCTCGCCAACCGAATGTCACATTCAGGAGTAGGGTAAAAAGCCATTACACACTGCTATTGCTTTTCTTTGCTCCTCCCAGGGTTACAAAGGCTTCCTCCAGCCAGACAGCGTGAACCGCCCTGAACTTGCTAAGCTTAGTGCAGCTAAGCTTAGTGCAAGTGGGAGGGACTTGTTCCCAGTCACCTCTGTAAACTGGCCAATTAAAATTCAATTCCTGCTTTAAAGAGAAGAAGAGAAGGTGGCTTATTCACTTTTCCTGAGAAGAACCAGCATCTTAGACAATAGCAAGCAGCTTAGAAATGCCAGGATTCTATTTTGTGGGCAGGAAGAAGAGAGAAGCAAGGAAAATCATCTGCTGATAAAATGCATCAAAGTGAAATCAGGAAGTTTCCTTGAATGATTTTCCCTGCTAAACCCACGCCCTCCTCCACATGCAAAAATGCTACTGTCTGCAAAAGTATGTGTTAATTGCTTTAAGTTTCCCACAGTTTAAGAGGCTATTGAAGTAGGGGTTCTATATAAAGATCCACTCAGGCCTCCTAAAGCATAGTCTTAAGAACACTAGGTCAGCATTGTGGGGACAGAACTCATTGCCAAAGGAAGTGCAGAGAACCAGCTGAACTAATCTTGCTGCTCAACTGAGAATGAATTAGGAGTCAAACCGTGAGTTTCTATTTTCTGATCATCTTGATTTACTTGATGTACAGAGCACAAAACATGTCACCAGGTATGGGTAAATGCTTAGTAATTAGATGAGATCATTATTATAATGATGGTGGTGACTGGTGGTGGAAAGTAAGGAAGGGATGAGGAGTTCATGGAGGAAAGCACTGGCTCAGAAAATCTTGAGTTTTAAAGCTGGAACATTTTGTCTCCTTTACCAACTCACTGAACTATCCTAGCCTAAGGCTTGGCAAATTTTAGGGAAAATTTTCTGCCAAGATAAGTTAGATCATAGGATTCCTACTAAGTTGGATAAGAGAGAATTCAGGGATTGAAGCAAGAAGGGAAGCTGGGATCGGATCTGTAAGAACAGAAAGCTCTGGGCCACTAAGATTCTTTCTCTCTCTCTTGAATTCGGTTGTTCGGCTGGTCCCTGTATATACCTTTTGTGCTTTCTTTTTCCTATAAATAAGTAAGAAATTCCTTCTGGCTGTTTTCTCCATGAAAAAGGAGCCATATATACCTATGGTCTACTGGACTTGGAACTGGCCTCTGAGGTGACCCCAGCGCTTTTCAATTCCAAGGTCAGTGTATAGGCTTCCGTGACCTGTCACAAATAAGACTTGCTCGATGCCCACTACTAACCTCCCACTTCAACATTTGTAAGACTCTTAAAATGATGATAAGCGCATCATGTCCACATTCTCTATGTGGAAGAACAAGACATCAGCACTTCACCCCTTTCCATATTTCAAACCAGGATTTAGACCGTAGCCAGCTGGAAAGATCTCCCAATGACCAAAGCTGGAACAATTTGAGAATAAATAACCGTAGTATTGGATTATAACCCACAGAGTAGAATATGACTGATATATGAAGGAGTCCTTACTGATATAAATAGTTGAATAAATAAGTAGGGGAAACAAATAGCTGTTCCTTATAGAATTCCAATGAATAAGTGTAGAAAGAATGAAATACAGAATCATCTTTAGAACAGTAGAGTAAAAATATCAACTCTAAAATCAGTGGGAGAAAGTTTGAGGAGAAACGAGATATTTGCATAGCCTCAAAGTTATCACTCCCAAAATATTTATTAATTACAAAGACACAAATAATAACTTTATAATGGAGAAACTTGGCAGACTTCACCTTAAGCAAGTAATGAAGGTTAACATCACCAGTAATAAATCATCATCATGTAATCCCGATAGGAAACACTCAGTACTTTACTTCTGTGGTATTTTTCCAAAAACGCATAACCTCAGTCTAATCATAAGACAATACCAGACAAACCCAAATAGAAGGCATTCTACAAAATAATTGGACCATACTCTTCAAAAGTGGCAAGGTCCTAAAAAACAAAGAAAGACTGAGGAAATATCACAGATTAGAGGAGACTAAGGAAACATGACAATTAAATGCAACACAAAAAATGGAACAAAAAAAAGGACATTAGAAGGGGAAAATATTGGTAAAATCTAAATAAAGTCTATATAAAGTCTTTTAGTCTGTGGTTAATAGTATTACACCAACATTAATTTCTTAGTTTTGTTATTTGTGTGTAAGGATACAGGAAATCTCTAGTATTTTTGCAACTTTTTACAGGTCAAACTATTTCAAAATAAAAAAATAACAAAATGGGGAAGATTTAGGCTCAGAATTGGAATAGAACCGCTCCAATTTTCCAGTTCAGTCCTATATCAGTGACATCTGCATTGCAGGGACACTTCGGAAGATAGGAAAAAATTAGGAAATGGACTACTGTAGGGTCTTATAGTATAATTGTGGAGAAAAGACACACTTAAAATTCTTAGAGTGTAAATAGAGTAAAAATTCCAGCCAGTAAGACGTGAGCAGAAGCGGTGTATGAACATCTTGGTCATGACTTTTCAAAAAGAAATGGCTTGCCTATCTGCTCCCTTACAGTCTCTCTTTAAGCACTGGTTGACCAGCTTCGATGATGATGGCCGTGCTGATGAAGGCAACACCAGCTTGCTTCAAAGACAATCTCCCAGTGGTTAGGACACCAACTGAATATACATTTAGGTTCATTTGTTTCATCTACTTGTTAAGGATCCCTTTGTAAAATATTTTAATTGTTTCAAGCTCAAACCCAGGTCTGTGTGATTCCAGCACTCAAGCTCTTAACCTCTACTTATTCTCTGCTTTTCCTGCCTTCATCTTCCTGGCTAATGGCCCCACAAACACCCTCAAGTACCCATTACAGAAACTTGGAAGTCACACTCTTTAATTTCTCTTCTCCCTTTTCCCATCCTCATCTGCTGTTTTTCTGCCTCGTAAATTCATCTCAAATCTGTTTCATCTCTTGTCCCATCACCACCTTTAGTTCAAGTCTTCATCATTTTCCTCCCAGGTTAGTGCAATAACTTCTTGACTATGACTTTATAGCCCTGAGTACTTTGCCACTGGTGCTACATTATGAAATAGAAGTGGAGTCTTATGAAATAGAAGGCTCTGCTTCTCTACATTTTGAAGAGCCTAGGAGGCTGAAGGGAAGAGCGATAACCTTGATACTTCTGCTTCTTCAGGCTGACCCTGAAACAATTTCTGTCAGCTGGTTGTCTTGTAGTCAGAGCCCTCTGCAAATCTCGGCCTGTCCTCAATCGGTATGTTTAAACTTTTTTGAATCATTTTTTAAAATGAAATCTTACAGAATACCATAATATAGACACCAGATACAAGTATTGTTTTATTATATAAAACATAACAAATACTTTAATGCATATTTGCATATCCATAAACATGGATAATTGCATAAATCCGAATTTACAATGTTTACTTATTTAGAATGCAAGTCCATGTGTCTACAGGAAAGAACTCCCCCAAACCAAAATCAGAATAATTGAAAACAATGATAACCAGCATTTGGTGAGTGCTTATGATGTGCGGGGCACTGCCTGACATACTTTTATGTGTATGACCACTTCTGATCTTTTCAGCAATCCTATGGTTAGTTATTAAAGCCACTTTACAGATTAGAAACTGCGAGAGCTTAAATAATGTGCCTGCAGTTATGCAATAAGTGGCAGAATCACAATATGAATTCTAGGTAGTCTAACACTACAGACCTCATCTTACTATATTATACTGCCTTTCACACTGGCACACAGCCTTCCATGATAATGATGAAAATGATGATGAGAACAATAAGCACAACATCATTAAACTACCACTTAATATTTATTTTACCTAACATTTAGTTCTCATTTTCTATGAGTGGGCTCTGTGCTAAGAGCTTTGAATACCTTATCTTACTGAATTCCCATGGTTGTCCTATGAAGTAGTTTCTGTCGTGCTGACTATTGAGGCAATAGAGTGTAGTGGCTATAAGCTTGATCGAACTGTCTGGATTTGGATCCACTACCTCTCGTATACTAGTGCAAACCTCAAAGGACTGGTGTGAGGATTTGATGTGATCTGCAAAGTCCTGACACACCACCTAGCATGTAGGAAGGAACACAGATAAGTGGCTGCAAATTTTTATCAGGCTAACTTTGTAACTTTAGGACATTCCTCAATTAGAGACAAGAGAAGTTCTAAATGACTATCAGTTCAAAGATGAATTAATCTTGTACAATTTAACATATTAGTCATTTCCAAAGTATAAGATATTAATATATCACTTCGAGTGTTTTTAATTATAGTTTTAAAAACAGCTGTGAGTATATTTTTAAAAAGATATTTGTATCAAATTATTTGAGGAACCCTGGATTACCTCCCTGGAAATTTTAGGTTCTTCAGAACCTAGATTGAAAAATGCAATTAAGAAGGTTATCCTTCTGAACTCTTTCTATCTGACCTCCTTGTTCAGCCTCTCCTTCCCTCTCTCACTAGCCTATACCTTCACTAGCCTTGTCCACTCTACCCCTCCTCCCACCCCTCCCCCACCCCGTTTCCTCTTCCAGCAGCTGTGTCCCTTTTCTGAACCACTCGGCACAGATCCCTCTGCCTCTTACCTGTGCTTTAGCCGAAGCTTAGCTCCTCCTGACCATGCTGCTTTCCTGTTCTGGGGGTCAGAGGTGAGGTGCTCTGGGTCAAAGGAGTCAGAAGTGCCAATACCTGCAGGACCCGGGTCTGCACATGCATCTCTGGCAAAAAAAAAAAAAAAGGAAAGAAAAAAGAAAACAGGAACTTGAGTGTGATGGTGTTCATGGGCAGGGGGACAAATGAATCTAATAAGAAACACATGTGCAAATTAACCCTGGAGTTAGAGCAAAGCGACACAGCTAAGTACACAGTGAGCCTGTACCCACAGAGGATCTCCGCCTAAAAGAAGGCAAATCCACCACTTCATCCTTTCCTATCTATGTTTCTATGGAACCATAAGGTGTACTTCCAATCTTAGAATACCAGATTTTCCAACCAAGGAGGGGCAGAAAGATACACTAACTCTTATGAAGTGAACTCCCCTATAACTCAACATCTGTTGGTAAGTGAAGAACTGGACTCACTGAATCAAACTGTCAGATGAGGTGGTTCCCTGAAACCGAGGCCCTGCCGCCTGGGTTCTCAGTGTCTCTGCAGGGTGAGCACTCTCCAAGTGGAGCCCCCACTCTGTTCAGTGGGTGGCAGCTCAGAAGCACATGCCAGCTCTTGAGCCCAGACTATTTCAGATTGTTCAGATTCCACTGTGCTGGAGGCAAGCCTTTTGTGTGTCCGTTTAAATCCACTCTCCCACCCCCAGTCCCCAACACCATCTCCAGTACCGTTTCCTCCATACTCCCAGGGAGTCAAAGAAAAATGTTAAGCCCCGCGTGGCCAATGCATTCCGCCATGGGAAAAGGCCTATTTCTTTTCCTTAGGAGAGTCTTGGCTTCTGAATTTCCAAACGCCCTGACAGCACCCCTAAGGCCTCCTGTTAATCAGACTGTCCCCTGCATCGGGCTCTGAAGCAGGTTTGCCATCACTCCACTTTGCTGGGTACCAGCAGTGTGCTTTCGATGTCTGTCTTTAAAAATCTTTCTAAGCCTCTGAGAGCAGACTGGTGTGCATATCCTGCAAACAGGAATCTGAGACAGTGCAAACTCAGTGCTGTTTCTCCTCTGCACAGGCCTCGGCTGAGGGGGCGAGATTACCAAGTGGTGTTGATTTTTTTTCATTTCGGGACATGGAGGGAGATGACCAGGGAGTCAATGGGAGTTTCCACTTCTAAGCTAGTTTCATCTTTACCTTAATTATACCTAAGCACCAATACCTCCTCCTGTGTATCACTTTTCTCACAAAATTTAGGATTCCTGGCTTTGAATATATTCAGTATAACTCTAAACTTGAAGTCTAAAGACTTGGTGGATGTTGTCATTTCTGAACTGAGTGGGCAAGTAAACTCTGGGCCTCAGGCTCCTCATCTGTGACGTGAAAAATAAGAGGCAAGATACACAATGGTTAGGAGCCTGGCTCTGGAGTCAGCCTGTCTGAGTTAGCGTCCGAGCCCTACCCACTGACCAGCTCTGTGACTTTGTCCTCTCTTTGCCTCAGTCCTCTCATCCCTGAAATGGGTGGAAAGGAACAGCAGCTTTCCTAAGTGTTGACAAAATTAAACCGATTCAGTAGAACACTGAAAATAGAGCCTGGCCCATATTCAGCACTCGGCAAATTAGCCACTATTATTCCTATCTTGCAGAGTTGCTAAAAAGTTTTTGAATAAAGTCTGTTAACTGTCCAGTATTCTGCCTATGCATGGTATGTGCATTGTCTTACTACAGTATCTTCATTTTAGAGCTCCTTTCAGTGAAAGTGTTAGGCACAATTGACACAACTAAAGAGACCCAATTTATTCTGGAAATAATAGCAAGAAAGAGCTGGAGAGTTAACACGTCAGGCCTTTTGCAGAATTCACCAAGTGGTCCTCAGTCAGGATCCCTCATACAACCCTCAGAGGCACCAATCCCAATGGCCATCTGGCTTAAGCTGGGACAGAAAGTAGATTCAAATTTATGTCACATCAAATGGTCCATTCTGACGGAAGATTTTCCTTCCCGGCTCTCCTCTAGACCAAATGTCATCTGCTAGGAGAAAACAAAGACCAGGCCTGAGCTTTCTCAAAACCTTTGCGGCATTTAATAACTTCCTCATTTTTGGCCTAAACCACAGTTGTTGGCTCTGTTGTCTCTGGACAATGGCTAAGCCTTTTTCTCTTTCCTTGCCCATTCCTCCTTCTTGGGAAGCACCGAGGGACAGAAGGTCCAGGGGTGTACTGTCACAGTGACGGGCTGGCAGAAAGTGCAGGTAAATGGGAAAGAGATGGAAGAATGTAAAAAATGAGACTGTCTTATCTTTTTAAGGATTTTCAATACATGATTCTTTCATCACAGAGCACCCTAGCACTGCTCTCCATTGCCACATGTTGTCCTGTCACCGCCACCTTTGGGGGACCAGCTAATGTTAGCAGCTGAGTGTAAGGGTTCGTGAGACCCATGTTTCTTGGTGCTGGCTGCGATCCCCAGGTTAAGTCATACCCAGCCTCCCTGCTAATCTTCACCTCCCCTGACCCTTCCTAGGCTGGCTCTGGGGGCCCCTGAGTGAGCTAAATGCCCCGCACCAACTAGGAAATAGCCTGAGAGTGTGTGGGAAGACTTGCCAGCACCCAGAGCACACCTTTTCTGCCTTAAACTCTTTCTGGAATAATCTAGACAACAAATAAACATTTTAAAACCCATATGTTCTAATTTAAAAAATTCCACAGTGAATCTAGGCAGAAAATAATCCTGGAATGAGTGTTGGGAAGCCTACTGTCCCAGAGACCCCCAATGGGAATCCTCACTTTGCCCTTTACTCCCCCTGCCAGTTATCCTATCTACATGTTGAACTCGGGCAGTCTCCAGAATCACAGAGTTTCCTACCCATCTGAGGTTACTGTGCTGTCTGCCTCACAGCAGACTGGAATTGACCAAGCTGGCCATGTGCTTTGATCTCATTGAGAAATGGTGCTATAGTGGTACCACATGACTGGGGCAGATTATTCCAAGTCTTTCCTATAAAAAGATATGTGTACTTTCCCACATGTCAGGAGTTATTCTCATAATTTCTCTATAAAGGCAAGAACTAATATTTTAGCCCCATCTTCCAGATGAACAAACAGAAACTAAGAGGTTATATATCTTGGCTCAAATGACACATGGAATCATACCCACTTGGGAAGAAAATCACTGACAATCACCAACTCTTCTTCCCTTCAGTTTAGTAGTTTCAAATTTTTTCAGTTTATCACAAATTCTATAGGCCTTGGAATTACTAATCCAGATTTTGTCAGAATGGGTGGAGAATGATGATGGAACCATTAATTAAACATGTTACCAAATAAGCTTATTTTTACTTACAAGATACTCAGTGGTACATTATTTTACTTAAAGATACCCAAAGGTATATTGTAAACACCTTGGAATCACTGAAACAGCTTCAAGTGAAAAATACAGAAATAAACCATATTAACCTCCAGCCTCATGGGGCTATTTCCAGATTCCTGAAAGGTACCACCATCTCCTGGCTTTTTCACACTCGTGCCCTTCAGGTTTCAGTTTGGACATCATTTCCACTGGTTGCAGGTCAGGGTGAGGTGACCCCCTCCCTGCTAGCAGAGCAGCATACTGGCTATTGATATACATTTCTACATTTCAAAGTGCAGTTCTTCCTACTGCCTGTTTGCTGGTCCCTCTTTTCCACCACAAGCTCAGAAAGGCAAGCAGGCCAGCTTGGTGCCAGGCACAAAGAATTGTTCAATAAATGACATACTGCTAAATGTTCAACAGATCTCCTATCTCCTTTTAGTTCACGAGCTAACTGCTGGAGAAACTAGTGAGATGTTTTAGGGGGCTGTTTTTATATTGTTTCTTGCCGTTCTGCCTCAATATCACAAACTGTGAAGGATGAAACAGGAATCAAAGCTGTTAGCAGGGGCTAAAAAAATGATTGTGATCCACAATCCCAGTATCGTCTTTCTTCCACAAATAGTTAAGAAACAAGAAATCCAGGTCAACCACCTACATATTTATACTTTCTATGATGAGCACATTCACACTTTCTCCTCTCCCTGCCCCCAGTAGTCATAATTCTTGAATATATACTGCTTTACTATTTGATATTTTAATGGCAGTTGTTAACTGATATCTAAACTGAGTTTCAGCCAATAAAAAGTTCAAGATCATTCTGTTCCTGTGGCTCTCCTGAACACCAGGAAACCTGGGGAAGGACTAGGGAAGCCAAGTGAAAGATAAGAAGGTGGGCGGGTCCTATTAAAATGGTCTTTCCAGTTCCTGGTTTCTCCCAAGTTTAAATAGTTTCATTTTGTCCCTGGTGGAGTAGGGGGGCCAGGAATCACATCTCCTTGGCATGGACTGTTACGACCTAAGAGAAGTGCTTGGCTTATCTGTTAGAATCAGCAGTTTCTTCCTTTCTATTGTGTTCTTTCCAGTACAGAACAGCTTCCTAACTGGCTATTTCCACTCCTGTCCTCTTCCAATCCAGCGTCTACTCAGCAGCTAGCATACCCTCTAAAAAAATGTAATTGGACCATGTCATTTTCTAATAAAGCCCTAGCATAGCTTCTCCCGCACTTCCGATAAAACCTAAGTTTCTTAACTTGATCTGTGAGGCCTAAAGTGACCTGGCTCCTGTCCACCCCACCCGTAAACATCACCCCTCTCATTCCGCCCTGACCTCACTGGCCTGCCTGAGCTCCCCAAGCCCTCCAAGCACTTCACTTTCATACGTGCTGTTTGTTTCCTCTGCCTAGAAGAGCCTTCCTCCCAGTTCTTCACGTGGCTGGCTCCTCCTCAGCCTTCTGGTCCCAGAACACCTGGTCCTCAGGGAGCACCTCATCTACCACAAACAGCCTCTTCCCTGGCACCTGGTCTTTTCCTTCCTTGAACTCATGGCTGAGTGTAATTGTGCAGTTGCTCGTGGTCTGCATCTTTACCAGCAGTAAGCTAAGTGAGGCCAGGGCCCACAGTCGGCTTTTCTTCAGTTTGTTTTTTTAAACCATTGTCCATCCAGGACACAGCACAGTGAGTGGCTCATGATAGGTACAATACAGATCTGTTAAACGAATCATAGGAGACTGTAAAAGAATTCATTGTATCATGCATCCAAATTAGAGCTCTATGCCTTTAAACTGTTAAAGCATTAAATAGTTTATGTACATGTTTTGGGGAAGATAGGGATCTCTTCTTTTAGTCGCTTTCTATATAAGGTTGAGTCAATTTCTTTGTGAAAACAGAATTGGGCCCTAACTGTTGGTCCATCTCGTTAGCAACCAGCTTTTGTGGGAGTAGCAAGGACCTGGGCTGGGGGACCATGGCCAAGCCTTCTGACAAACAGCTGGCACAGCTTGGCACAGTTTTGCTGCTTCCTGTTTCAAAGCAGTCAGAATGCTTAAGATTAAGCAGATAGAAGTACATTTACATAGGACTAAGTTTGTTCTCAGAATCTTTTGGAGAAATTCCTTTGGATTTATACTGGGGCATGTGTGTACTGGTTTTCATAATTTGTCTTATTAAAAGTTGTGCTCTTAGTTTCTTTTTTCTTTTTATCCTGCTCCATGTCCATCATGCATGAAGCTGGACTTACTGTCATCTTTCTATCCTGTTAGCAGGTCTCTGGTAGCATCACCATAGGCTCCCGAGCACTTGTCCCTTCAGTCTCCAGAAGGCAGGAGAAGGCCTGGTTGGCTTCTTCAGTGTCCGAAGGAAGATTTTAAGAACTGATGCTGTTGAGTGCAGATTTCTGTTCTTAGCCTAAGATAGCTAGCTATTCTTCATTCTCTGATGGCTGAGCATTTATCAAAGGTTTCACATTCTCAGTGAATCTCCCTTTCTTTAGAAGTCCCCTGTTCCTGTTACTGTTCTTTGGTACCCACACATTAAGACTTAACCTCTGGGTCACTGTCCCTTCATTACTTTTTTGCTTTTTAAATTAGTATTACCATCTAGGAGGCTCTCACTCTGCATCCCCTCGGGTCTGCATCCTATCTGGTGCTTTCCATCATATGCATAACACTCACTTGTACTTAAAACTCCTTCTGTCTTTCAGCTAGCCCACCCTGATCTGCTCCTTGGTTATTACATGAAGGCCACACTTAACCCTTCAGCCGTGCATAGGTGTCCATCTACATCCCAGACCCACGTCCATTTGTATCTCCTGCTCCTCTTGCTGCTGTTTTTCCCCTGAAACCACCCAAATAAATATATGTGTACAGTTTATACCACTGAAATAAATTCTGATAATTTGTGAAACCAGAAGTGTAACTATTACCAGATCTTAGCCAATGACCTCTATGCTAACTTTGCACAGAGATTTTAAAAGGGTAGGTAGGGGGAAAAGCCAAATATTTTAACCTAATAAATATTTAATCTCCTTCAAATTTACTTCTGACTTCGATCCCTCTACCCACTGAGGTCTATAATAGCTATCCCAAGGCAAGTGCATAAGAAAACCCAGGGCACTCATGCAAGGCCTTACAGTTAAGCTAATAACACCAGCATTGTAGGGGTATGGTATTCTCTACAAACAGAGTCTGCCCTTAAATCAACTCAGAGAAGTGGCAGGCTGTATGATATGTATGAACAATATGGATTCTGGAGCCAGTTGCTCTGGCTCTGTCACCTAGTAGGCATCTGACCTTGGGCAGGTCACTTAACTTCTTGTGATGCAGTTTCCTTCTCTATAAAATAGGATAATAACAGCACTTGCATCAAAGGGTAGTTGTGAAGCTTGAACAAACTGATACTGTAAAGCACTTGGAACAGTGCCTAGCAATAAATGGTAACTTCTTACCAACAGAATGGAAATTTACATTTTGGGGGCACATAGTATGTACTAGATACTGTACTTTAAAAGTTATTCAGTTAATTTTCTTATCATCGGAGACAGTGATAACCCTCATTTCACAAACAAAGAAAGCAAAATAAAAACAAGTAGGAAAAGGTATGGCCAAAGGCTATGCCCTCTCTACTTCTCCACCTCATTAAACACTTCTGAGGATAACTGGGCTTTGAACACTTTTCTTAGGCATCAGCCACATGCCAAGCCATGCATGCCTGTCATTTCTCCCACATCACCCTTTGCTCCTCATATAAGACAAAAAGACATGCATGCAAACCAAAGACCAGCAAATATACCAAAATGTTACTACTGGGTGATATGGGTGATATTTTTCTTCTCTTTTTCTGTAGCTTGCAAAGTGTTTACATTTAACATTTATCATTTTAATTACCAGAAAAAGTAAATTAGCCTTGTTTTGTTCCTCATTAGAATGAGTCTGAGTCTAATTTCTCCATACAGAGCCAGTCAGACTACTATATCCTCCCTCCATATTTTAAAAATTTTTATTTTACTTTATTTTTATTTTTTACACCTATAGCACCTGGTCTTCCTAGGTGGTCTCCCATACAAGTATTAACCAGGCCTGACCCTGCTTAGCTTCCAAGATCAGACAGGATCGGGCTTGTTCAGGGTGGCATGGCCATAGACAATTTCTCCATATTTTTAAAGGAAAACCTTGGTTGGGCAATGGAAGTGGATGTACCTGTCCTGGGAGCCAGTTCGAGCAGTGGAAAGACTTTCCGCTGCAGCAGGATTCACTTGGGAGCTTCAGCAAACACTGAAAATACTCATCGGAGGAGGAAGCAGGATTTCTGGGAAACCAGTGTAAGCAGAGAGAGATGAATGCTTCCTGAGAAAATTCAGCTGCTGCCTTTCTTCCCCTACTCCCTTTCTCTAGTGTTCCCAAAGAACCATATAAACCTCCGCAGTGAACCATAAAAATTCCTTACTCTAATATCATACATTATAGCTTGAAAGCACCTTCCAGAGGTTATTCCATTTGGCCCTCATAATAATCCTAAAGGGCATGTTGAATAGGTATTATTTATCCTCATGTAGCAGGTGTAGATAGCCTCACAGAGGAACTGTTAGTTACTTGCTTAAGGTCAGGACTTGTAAGCTGCATGGCTGGCACAGGAAGCCAGGGTCCCTAACCGTTAACTTCCATGCTATCTCTTATGTCACACTTACTTTGGATTCTACAATGCTAAGAGTCCATTGACAAGGTGGCAAACATTTAATACCAAAAGCATTTTCTGAAGTGGAATTACTGAAATTCAGATGGGACCCCTCTCTATCCCTAACCCAACTATCCCTAGATGCTGCATGGTGTAGCACCAGTGATGACCTCTAGGAAAGCACGTTGGTAAGGATCTACTTGTGAGAGAAACAAGAGGAAAGAGGACAAGAAGCATCATGGTGGAAGTTTCAGAGGAACTGTTAGTTACTTGATTAAGGTCAGGACTTGTAAGTTGCATGGCTGGCACAGGAAGCCAGGGTCCCTAACTTTTAACTTCCATGCTATCTCTTATATGCCACACTTACTTTGGATTCTGCAATGCTAAGAGTCCATTGACAAGGTGGCAAACATTTAATACCAAAAGCATTTTCTGAAGTGGAATTACTGAAATTCAGATGGGACCCCTCTCTATCCCTAACCCAACTATCCCTAGATGCTGCATGGTGTAGCACCAGTGATGACCTCTAGGAAAGCACGTTGGTAAGGATCTACTTGTGAGAGAAACAAGAGGAAAGAGGACAAGAAGCATCATGGTGGAAGTTACACAGGAAATTGGGTTTGGTAATACCTACTCCCTATTTCCACAAAACATTAGGAAAAAGGAGTTTGAATGGTTAAATAGACACCAAAAATGGCTATATATGCACACCCCATTATAGAAGACAAATATTGGACCTGCAGCCAGGAGACCTACACCAAGTTTGTCTGTATGAGCTTTAGGATTCCTTTATCTTTAATGGTCTATGAACTAAGGTGTAAAAGGGACATAAATGATAAATCCCAAGTGAGAAAACATCATCTCTGAGGACCTCCATGCACAAGTGATGAGCACTTTCTGCATGCAGGCTTCAAGTTGTAATCTGCGTTGAATAAAAGACAACTTCTGACCCCCAGTCTTGCTGGAAAGACACACAAGATTTGGAGCCAGGTCAGCCAGGGTTCCCCATCTCTGCCAGTCCCTAGTCACTATTCTATGAGTCTCAGGACCTCATCTGTTAAAAAAAAGGAAGAAGAATTACCTGCCTGGTGGCACTGCTGTGGGATCCAATGAGCCTGGTGTGTGGCAATCCCTACAAGATGGGAGCTATTATTAAGTCAAAGTGGCCAATAAGAGAAGGGGAAAAGTCATCCGAGGGATGTGTCAGGATGGTGGTATAATCATAGGCTCTTAAATTCCTTATAAAGGGAAACTGCAAATGTCTAAAGCATATGGGGAGGGATATAAAATTTAACCCCAAAATGGAGAGGTTTTTTGCCATTTAAGAACAGGAAATATGGGGCACCACCTGGGCCCCTTAGGAACAGACTAGCACAGAGAACCTAACCCTGGTGTGAAAGAAATGGTTCCTGAAGTGTCAAAGATGACAGAATTCACGTGAGTTCTTCAAAGGCCTCCTAACACCAGAGGGAGCCTCAGGCACTGGGCAGGGATGACATATCAGTGAACGTATCCGCAAGGCTGTTTTAAAAACATGGGTGTCAAATACGATGGTGGAAGGAAACTAGACTTTGGGATGTGAGCACACTATAGAGTATAGATATTGAATTATGTTGTATGCCTGAAATTTACATAATGATATTAATCATTTTTACCTCAATAAATTTAATAATTTAAAAAAATATAATGAGTTTGGACCCAGTTTTTTTGAGCCCCTGGGGTCCTTTGACCTTGGGCTCTGGGGCAAGAGACCCCTCCCCTCCTGCAGGCAGGAGGAGGTAAAGGGACTCTTGCTCTGGCAAGTCCCTAGGGTCACAATGTGGTTGGTGGGAGCCAGAGTTTCTCTTTCTCATCTATTTGCAAATAAGTTGCTCCTGTCCTAGTCCTGCCTAGAGAAGAGGGGTGGACATTAAAAATATAAATGGAGACTGTCATTCACTGGGGGAAAATAGGTCCCTTGCTAAATTTGGCATCAGCTGAGGAATCTTAGCAAAAATGAACTCACCTCCTTGTCTGTGAGGGAGGCCTAATCCTTACTTTGCCCAAGAGGATTATTGGGTCTTAGAAAGAAGCTCACATGCACTTTTTTTTTAAAGCTCGTGCCAACTGCATTTATGTCCACAATATCCAAGATTCGTTCTGCTTTTTAGCGTAGATAATAGACATTCCATGCTATTTAAATGCCTCCAAATCTCAGACCTAAATGTTTCCAACCTTTGCTATCATCCAAAGCAGGGCTTTCTCTGTCTCCCAAGCTTTCCCCCAGCTTTGCTTTATATTCTTTGGAAGTAGTTTAAACAGAAGGCAAGAGAGCAAAATGCAGAGCATTTGTGGAAAAGTCATTGTTTATGGTTTACAATATACCTTTTCAAGGTGTTTGTAACTATGGATCCATGAACTGGCTTTCTACTCATCCCATCATTTTTCCTTTCCTTTGGTTCTACAGGGTTAGTGTAACGCAGTTTAGTGTTTTTGGCTTTTTTTAAAAAAAAATCTTGTATGTCCCTACTCACTCTAACACTATTTTATTCTCTCCAGGGGAATTCTGGACCGGCTGACATATATAACACAAAAATGAGACAAAAATCTATGTCTTTAGTTTTGCCTGGCATTCTCAAACATCATTTAAAATTACTGCAAATTGGCACCTGTGTTGAGCTTTACAATTTACAAAGTATTTCTACATAACAAATTTAATCCTCATAACAACCCTATGACGTATTGACCTCCTTTCACAGAGATGGAAACTGAGGCACAGGTAATTTAAATAAGTTGCTCAAAACCACAAAAATGGTAAAGCCAAGACCCACACCTTACAAGCTCCAAAGGGTGGGTGCCCTTCCTTAACCACCTTCCACAACAATTGCATCACCTAAGGGCTTAGTAAGATTATTTTGTAGGGCTGAAAGATCTCTGGAAAACTGAGCTGCCTTATCCCAAAAGAGCAGAATTCTTCAAGTACTGTCTTCCTCAGAAGCAATGAGTTTTGGTGGTTTTCACTGGTAACTACTACTCCTTACCCTCACTACCAGGGTTACCTCATTTCTACCTGTAGTTATAATTCCTGTCTTAACTCTGGGGCCAGTTGGACCCCAAATGAGAAGGAATTTAAGCCTTCGAGTGGTATCTTAGGAGACAGCTTCAAGACAAACTCCTAGCTCTCATCTTGAACCTCAAGTTCCCATGCAATACCCCTTAGCTAGTTGTGTTCTCATCTTGAACCTCAAGTTCCCATGCAATACCCCAGTTCCGGTGCCTCCCTGGTGTTTCAGGTTGGATGAAAACCTGCCTTTGATACTAATTCCTTCAAGGCCAATGCCTGGCCTTGTTAATGTCCACTAACCAGCAGTTCCCAACCTCTTGGGCACTAAGGACCAGTGCTCCCATAAGAATCTAATGCCTGATGATCTGGGGTGGAGCTGAGGTGGTGATGATAGCTTGGGGGAGAGGCTGCAAATACAGATGAGACTTCGCTCACTTGCCCACCTGCCACTCATCTCCTGCTATGCGGCCCAGTTCCTAATAGGCCACGGACCAGTACCCGGTCTGCTGCTGCGGAGTTGGGGACTCCTGCACTAACCCATAAACAGATGGTATTGAGAACGAAAGCACAGGGAAGGCAGGTAGAGAAGTTTTACCTGACTAGACAGAGAAAGTCCCACCCATTCCACTGGGCACTAATACAGAGATGGGGTGGGCATCAGGCAGGAATTTGGCAGGTCAGCCTAGGCGGAAAATGCCCTGTGGGCTATATATCACCCCTCATCTTCCCTCCTCCTGCAACCCCAACACACCAAGCCTGGGAAAAGTATAGAACCCACAACAAAGAGAAGGAACTGAACTGTGACCCCATGCTGCAATCCAGCTGCAGATCCAGCTGCAGATCCATGGCCTCCACCCCAGCCAGACCTGGCTCAGTAGGGGAGGCTGCCTCCTCTCACTATGGCATTCCAGCTGCTAGTGGTGAAGAGGTAACCATGGGAACTGACACAAAGGGCTTAAAGTTGAGGGAAAAGAGGCTGGAGGCGATGGTGAAGAGGCAGAAAAGGACTTCAAGTAACAGTGCTGCAATTCTCCTAACTTTAACCATTAATATCTATTGTGAGTCAGACTAAGAGAAAAGTGGAGCCTGTACGCTGCAAAGCAGCCTTGAAAGGTCAGGGACAACCAGAGAGCTAAGATCCTTGTCGGTTCTTCCTCCCCATTTCCTCTCATCCCTTCAGAGAGCAGAGCTTTAAAAGAATTTTGTCTGCCAGTAATTTTGCCCTAAGATAATGTGGCTTACTTGAGTGGACAGAAATGGCATATAGTGACATTCCTTCAAGAACGCGGCAATGGGGCTCCTCCCCATGCCCCCTGGCTTCAGCCTATTGCTTCCAGCAGCACCTCCTCTGTCCAGTGGAGGGCTTCCCTGGTGCATCTGTAAATGGACCTGGCACCACTTTCGTGGTTAGAAAAAAAGTCCTGAGACTCTTGCTGTCTAATTGTGCTGGAAAGGAGAAGCTTGGGTGTCAAGACAGGATATAGAGCATCCTGGTGGGATCAAGTGAAAAGGCTCATATCTAAATAGGAAATTAGGTCCTTGTATCTTTTACATTCCCCCCCTGGGCATCTACACATTATTTTAACAAATTGGCCATTGTGACTTCTTATGTCTTCATTAAAGCAATAGGATTCTCAGCCTACCACCTAGAATTTATTTTTACTCGAAGTTCTAGCTCAGGGTTCTCCTGAATGGAGTTGAGGAAATGCCAATGGAAATAGCTAATACAAAATGTTCTGGGTCAATAGTTTACTTTTCCTCTGACTATGACAGGGCCCCCCGGAACACATTTCTCACCTTGGCATCCTTGTAGAGACCAAGACAATACTGCACCTACGTCCATCCCTAAATGGGCTTCGTGAAGTCTAGGCTGAATCCTAACAGGTGGCCAGGTTGTCCACATTTTTTGTTCACAAACTGACTTCTTGAGTCACTGGGGTAGGGGGTGAAGGACAATGTCAGAGAGGGCCACTGATAGGCAGACTTTTGAGAGCTGGGGAAAGAACCTGACAATTACATTAGCTCATCTCCTGCAACAATCCCCCACTCCCTCCACAACAAAGTAGTAAGTAGACTCATTACCATTTAAGAACACACTCAGGAGTGGACCAATTTCTCCACCAGTGCTCACTTGCAGGCAGCCCACAACAGGATACTAGCACCACTTACCAGTGTTACTTTCTCCCTGCAATAATTAAATCTTAAAAATAATTCTACCTAAAAGGGAAAAGTAACTGACATTTATTATGAACCTCATCAGCTGAGAGGCAGGATCTTATTAGGTTCCAATCCTGGCACCTCCATGCCCTCACTGAGTTATTTAACCTCTTCTGTGTTGTGGACTTCCTCAGTGCCGACCTTGTAGGAGTGTGAGGAAGGTACAAGAAGAATTTCAGACAGTGTTCAACTCTTAGCGAGTACTCAGTAAATATTAGAAATTAACACCCACCAGGTGCCAGGCTAGTTATTTTTACATTATTTTTTTGGTCATTTACTCCTTGTAACAGCTTTAATCTAAATAGTATTAATACCTCTTTCAAGTTATTATTATTATTATTGTTATTATTATTACCATTTTGTAGATGAGGAAGCTCAGGCTTAAAGAATTTAAAAAATTGACCTAAATTACCAGTAAGCAGCAGAGCTCGGATTCAAACCTAGGCCATCCTGTCTCTACCACATAAGACCATTTCACTACACTAAATTGCCTTTATATGAGACCACGTGGTGGTTGTTATTTTCAGTAAAAAATAACAAGAGCAAACCTTAGCAAGAAACTCTGTTAAGACAATAGCACCAATGAAAAAGAACCAGGATTTTAAACCTCCACCATCAATCAGCAAGAGCTTTTAAAAACAACCAACCAAAAAAACCAACAAGACTAACCTAAGACAGAGCCCTCTACTCTGAAAAAAATTCTAAAAGAAATGGATATACATTTATACTCAAGGGGTCTATGAACCCTTGAGTGTAAGATGTCTTATTATTCATCGTTAAATTCCCAGAAGCTAATAATATGTTCTCAGGAAATGTTTGTTGTTTATTGAATGAATTAAACCAACCCAACAACAAAATGCCTCTGTTGGAGCTGGCAAAGTATATAAAATGTCTTTCCCAAACACTTTGTTGAACTTAAAGATAATTGAAGCTTAATAGATTAAGTAAACTCCTGTATTATCATATTTATCACTCTGTCCAAGGTATTTTACTGAAAATTCAAGTTATATAATTTGTCCCTTAAAAAAAGCACAATATTAATTTGATACAGAGATCAAGAGTTGTTTTCCACCCACAGCTTTGCAAAGAGGATGTAATATGTAACCCTTTCACCTGGATTCCCGGAGGATGCTGTGAGCCTAGTCTGGGAGTTCAGTTTCAACTAGTACCATTAAATCAGACCTAAAACACAGAGGGGTTTGCTTATTGGGTATTTACTCTCTTTGGGGTCTACCTGTGTTGGCAAAGCAAAGCCCTAGTGGTATTTTGAAAAGGTGGCAAAAACTTTAAACTCCCTACAACCTCAAAAAGAGATCCATTAAAAAGAAGACACATATAATGCTAAGGATATAAGTTAATATGCTATGAGATCTTTGATATTAAATGAGATGGCTTTTACAAAAGTGAAGTAATTTTATCATGAACATCAAAACCACATGTTATATTTATCACAGTGCATGGAATTACTAGCTGACAATTGAGTTCTTACTAAGCTGAATACTTTTGTTATCAAACTCAATCCTCACAATAACCCTATGAAGATGTTTTATTATTGCCCAATGCTTTCAGGTTCAGAGATATTTAATAACTTGCCCAAGGTAATGTACATCTAGAGACAGAGATGAGATGTGTACCCTTGTCTATCTCTAGAACCTAAGTTTTTCTTCTAATTAAGCTAATGCTTAGGTCCTAAGTGTTCATTTTGATGGATTTTGATCGTGTATACCTATGTAGCCACCATTCAAAACAAGACAGAACATTTCCATTGCTCTACAAAATCTCTTACCTCTTTGGTCAATCTTCCCACACCCTGAGGCAAGCACAAACTTCTGGGGTCATAGATTAGTTTTGCCTGTTCTAGTACTTCATAAATAGAATTGTTTATGTATTCTTCTGTGTCTGGCTTCTTTCAGTTTAACATAGTGGTTCTGTGATTCATCCAGGTAGCTGTGTGGGTCATGAGTTCATTCCTTTTGATTGGTGAGTAGTATTCCATTATACGGATGTACCACAGTATCCAATTTCTTGTTGATGGATATAGGGTTGTTTCTAGTTGTTGACAATTATGAATAAGGTTGTTATGAACATTCTTTACAATTCATTTTATGGACATTTGTCTTCATCTATCTTGGATAAATAGCTAGGCGTTGGGTCATTGGGGTGGTGTATGTTTAACTTATAACAAACCTAAGTTCTTTACCCTATACTCTACTCCTTCAGAATGGCCCTACTTTACTATTGTTTGATTTCTCCTCTTACATGACAAGTTCCTTGATGGTAAAGAACCCATTTCCAGTTCCTGGGCTGCCTCCCATACAGTAAATATTTGCTGAATCATTGCTCATACTGTATTCTTTCTTTGGGCATTAAGGAAACATGCTTGGCATACATGGAAAAATATGACAAGCTGAAAGGTGTGAAGTGGAGGTATTTAAGCAAGGTGAAAACTGCCCAGCCAGGAGACTCTTGACTTCCCCATTTTCTTTTTGACATGGCCTTTCCTAGAAAGTGAACCCTTCCCATTGATCCTGCAAGGAGAAAGAGGGGTGGCTACTCCTGATCAAGTGACATTACGGAAAGGGAGGAAGGTGTCACTGCAATTGAGGTCACACAGTGGTTAGAATTACAGGATACTTCTGTCAGATAGGAGGGCAGAGGAAGCAGCAAGCCATGAAATGCTGACCTTCTGAGAGAAGCCAAGGAGACAGCAGCACTGCTGGAGCCCAGGGGAACAGTCTCCAGCAGAAGTTACAGGAAATCTTGGTTTTGGTAGAAGTGCTACATGGTTTCTACATTAAAAAAATCAAGAAAGTCAAGAATATATTTGTCTAGATTTAACACACAAGATAGGATACTCAAAAGAATATTGGGTCCAAATTGGAGAAAGCTCTTAGGCATACCATCCTTAGCTTAGAGGTTTTATCACACACACACCTCTCCCTGCCTTTGAGGCAGAACTTTTAATTCCCATGAATCAATTCATTCATTCACCTTAAATCACAACTTATACTGTATTCAACCTATAACTTCTTAGACAGTAATTAAATCATTATTGATTTTTCTATCCATAAATAGAAAAGGATTAACAAGTCCTAGGGATAATTGTAAATCTTTCTGACCAAAGGAGAATCTTTGTTTTACATAAATCAAAACAGGGCTTCGCCTCATGCTGGAGTCAGGTGCTTTGGGGTAATCTTCATTTGGTCCCAGATTATTGAGGGCTGAATATGTTTAGAATTCAATGTGAGTTGAGAGGTGACCTAGTCTTCCTTTATTCAGACAGTACTGCACTGAAGCCATCCTAGGCAGATGGATGTTTATCCTATTCTTAAAAGCTCCAGGGAAGTAAATTCTCTTCAACATCCCTTGGTAACCTTCTCCAGGGTTTTATCAAGCGTATGGTGAGGAAGTTCTGATGTAGAAACCAATAAAAATATTAACTCTATGAGCCTAGCTACAAGCACTGGAAAGGGGTATGTGATTGGGCACTTTGCCTTCAAATGGTAGAGAGATGTATTTACAAAACAGGCTATGCAAACAGAAACCATTTGTCAGGAACAGATGTGGGAAGTTGATTCAAGAGAAATTGCCACAATAAATTCTGTTCCATGAACCATGTGAATGAGTTATTGTTGGTTATAACATTTTTTTTTAAGTACAAATTTATTTTCTTGTCAATTACTAGTTTTAGTTCCTAAACCAGGTATTTTTTTAGCAATTTAAAAAATGTCCGTAGCTGCAAAGTTTCAAATGACTGGGCTTCTATGAAAAACATGGCTTTAGCAAACAGAACATAAGTGTCATTGTTATGAATATTTCTCACTTCTGTATATTTCACCTTTTCTGCAATGATCATGCAATACTTTTATAATCAGAAAAAATATATTGTAAAAGACAAAAAAAAAAAAAACCATCCAGAATCAATTCAAATGCAATCCAATTTCTGGTGAATTATTTGGGGAAGATTTAGCCATAGGTCTGACCGTCGTGCTTTTAACTGGAGATGATCATTTAACTAGCCTTTAAATATTAACAATTACGAACAGAAAAGGCACAGAACTTCTTTAGGAGCCTCTGTGCCGATTTCCTGTTGCACCCTGATATCTCACAGCAACCTGTTCATGGAGATTATATGTATGTGGGTAGCTTTCATTCGCTCCCAGTCCAAAAGCCTGCATGCACACAAATTCACCACACTACAGTTTAAAACAACAACAAAAACACACAAAAAAGCAGTAATGCTATTTAAAATACACAAGAGAAAGAGACCAACAGCTCCCAACTCCACAGTATGCTCGATGTCCTGAAATTTAATAAGCTCTTCCCCTCTGGCAACTCAGAATAGAGCATGTGTCAGGTATAATTTCATTTCCATGATTTAACTTTTGTTAAATGAATGTGGAACACACCTTTTAAAAAGCTGCCTTAAGATGGACAAGTTGGGGGCGGGGAGGAGGCAGGCACGCCCTTCAAAGCACATTTGGGACCTTTCCTACAGAAACAAATCCAGTAAAAGAAAGACGAGTCGTTCTAAACTCAGTAGGGGACCTCGTGGAAAGCAATTTATCAAAATTAAAATATTTCACAGATCATTTCTTCTGAAAAGTTTTCATGCTGTCAATAATCTGCAATTATTTTCCTCTTGGAGTGGCAGTTTCTGCCTCCCTAATGAAAAAAGAGCCAAGGCCCAGGAGTGTCAGAAGACCCTCGGGCGCGCCACCTACCCCCCATCAGGCCAGCAGCAGGCAGTGAAAGCCAGCCCGGGACTCCATCCCCATAGAAAGGGTTCTACAGTCGCCAGAGGAACCGAAAGAGACACCCTTTAGAGAGTAGGCGGCGGAGAACCCTCCCTCCTCCAAAGGCAGCCGTGCGCCGTGGTCGCGCCCGCCGACCAGGAGAAGCGGACCGGAGCCCCGCACTCACCATC
>NW_006432943.1:8173047-8178493 GCF_000325575.1 Pteropus alecto
GCCACCAGGTAATCCCACAGGAAGCCTCCCGGATTGGCCCGGGCGCTCAGGGCCGGATTTGCATGTCAATGGCAGAGAAGGCTCCCTGAGGTTTGAAAACGGATTCCGGGCTGGAGGAGTCGGGCTCCACTCGGGTCCTCGTGGTATTAAGGGGACCGACGCGCATACTCCGAGTGTTTCCTTTACCAGTCCACAGTCACAAAGGTGACTTAACTCTTCCACTCGCCTCCCATTTTCAAGTGAAGAAGAATCCGAAAGCAAAATATCAACTTTAAGAAGCCCGCGTTCGCTTTTCAGGGGCTATACAGTTGGTAATTAATCACATGAAACATGAATGAAGCAAGGTAAAAAGTTCATAGCTAAAAAAAAAAAAAGCGCTCACGTTACAAGGAAAATAACGACCCTTTTTCTCCGTAAGCCCTCTTTCCAGTAGAAGTCAACAGGAGAGACTCAGGTTGTTGCGGACAGGCTAATGCTGTTGAAACCTCCCTTCCAGCCCTTTTTGTTTCCATGAGCATCTTCGTCTCCAAGTGAGGGAAGGACAGGTGATTATTTCAGCGGTTACCACGGTGACCTTTCGAGAGATATGGGATTCAGCTTTGCAGACTCCTGGGTCTTAGACAATAGACACGTTTATGTTTGCTTTGCATTTATGATCTAGGTGCCCAGTAATTCTTAAGGAAAGTATGGTGCTCTTTTCAGTTTCATCTTTCTTCAAGGGCTCTTCCAGCGTGTTTTAGTGGAGGTAAGACTTTCCTTAGAGAGTACTTTTCTTAATTGCTTTCACATGTCAGCTCCAGAGACTAAAATAACAGGAAGGTTTCGAATTGGCTTTATTTCTTCTCACTCAAACAGAATCCCTGTTGTTAAATTTCCAGGTTCTATATTTAAGGCATTAAATGTCCATATAGGCACCGAAAAGAATTAGAAGTTCCTAATTCAGTAGGAGCTAGAAGTCTTGGTTCCCCTAAGGTGATAACACTTGTTTTTTACTTGGCTGTGCTCTTTGTTATAATCTGGCCGAATGCAATGGCAACCACTAAATAAACCTCTTTACTGACATCTTCATGGACAGGCTCTGCCCTCCCCTGTGGTATTATCCCCCTTAGAGTTGTATTTCATTTTCGATAGGTATCACAAGCATGTACAAACACATACATACCTGTCATAGTCAGTGTGATCCCACGCACAATGTTGCTAAGCATTGGAAGCAGGGAGGCTAATGATGCCTGTCCTGTGTCCTACTGTCCTAATGGGAATCCAGGTGTGTGTGTGGGGTGGGGGGGACAGGTGATGTTCAGAACTTAAACTTTAAAGAAGTGTTCAGCACTTACACTTTAGAAAGTACACTACGCTCCCACACATTGTTAAGGAAATAAGTATTAGCAGGAGGACACAGCCAGGAGCTCTGCAGGCAGAACAGATAAGACCACAACCTTGCTGCTTCTTTTTCTTGTTTTCTAAGTGCTCAGTGTCAGGTGAAATCTCATAAGGGTGGAAAAGATCCCTCTACTCCTGTATGAACATCACTTTAAATTGGTGATTAAAAACACATATTGGGTTCGAATCTTACCTCCCACACAGCCTGTATTATACCAGTGAAATCCATCACTGGGCTTCCATTGTGCCACAGATTCTAGAAATTATTTTTTATTTGTATGTATAATTTAGGGTTATCATCTGACATATGTAGGTAAAAGGAAAACAATCTGTCTCATGGGATCAAAGGCACGACTGGACATGAAGCAATCTCCACAGAAATACAAAATTATGCTAACGTCTCTCTGCATGAGCTAGAGACAAGTCCCCTCACCTGGTGCCTCAGTTCTGCAAATGGTCCATCCCTTCCCCACAAAGCCTTACTGATAAATGTCCATAGAATAATTATGCATATCAAGCATATTTATGGATAAACTCCAAGCCAATTATTAAAGACAGCCTTTGTCAAGTAACACTGCCATTTAGTTTCTCTGTTAAGACTGCTCTCAGTGGTGTGTCACACTAGAATGCAAAGTGTTTTATTTTTTTAAATGAAAATAAATATATTGGTCAAGAACTAAAGTTTTTTAAAATGCTAAAATATTTTATGAGAAGGTGGCAAATAGGAAAAAAGTGCACAACCTGCTCTTAGACACCAGAGCATGTGTGACCAGTCTGGAACCTGCTATTTGCATATTTGTTCTTTTATTTAAAGTCATGATTTTTTTTTTAACCCCTTTCCCATTTAGAAAAACAAGTGCAGCTCTCTGCCATCATTAATTTGACATCACACATAGGAATGCTACATTTTCTAAGATTTGACATTTTCAGCGACTGAGAATTACTATATTTTGTAAATGGAAATACTACTACTAAAACCAGAAGGCTATAAATAGAATGACGTCATTTATTTCCAAAGACTATCAATATACTAGAACGATGCAAAAAATAATAATGAAAGTGAGATATTTCTTGGTAAACTTTCGGGTTAAGGTTAGGATTATAATCCACGAATTATCTCAGAGTAAATGCTGCAGCCACAACTGCCACTGGCAAATATTCTTGGGGCAAACGGGAAATGGGTTAAACATTTTTATTGAGATATAATTCAAATGCCATAAAATTAACACTTTGAAATAGGCACATTTTTGCTCCCACCCCACCCCAACCTTCTTTGATGCTGGAGTGGGAGGAGGAAGGAAAAGACCAGAGAGACTGCAATTAATCTCAGAGTGGGTTAACCACAGCACCCGCCTAGAGGTGCACGAGAGAGAGAGGTGTGGAAGGTCCACACAGGTGGTGAAGGGAGAGGAGTCATGAGTCAAAAACAGGATGGGCAGCTGAGGCAGCCACGGCAGGCGCTTCATGCATTCATGGGCTAAGTCATTTTCCTCCCTTCTCTCAAATATTTTAACCTACAAACTCAAGTTTCAGTTCAAGTTAAATATAAATTAAAAATATTTAAAATCACATCAAATTAGTTCATGCTAATTGAGGATCTAGTATAATTCAAATGGTCTGATTTCTACGGTATACCTATTGATAAGTTTATTTTTTCACTGCAATTGTCAGGTCTCATTAGTAAGGAGAAACCTGTGAGAATGAATATCTTTTTCAAACGAAAAGTTTAAGAAATTTAGGATTACTTTCATATATCTCTAAATTCCAGGTTCAGCAATTATTCTTTGACTTATTTCAATTAGTCGAATACATGTAATTAGTTATATCTTTAAAGAAACCACATATAGAAATCACATACATGATTTGGATCTGAATTTATTTTCTCACAAATTTAGCTTTTTTCTACATTATGATAGTATAGTTTTGTAATATATGTTGTGCTTTAAACTACTAGACTGAATTTCACTTAGAAGAATAGTCTACCCGTACTTCTTACCAATTGAGTTTGGCATTCTTTCTATTATTTTAAATAAACAAAGTTTTAATGTGAAAATTTTAACTATTTACAACATAAGAGCCTTTGCTAAATAATAATATAACAATAATAATTTACTCTTGCCACAACTATGTGATAAATTCCCTGGTTCATCTATACTCTTCTTTCGGATGTTAACACCCTAGAAAAGCAATGTCAGTGTCTGTCAAACATTGAAAATCAGTTCTAGGGACTGTTTAATGGTCAATAGAAACAGCTCACAACCAAGAAAAAACTCACTTGAAACAGGGCTCGTTGTTTCAGAGATAAAATATTAGAAGGAACATATAGTGTGCTTTTCTTTTAAATGGGGGTTTGGGTTTAGTGTCAACACTATATAACTTCTAATGTAACATTCGCTTTAACGAATATTCTAATTTTTTAACCAATTACGGCAAAATGTGAAAAACAAGTGAATAACCATCCTTGTGAATAAAATGTTAAAATGAAAATTTAAAGTATGGAAATACATTTAAGACCATGCCAAAACTGAGAAATAATTTATTTCATGAAGTGTTAATTGTAACATGAAGAGGGAAAACACTATAATTACTTTCATTTTCTCAACATTACAGTAAGTCTTTAACATTGTCAATAGGTTCTGTGACTTCAAGTGAGAACAATTTTACCATAGGCTAATTGATATAAACAAGAGTTAAATTCCTTTAGCATCTCATCAACATTATAATGCAACGACATTACTCGAAGACCTGCTGTATTTAGTCTTTTCAATCACCTCTTATCCCTCCATCACAGTAAATACCCCAGCGAGCCCCCACATCTTCTGAGCTAATATCTTCCTCATCCTCTCTCCTTATTTAAAGCATCGTATTCTGCTGGCGGCTGATTCATATTGACAAGAGCACCTCCATGTTTTCTGTTGTTCTTTGTGGCCCCAGGACTAGGGTCCCAAGTAAAGGCCTTTTAGGCTACCTAGCTGTAACCCAGAAAACTACTTAGAATCTTACAGAGGTCAGAACCCAAGGAAAAGAAAGGGCAGGACTAGGTAGGTGAAAATTTACTATTTGTGCCACTACAAACCTATTTTAGTACTGCAGCGTTAATGGCTTAGTGGGTCAGGTCGGGGATCCTGGATCAAACTTGTATACAGAAGCAAAAAGGAAGAACAGAACAACAATACAATAGTAGAATAAGACTTGAAGGGATAGCTTACAAAGGTGAAGGAAGTTAGCAAAGTTTTGTCCTCATGGACAAAACATAGCAAACAAAGGACATTTTCAGTGTTATGGGAGTCACTGGTTAAGTAACAGTCACTCAGGTCAGCAGCTTCAAAGTCATTCAGAAGACAGGATTGACAGCGTTCTCTTTGGAAAGTTTTAGTAGAAAGATTACAAATGCATCCTGGAGATTGGAAATAACCTAAATGTTCATACAGAAAACGGGTTAAATTAATTGTGAAGCCTATTATGTAGCATTTAAAAGGAAAGAAGTAGACTCGTGTGTAGTGATTTGGAGAGAAGTCCATATTTTTAAGTGAAAAAGCTACATATACGTTATATACAAAATTTATTATATGTATTATAAAATCCAGAAAAACATCTGGAAGGAAATACTAAACTATTTCTGGGGATTTGGACTTCAGGGAGAGGAATTCTGGGATGGATATAAATTTATTGTTTGCTTTTAAATGCTATAGAAGGCATTTTTTTAAAAAAGCAATAAATATAGTTTACTTTTTGAATTAAATGTATACAGTAAAGGCTTTAATAATCACAAAAGCACCCTGGGTTCTGAAATATGTTAACCAAATAAGATAAGTTTGATTAACTGAATATTTACTTTCTGCCCACCCTTCCCTCTCACTTTGTCATGCTGTAGCTTTGAAGTCAAGGCTAGGTCCTCCTTCACCTTGCTATCCCCAAAGCAAGGCAACCCAAGAAATAAAGCTCATCCCCAAAGCTTAGACTGAGCTGTCACACTTTGAGGATGAATTCAATTTCCTGGGTGCCTGGGTGCTCCAAGGCTAATATGGAAAGAAAGGGAAAAATGTGGAAAATAAAAAATAAAGAA
>NW_006432943.1:8178503-8196638 GCF_000325575.1 Pteropus alecto
AGAGAGAAGGTGGAGAAAAGAAAAGGGGAAGAATGAGAGATGGTAGCTAGAGGGTAAAAGACAAGGAGGAGGGCAGGAGAAAGAATATAAAAAAGAAAAATCAAACTCCTATAAACATGAAGATGTGATTGAACACATATGTTAAACACACGGGAAGAATATATACCAGGTTGTTAACAGAAGTTATCTGGGAGAGATGGGATGGGGAAACGTTAACTTTATTGTTTTACTTTTATTGTGTTATAGTATTTGTTACAACGCCAAATAATGAACATTTTAAAAATAAAATACATCGTAGATAAACAATTATGAAGAAGAAGAAAAAAATCAGACCTGCCTTTGATTGCAGTTTGGGCCTAAAACCTTTACCCTTTGCCTAGATGCATAGTTTAATAAATATGATATTTGTTATCAGAGGGACTTGAGTAATGAGGGATAACAAAAGCTGTAAGACAAAAATTTAATAGAAAGGTGTGAAATTCCAGAAGTTATCAGATTTTTGTACCACCAACATCTTGGGTGACAATGTCTAGAAAATAAATAAAAATCAACAAGGACTGCATTGGCTGGTAACTGTCAGTAGTTCTGGTCATTGCTCCTATATGCATGTGATCCCCACTTCTTATTGTTGTGTCACCAACAATATTACATCCTCTTCTTTTCTGGACACAGGAATTAATTTCTATGCCTAGAATGATGATAGTGTGATATAAGGAGAGTCTAGTTCTGGACATGATCTAGCTAATACCACCAACCTTTCCACTTATGTTTATTTGACAGAATAGCTTAAGAAAATTTTCCCATTAACCCTTTCCCCCCATCTTCCTTCTCTTCCTTTCTCTCTCCTTGACCCATTTCAATTCAAATACCACCTACAGGGCACCTGCTAAGTGCCAGGCTTTGGGAAGATCAGGATGAAGGAAGACCTAGCCCTGACTTCAGGAGCTCACAGTTTAACTCAGGAACTCAGATATTTAAAGAAATTATTCCAATGCTATATGATAAGTGTAGAAGAGTGTGGTGGTCAAAAGCATGGACTGGATTCAGTAGCTTGCTACCTGTGTGCGATGTTAATTGATCTCACTAGGCCTCAGTTTTTCTTCTGTAAAATAAGAAAAATTACACCTACCATATGTTTTTTCAAAGTTATATGAGATAATCATTGATTATGTGTGTCTGGAAGGCAGGAGTAATAGTAAGATATTAACTGTTCTTATTCCCATCATGGAATTTCCTTATAGTCCTGTTTTTCTTCCCAGTTGGTATCATTCATTGATCAAGGAAGGGATGATTCAGCAGAACTCATGTAAGAAAAGAATTCAGGCATAAGACTTAAGATTTGGAAGAAAACTCAGTCAGAGCCAGTTTTTCTCCCCAACAGACATTACAGCTTTCTAGGACTAACAAAGACAGCAAGGAGAGTCAGAAGGTAAGTGAAAGGGTGTTAGACACTGCAGCAACTGAGTCTTACATGGGGCAAGATGGAAGCTCCAGATGGGCTTAGGGGTTCGAGAGCAGAAAATATATGGGCCCTGACCGCACACAAGAGTCCAGGGAGTTGGTTCACTTCAGAGTTGCTGGGAAGCCAGCACAGCAATGTCTGTGTAGTGCACCTAGGTAGGAGAGACTCTCACACTTTCCACCAATTCTCCCAACAGAGGCAGAATGTATCTGGTAAAGCCAAGAGCATGCAGACACCTAATGGATCTGAGAAGGCTGCAGAGACCACCGTCCCAGCTTGGATGGTGACTAGACACCAGCAGGGGAAGATGGTAACATGGAAACCAAAGGTGCATCTATCTATCTTTACCTGACCTCCCTACCACACACACACACACACACACACACACACACACACACACACACACACACACTGCCTATGCCCATCGCAACTCAGCTGGAGACTCTGAGATGGCTGATATAAGGTATTATCTCCTGGCTGAATGAGGTCTCAAAACAGAAATTAGAGTCAGTTTTTAAGAAAGAAACATAATTGTGTGTGTGGCTCAAAATTTGTACCCACCAAAATTACAAAATGCTTAGCTCTGTGCCGAGCACATGGGAGCTCAAAAATGGTGGCTATTTTAATTTTGTTTTTGTTCTATGTGCTGGTAGAAAATAAAGGGGAGGATACTTATGTTAGGGAAGGATATAGAGAAGGTGTCTGAGAGAGGTCTGAAGGATATGCATGAGCTTATTGGAGTAAGGGGAGGGAACAAAAGGTCAGGACAGAAAGTTTGAAGGTTCTGAAGCATCGACTAGCACAGGCCAATTGGGGAACTGCAAGCACCATGGCTAAGGCAAGGGCAGGTGGCAAATGATGTAGGTGGAGATGGAAGATGAGGCAGATGATGGAAGCGTGTCTTTCGGGCCATCTTCAGGAGTTAGACTTTATCTTGTAGGGAATGAGAGATCACTAAACATTTTATGGCAATGTCATGATCAGATCTGCGCCTTCAAGAAGTCATGCTGTTGGCATGTGGAAGAGGGATTGAATGGGAAGTGCTGGGTTCATCGATTTTGACCATAATGCCTAACGTAGAATCCCACTCCTGTGGGGCCAGCATCTCATCATGGTTAAGAGTGTAGTCTTTGGGAGCAGAATACTTATTTAGATTTTGGCCGCAGCACCTACTATGTGACCTTGGGCTGCTGCTCATGAACCTGCTCCATCAGCTCCCTAGTTTGTAAAATAAGAGATAAAAATTGAAGCTGAGTTGTAGGGCTGCTGGAGTTTCGAATGTAATACTTCATATGAAGCACTTAGAATGCTACCTGTCATAAAGTAAATGCTTATTGAATTTTAGTCTTTATTAATTAGGTTGCACTTAAAATCATGATTAACTTTGTGTGAGGAAGAATGATGATTATGTCAGCGTAAAGTCTGCTATTCATGGTACTCATGATATTCATTTAAATTTTGGTCACAGAGCAAAATTTTGGGAAGAAAATCCTCTGTAAATTCACTTGTAAAAGATACAGGTCAAGCTGCAATTCAAACAACTAAACTTCACCAGCTTTAAAGTGATTGTAGTTTGTGCTGGAGAGAGTGTTTTTCCTCTTCAACCCTGAAGCTCAGAAAAGGGTTGGTGTGAACTAATAACAGCTGCCACCTCCCATTAGCCATAGCAAACTTCTGGAAGAAGGTGAAATGTGCTTGGTATGTGAGGGGCATTTGACTCTTGGAAAAAGACATGCGATCTAGGTGACAATGAGTACTGACAGCCAGAATCCTGAAAGGTAAAATTCTACAAGTGACAGTTCCTTAGCAGCATGGGTTCAACAAGAGTGCATTCAAATACTGATACTGTCCTTGTCACTGGGGAGAATGTGCACAAGGGAAGTGGGAGATGGTGCGGACAAGGGCAGACAGGACTGAGCCAACCAGCATTCTCAATCTAACTTGTGCCTGAGCTGAAGTGTGAACATTATTTTCCGTCAAGGGAAATGAGTATTTTATCTTCATTCGCATCTTCAGAAACAAATGATTATTTATCATCATTCTTCTTGGTGTCCAAGAAGAATAAGAACTGAGGACTGAAATCTTTCCTGGGACACAATCCTGTACCTTCTGATGGGAGCTATAAACCTTTTACCCTCTTCCCAGAAGAATATTCATATGTTTCTGAAGATGCGAATGAAGATAAATAAGACTTTGGGGGAGGTGTGAGGCAGCAGAAACAGAGAGAGAGAATCTGGCGCAATTCCTGTCATTGATTTGCGCGTTGTATTTTAACAAAAACTGCTTCCCTGATAGCCTGCATGATGACTGGTTGGGAAGAGCCATTGAGATAGTGCAGGAGATAAGATGTAAAGAGGGAGAAAGACTGGGCAGAGTAGACTTGGGATGAAAAACAACTGTATGCCTGGAGGGCAGCAGGTGAAGGGTTTTAAAACCAAGTTCAGATATCTGGATCTAATCATATGTGATATATACCGAGAGAGCAGAACTGGAAATGGAGATGGGTGATACTGTTATAAATTGAGGTACAAATTGAACAAATTGATTTACCTATAGAAATCTATACTAATTGTTAGGTAGCTAATCAGACATGAGTGACAGGGGGAACAAAGGAATAGGGGCCCAACCTAGAGACTGCCCAAAGTGGTAGAATTCAAGGTAAGTGCATGCGCAGTAAGCAAAAAGTTATATACCAGGCGTCAATCAAAATGACCTCACTTGCCAATCATCTAGGAATGCCTTTAGAACCACCCGTCACAGCCCAAATAGAACGCAGACATTCCCACTTCTGCGGTCCTTTTGTGTTCGTTATTGTGGTGGTTGTTACAGCACTCAGTTACAGCTCTTTGCTAAATCCATGTGCCTGCTTGGGGTGTGCTTTGTCTTTCTAAAATATACTTTTAATAAATCTTTTCTAAATCTCACTGACCTGTGATTCTTCACTCCGTCAATGAGGAAGAACCGAGGAAAAATGTTAACTACACTTCTGTGCTGTTAACCCTGCCCCATGATGTCCAGGTGACACTGAAGTTCAAATCGGCCCCAACGATAACATAATGACTAAAAGTATCATGTTATTCCACTGCTTACAAACCTATGATTGTAAAGAACTGCCTTCTTGACCCAAATTACTTCTTTTTTAATTACTCATTGATTTGGCACTTCTGGTCTTTGCATTGTATCAGAATTTTAGGCCTTTCAAAAAGGACATCTTATTAATTTTATTAACAACATCAAAATACCTATTCTTCTTAAGGCTGTGTTATATGAAGTCTTGACTACATATAAGTTTTTATATATTTAAATGTCATCATCATTGCCATACACTGTTTTAAAAACAACCCAACATGCTACAGAAGTGTAACTTTAAGAGACAAAAACAAGAAAAGTTGCTATAGGGTAAATCTGCTTGGTATTGCTGAAATGTAGATGACTTACTTTGATGATTAACTGCTACTGAGGCTTAGACAATAGGGTATTTAATTTCTACATATTTTTCAAAAGGAATTAAATTTTATTTGGTGCCTTAGGTTTAAAAAAAAAAATCACCTTATCTTCATTTGTAAACTTATTTTTGAAAATAAAATTTCCACTAGCTAGTTGGCAGCTTCATCAGTCTTGAAGTATTAGCTTCCCTGGCTTTCAAAAGAAAAACAGAAATTAAACGTAGCTCCTGTTTACCTTTTTGGCAGTCTTACTTTAACTATTGACTTAAAGATGCCAATTCGGCTCACCTTATTCTTTAAAAACCCACGAATAATCAGATTTTAAAAAAGATTCTAGCCACCAAACACCATGATAATAGCTCATTTTCTAGGCTCTCTTTCATTTGCCTTGAGTCACAAAGTTTTATTTTATATTCACATGTAGATTCAAAGCGAGGAGACACTTTCTTTACTGTTCAGCTTATTTGCTTTTAAGCACAACTTTCTTTTAGTAGGTGTTCAGGACACTGTTCCACTCTAAGCCTGAGGTCAATGTTATTCCACATACTTCAGTGCTCTTGCTTAGGAACCAGAAGATAAGATGAGAGAGGAAATTTATTTTTAAAGTTCCTGTAATCAGCACCTTTGGGAGATGTCCAAAGTATGCTTGCATTGGCTGAAGGCAAGAAGGTAGCAGGCTCCTGGGCAGATTCTGCAGGCTGTTGACAGCCAGTTTGGGGTGGGAGACTAGTAAGAACAGAGCCACAACTCATCGGTAACGGCGACAGCCACCATTTATGTTATGCCTAGCATAATTACATCTACACTATTTTATAGGTGAGAAAATGAATCTCAGATTTCAAGTAACTTGCCAAGGTCCAACAATGGAGAAGGGGCAGAAGGAAGAATCCAAGAAGTCTGCCCGTGCCTAATTCTTACACCACTCTGGATGACCAAGATCACATTGCAGGTTGCACTACTTTAATAAGATGACAAGGTTTTATTGTCTCCTAGCGGCTGAATGAAAGCGGGCATATCCATTCTCTGTAGGCAAAGACATTATTGCCATTCAGAGCACCAAGAAAGCTACTTAAAAACCGTTTTTTCCCTCATAAATCTAATGGAGGGTGAGCAAAGCCCAGATCTCTCCAGAACGATCTTTTCCCTCAGGAAATGAAAAGTTACTATATTTTTTCCTTTAAAAATTGTGCCTTTTACCAAATAAAGGGCACATAAGTTTACCTGATTCCATCCTTATTGACTCAGCAATAAGGGACAGAGTTTTTCTAACTATCTTTAATGAGTCCAATAATTAACCTTTTGCAAGCATGCCTTGGTTTCCCTCCTTGGCACTTTACTCACCTTTTTCCTTTGTCTCAGTTGAGATTCCTCCCTCAACCCTAATCTCTACTAAGGAAATTCTAGCCAATCTCCTAGGACTGCAAAATGTATTCTTTTCTCAATGAAACTCCTCTGATCCTTAATTAACCAAAAGCAATTTCTCTCTCCTCTGAGCGTTCAATAATATATCATTCAGTCATCTACTATAGCTCTTACCTTGAATAGAGCTATTGGTACCATTGAAACAAAAATCTCCCCATCTAGACTAAAAGTGTTTCAGGAACAGGGACTATGTTTCATTCATCTCTGATGCCCACATGTAGAGCACATGTCAGTATTGAGTCAATTAATGTTCTTAGGTCATTATGCACATGCTCATCATCTCATTTTTTGAGTCCAGGTTGTTTTTTCCTCCCTTGGTTTATGTAAGTTTCTGTCTTTCAAGACCTTCCCCCATTGCTCTAGCCACTTCCTCCACAAATTTATGAACTAAATTTTGGTGCTTATCAAACACTACTTTGAAGTATTATTTGTTTTGTTATATGCATGACCTGTATTCCCAATTAGAGATACTCCTGAGCTAATGTCTGTCTGGATCCTATTATCTTTTTTATTATTGACAACAACTCACTTATTGAATCAGTGTCTTGGGCACTCTGCTGGGTGCTTCATTTACCTTATTCCATCCCTTATAGAACTTTAGGGTCTCTTGACTTTGATTTTCAGCTTGTATTTGCCTTCAGCCTTCTCTGCTGTAATATAGTTCACAGTTTTGGCAACTAGATGGTAAGATTCTGGAGGGCAGGGTCAATATCTTATTCATCTGAGAACCTACAGCGTCTAGTTCAGTGCATGGTAGAGAATAGATTCCCAATAAATGTTCCATTGGAGCTTTGAAACTACTGAGTTCACAAAATAAAAATGCTTTAAAACTTATTTTTAGAAGTACCAGTGGTAATCACATATTACTAGTTATCAAGTGAGGACCCTTCCTCTATCAGTATTAAAACTGTAAGATTAAGAATTCTGCTATTTTTAAAAAATCTAGCATGAGGTCCCTACTCTTCATTAAATAGATATGTTTTAGGTAAAAGAATGAAAGCCTCTGCTAAGCATCTTGACTTTGAGCTTTCTTCCCACTCCCTGCCTGCACCCCACCTTGTTTATCTCTGGTCTATGTTCGTATTTGTGTTTGAAGGCAGCATTGGTCTCCTCTTCATGTACTGAAATGAAAAGATCTGATGGGAACTTAAAAGCTCCCCCACAGGAAACTGTCTGAGCCCGTGATTTACATCCCTGGTTTTCTTATTAACTAACTGCCAGGTTTTAGAAAACTGGAGCCAACCCAAGTGGCGACCCTGGCAGCTGGTAAGAAATGTGAGACCAGAGACAAGTGTGCTGGAGAGTAGGAGGAATGGGGAGACTGGGTGGGTAGGAGGAAATGGCTTCTGGAAATTTGATGTGAAAGGATAGTTCTATGTGGTTACAAGAAAACTCACCTTTGATCTCGCTGTTAGAGGGAGAGTCTGCTAAAGGTTCAAGGATAGGATTTGTTTCCTCCTTCACTTAGAGTATGTAAAAGAGAGGAAAAGATAAGTAACCTGGAGAAATGTAAACTGGTGATCACCGTTTGGAAAAGAAGTATCTTTTACCTTACATAAACAATTTTACCTTATTTAAAATTTTCGACTTCCTTACATGTGTGGTGATGAGGACATTATACAGAATCAGAAGAGTCCATCTTTCCAATTGAAACACAAGAGGAAAGGGCGATGGGAAGTCGTTTGGTGGGTGTACAGTTTTGCTGTTGCAAGATGAATACATTCTGGACATCTGTTGGGCAACAGTGTGAACACACTTAAAGAAACTTTCTAATGATTAGGATGGTAAATTTTATGTTACGCGTTTTTTTAATCACAATTTTTAAAAAACTTAAGTAATTAAAAGAATAATAAAATGGCCAAATACCTTCTGAAGAGGAAAAGACATTACTGCTCCTTTAGTTGTTATTTTATCCCCACTTCCCCTTATTTTTTTCTCTTAGCAAGCTGCCTCACATTTACACATAAATATCTTTTCTCTTTGTGTGGACAAAAGGGAAAAAAAGAGATGAGTTTGCAGAAGCAGGGGAAAAAAACCACATCTTCCTTTTTCATCGGAGGAATGTCTCTTTCCGAACCACTGGCCAATAGGATATTTTTAAAACTGCTCATGTATAATAGATAATGGCAACAGACGCTTTAGTAGTCCAAATAACAGACCACAGTAAGTCATTAAGTCCTTACTACTTGATTCCAAATCAAATGTCTGATAAAGTCCTAGAGCTAACAGTTGAGTACAGTCATGCCAACAGGCAAAATAAGGAACTTACGAACCCCAACCCAGTTTCCTTCCAAATTCTTTTTTCTGTCCCAAACCCATCCCACTTTTTTCTTTCTTATCCTTTTGAGAGGCTAAGCTGTTTATATTGATTGATTGATTTTAGGGAAGGGACTGTTTTTAAATCTGGCCTAGTTTAGAGTGTTTTCTTTTGGAATGGGTGTTTGTTGATCAAAGCGACAAACAAATGTTATTTTAATTTATGCTTCCTTTAGTCCTGCAAATTTAAGAAAGCTTTTTTTTTTTTTTTTTAATCAGAGGTAATGAGGCAGAATCCTCTTAATGGCAAGGATATTTTCTCACCAAATTAAAACCCACATATGCTTTAAAAAAAAAATGAAATAAAAGTAGCTTTTCTTTAGAAGTAAATAAATTTTAACGCAGGAAACTTCCCACACAGTTTGAGCTTCCTGCTCCTAGCAGTGCAGGCTGGGGAGGGAGGCACACGGGGTATTTTCTTTTCTTTGTCCCTAAGTTGAAGTAACAGAATAATGTACAGTAAGAAAATCTGATCAAAGCACTTAAGACACATGACTGCTAAAGCAATAATCTTAAATGCCAACAGGGATAGATTTCTTTCTTTTTTGTTTTACTTCTGTTTTTATTTCTGTTTTTATTTTTGTTTTACTTTTGTTTTATTTCTGTTTTACTTCTCTCTGAAATTGTATTACTTTAGTTTATTTTAGCCAAATGAGCTCAGCTTTGTATGAATATCACTTCATTAATATTAATCCCACATACACGATTAGACCAGAAGATCTTGCTATGTTCATTTATTTTAAAAAGAGAGTTAAATCATCTTAACTTTCTCACTGTATCCTTGATGGGAATAGTACATAGAGCTCCTATTTCCTAGATCAGAACTGTGAAAAACACTCTGCTTTAAGAGGCTGCGGCATCACATAAATAACACAGTTAATACCAGTTAAACCCGCCCCGCTCTGGATGTTTCTTCCTGGGTGTTTATTCATCTAACATGCATGTTTCGAGCAACTACTACTATGTCATGGGCACTGTGAGATGGAATCTTTCTGACAGGTTGGAAGACTACAGGAAGGCATCCCAGGCCAGGAGTTGTGAAAGGATTCTAAACTGAGGTCTAGAGAAGGAATGGGAGTTAGCCGGGCAAAGAGAATGGAGGGAAGAGAGCCCAGCAAGACCCAGGAATGGAGAGAAACCAGTCTGACGGAAGGAAAGGACAAAGGAGAAAGTGGCCAAGGGGGTGGACTCAGCCTGGACACAAAGGCCTGGAGGTAGGCCCTGGACATGCAGGTCTGGTCAGGTCCTAGTTAGGAGTTTGAAGCTTGTCCAGAAGGCAATGAGAAGGCATTGGAAGATTTTAAGCAGAGGGACAGGATCAGATTTGTGTGGCCACTGATGAGAAAGGGACAAGGCCAGAGACCAGTTAGGGCAGTCAAAGGAGGACAGCCTGGAGGTGATGTAGTCTCCGCCCCAGGATGTAAGCTCCATGAGGGCAGAGCTTTTTGCTTGGTTTGTTTAGGATATCTCAAGCACCTAGAACAAAGTGTGGCACACAGTAGGTGCTCAAATATTTGTTTAACAAACAATAGGCTGAAGTAGAGTAATGCTGGAGGAGATTAAAGGGAGAGACAGATGGGGAGAAAATTTAGGAAGTGGAGTGGATAAGCCTTGGTAATCTTTCTTGAAACCGTCTTTAAAATATCTTTATTGATTTAAACAGTCATGTTCCTTTGTGTTTTTTTCTCTAATACATCTATTTGATTCAATATAAAATATCTAAGTTATTTTCAAATAAAACGTTTGCTTTTTTTAAGTGTACAATCAATGTTTTTTAGTAAATTTTTAAAGTTCTGTAACCATCACTGTAATCCAGTTTTAGGATATTGCCACCACCTCAGAAAGTTCCCTTGTGTCTAATCCCTGCTTCCACCCCTAGACCCAGGCAATGATGCCTCTGCTGTTCTCTTCTACAGATTTGACTTTTCTAAATATTTCAAATAAATGGAAACATACAATATGTTATCTTCTGCATCTGGCTTCTTTTACATAACATAATGTTTTTGAGGTTTATTATGTTGTAACACGTTTCAATAGCGAATTCCTTTTTATTGAATAGCATACCATTTTATATATATCTTATTTTGTTTATCCACTTACCAGTTGGTGGACATTTGCACTGTCCCCACATTTTGTCTACTATGAATGATGCTGCTATGAACATTCGTATACAAGTCTTTGAGTGGACAGGCAGAGGCCTTGTAAATTTTGATTAGATGTAGGAGGTGGTGAGAAAATGGAGGGGTCGAGGAAGATTCCCACATTTCAGGCTTGGAAAACTGGATGGTTGATGATACAATTTGCTGAAATGGGGAAGACCAGATGAGAAACAGCTTTGCTGGGAAAGGTGACCTCAGTCAGGGGCAAATGCCCATGAGGCAGGAGCAGGTTTTCCTAGTAGCCAGGTAGACACATGGGTCTGGAAATTACTTTCCTCAAAATGTCTACCAAAGGCCTTTTTTTTCTGAGCAGCCTGTTTCATGTTTGACTATTCCTCTGTAACTTTGGCTCTTCACTATATAAATCTGACCAAAGAAGAAATTCAAAAAATATCACGTCAAATATTCACTTTGGTTTACAAAATAATTATAATAACATCAATTTGCTCAACATTTCCTTTTTTTTTTAAATGTGTTAAAATACACATAAAAGTTACTATCTTAACCATTTTTGACTGTATAGTTCAGTGGCATTAAATACATTCACATTGCTGTGCTGTCATCACCGCCATCCATGTTCAGAACTATTTCATCTTCCAAACTGAAACTCTGTACTTACTAAACAATAACTCCCCATTTCTCTGCCCACCTCCCCAGTCCCTACCAACCACCATTCTGCTTTGTTTCTATAAATTTCGTTACTCTAGGTACATAAGTGGAATTATACAGTATTTGTTCTTTTGTGACTGTCTTCTTCACTTAGCATAAAATCAAGGTTTATCCATGTTGTAGCATGTGACATGATTTCCTTCCTTTTTAAGGCTGAACGATATTCTGTTGTGTACACACCACATTTGCTTATCCATTTATCTGTTGACGGACATTTGCTTGGGTGCTTCTACCTTTGGATATTGTCTGCTCTGAACATGGGTGTACAAATATCTCTTTGAGTCCCTCCTTTCTCAGCATGTCCTTTCAAGAAATTAAAAGATATACAAGTTGACAGATCTTTACCATACTTTAACTCAGGCAAGCTGTAATACAGAATCACTTGTGATCACAGGACCAGTTCAAGATCACAATGACAAATATCCATCTGCACTGAGTGAGCCTAGAACTTTCTCCAGCTTTAAGAGACAATGGGTATCACTGGACTTTTCTTAAACTCCAGACCTACAATGCAGCAAATGGCTCTTTTTTTCTTATTTAGGATTTTGGTGATACTACCTTAAATCAACCAGTACTTGAGCCTGAAATTCTCTTATAAAATTCTTTTCTTTTCCTGATAATCCATAGCATGCTGAAAGTGACCTTGTTCTATTCGGTTTTGTGATAAAAGTGTTCAGTGAGAACTTCTTGATGCATTTAATGTTTTCTGTAGGATGCCAGGTCAGGCAGGTCTGCCCTGATGCAGTTGAATTTACCAGGGCAGCACTTATCAGAATGAAGTTATGGCATGGAGTCAGGATGTCACACCTGATGGCAGAGAGAGAGATTAGACACATGCCAGCAGACATCAGAGAGAGGCTTTAAAGGAAGAGGCAAGCTTCGTCCTAGCTCTGTTAACTTGTATCTGCCTCTTAAAACTATCCCGCTCTCCACTCATGAGCAGAGCAGGCAGTTCATGGAAAATACTGGAACAGGGTGATATTTCCGCTCTCCCATGCTCATGAGAGACTGATAAGAGTTGCCAGGAATTAAGATAATAAAATCAGCAAGCTTAAATAGTCATAAACATCAGAAAACACCATTCTAATCATAAAAGATGTGGCAACAAGCAGGCAAATCCACAGAAAAGTCCAACACTCCAAGCAAGGCCCTGTATCTCAGCACCACTGGGGAAGAGAAGCCATGAGGGTCTGGGTATAAACGGCACTCTGCCTCCGCTGGCTGGCTATTTCTTCTGTGGTCTCCAAGCTCTAGGTCCTGGGTGCTGAGGGAATGCCACAGCTTCCTGGAACGCCCTCCCAGATGCCCCACCCTCAAATGGTATGGAGGGCGAGGCAAGAAATTAAACACAAGCTATCATCAACGGTAGAAAGAGAGGAGATCAAAAAAAGTAAGACAAAACAAAGAAACCATGGATCTCAGCCAGGCCTCACTCCCTGCGTATGTGCCTCATTGGCAGAGTTGTGGCCGCTCACAGGCTGGAGGTGGTTCCACTAATATGAGGCCCAAGGGCAGAGGCTCATTTATACTCAAGGCCCTCGAGGTCCTATTACATAGGCAATAAAGCTACCCCACCTATTTCTGGATGGCACCGGCATCTGTGAAATAGCAGCTGAGAACCACAGAAGCCTCGGCTTCCCTTTAAGGGGAGAAGTCCTCTCTAAGTCAATGGTTCTAACTCCATGCACCTCTGAACCACCTGGCATGCTTTGAAAGCAGAGGCCCAGGACCAACCCCAAACCAACTGAGTCATAATTTCGGGGGATATCCCAGGCACTGTTATTTTTAAAACTCTGCAGATGATTCTCATGTGCAGCTAAGCTGAGAACCACAGCTGTCAGTCGACTAGGAATTCCAGCTACATAAAATTAAGAAGCATTATCAGTTAACACTGCATACATTTCATGAGGCTACACAGAGGTTCTTCCAAAGAAATACAACTCAGGAAGCTGTATTAGTTAGCATGGGCTGCCATAACCAAATACTACAAACTGGGTGGCTTGAACAACAGAAGTTAATTTTCTCAAAGTTCTAGAAGCTGAAAGTTCAAGATGCCAACACTTCTGGTTTCCCCGGAGACTTTTCTCCTCAGCTTGCAGATGACCATCTTTTCACTGTGTCCTCTAGTTGTCCTTCCTCTGTGTGCATCCCTAGTACCTCTTTGAATATCAAATTTCTTTTTATAAGGACGTGAGTCATACTGGCTTAAGACTCACCCTAAGGGCCTCTTTTAACTTAATCACCCTTTTAAAGGCCCTAGCTCCAAATAAAGTCACATTCTGAGGTATTTGGGGTTAGGACTTTAATTTCTGAATTATTTTTTTGGGGGTGGACACAATTCAGCCCATAATAAGTTTTTTAGATGCGAAGGAGGCTTTCTTAAATAAACTTTTCGACTTCGCAAATACCAAAGGTTTATTTACATAAAGTCAGAAGTTCCTGATCAGTAAGCTAGCCTGCCTGTAAGAAAAAGAGTACTTTTTAAATGCTGAGCACCCACGTGGTAAGCGTCTGTAGGCCCACAGAGAAAATGCTCTTTTAAATGGCTAGAATTAATACCAGGAAGTAGCTCACCTAGTTTTAAAAGACCAGCTCATTATCTTCAGCTGCTAGGAAACGAGAGCCAAACATATTTGGTATGTATAGCCCAGATAAAAAATTGTTTGAACAGTCAGAAAAAGTGTCTCAAAATGTCAGCTTTTGGGGTAAGGCAGGTGTCATGACTCAAATTCCTATAGAAACCGAGAAGGTAACTGGATGAAGTAAGCCAAGGGGATTGGGATGCCTGGAGAACTCAAGCCCCATCTAAAGGGCCTTGTGGAAAGTGGGTCCACTGTTACTTGAGCTCCCAACTTCTCAAAAAAACAGCTGGACATCTGGGTTTTTATGTTAAAATTTCCAGTTTTTAAATGTTTAATTCAAATGAAAAACACCGCCATTCTGTGGGCCAAATAAAACAGCTTCAGGAGAGATTGGGCTGTTTGCTGTCGGTTACTGCCTCTGATGTAAAGCCACAGGGACACTTGGCAAGTAATGTGACTTCACAACCACCTTCTCTGGAATTCATCTTGAAAAGTAAGGGGGATTTATAAGAGTTTTTTGAAAGCCAGGTATGCAATTCTTTTATTTTCTGTTGGAGAAAATGCAGGGTCCCCAAGTCCAATGAGCCTTCCAGCGCAGAATCAAGGAGTCCTAAGACCCTAGCAGCTAAACAGGAGCACGTCAGCTCCACTCGCTCCTTCCCTCCTCCTCGAGTTTCCAGCTGACAAAAGATCACTTAGAATGAATTTAGCTGGTTTAAAATTTTTGATTTGGAACTAAGGAAAACACCATAATCCATGCATGATTTTCAAGTGTTTTCTAGATTGCCAGAGATTTATGTAGTGACTTAAAACAACAAATCTCAAAGTCCCCTTGCAGGATCAGACACCTCTCTAGAAGCAAGGAGGCATTGGAGGGGTAGGGGACATTTTAAGTGTATTCTAGCCCTGAAATCTAGAGACATGGCACTGGGCTCGGACTAACCAACTCTGAGAATCAATTTCTCTGTTCTTCAGTTGGATTATAAAGACCTTGGGATTTTTTCGACCTTAAAGTCTATTATTCTAGTTACCAAATTAAAACATTAGTTTCAATTCTATAAGCAGTTATGAAAGGCACCAAGAAACGACAAAAATCAGCTTGGCCAAATCACTTAAACTGCATCTAAGTTTTCATATTGCTAGTTAACTTGATTGTGTTGGATGGAGCTGTCAAACTCAACATTAGTGAAACACTTGGATGTTTTCAAATGCCAGGAGTTTTATAAATGCATAGAACACAGTAGTAAGGGATAACTATTGAAACCACAGTAGGCATGATTCTTTAAGAGGAAAGTATACTTGAAATCTCAAGCATTGAAAGCAACTGGATAATGAAAAGTGTTGCTAATTTTATGGCTTCACCGTGGACTGCTGTGGTAGGTAGAATTCTAAAGATGGCCCCGAGATTCTTATCTCCTGGTCATTCAATCAAACATTAATTTAAGTACTACTGTGAAGGGAGTTTGCAGATGCGATTAAAGTCCCAAGTCCCTTGACCTTAAGATACAGAGATTATCTTAAGTATGACTCAACCAGGTGAATCTTTTTAAAAGCAGTTTTTGTTGTTGTTGTTGTTTTTGTTTGTTTGTTTGTTTGTTTTCTGGCTGATAGCAGAAGAAGAAGTCAGAGAGATTCAGAGCATGAGAGGAATTCAATGTGTTTTGCAGGCTTGAAGATGGGAGGGCCACAGAAGAAGGAATGCAGTCTGCCTCTAGGAGCAGAGAGCTGCCCAAAGTGACAGCCAGTAAGGAAACCACAGGAACGGAATTCAATCAAAAACCTGAATGAGCTAGGAAGTGAATTCCGAGCCTCCAGATAAGAACTGAGCCCAGCCAACACCTTTGTGGCAGCCTTGCTCACAAGCAGAGAGCAACTGAGTCATCTGGGACTTCTGACCTACAGAACTCTGAGCTGATTTAAGATGCTATGTTTGTGGTAATTTGTTAGACAGCAATAGAAAATAACAACTGCTGATACCAAATGTTGAGAAGTTCATGGAGCAACTGGAACTGGATTGTAAAATTGTGCAACCACTTTGGACAATGGTATGAAACTTTCTTATAAGGCAAACATACATACATCAACCCTGTGATCCAGCAGTTCACTCCTAAGTATTTACCAAGAGAAATAAAAACATACGTCTGCAAAAAGACTTGTACGCTAACATCCATTGCAGCACTATTCATAATAGTCCCAAACTGGACACAGACCAAACGTCCATCAACAGGAGAATGGATGAACAAGAACTACTAATATATGGAACAACATGAAGTTCAAAAATATGTTGAGTAAAAAATACCAACACAAAAGAGTACATAATGTGTTATGTCATTTATAAGAAGTTCTAAAATAGGCAAAACTAATCTATGGTGAAATAAATCAGAACAGTGGATGTCTTAGGGTGGGGGATGGACTGAGAAGGGGCACAGGGAACTTTTTGGGGAGACAAAAGGGTCTATATCTTGATAGAGGGGTGAATTACATAGGTGTGTATACATTTGTCAGGACTCATGGAACTGTAGTACTTACGATTCATACATTTTAGTTTGTAAATGATCTCTCAATATAAATGTATTAAAAAGCAAATTAAAAGTAATTGGAGCTTGTATGTTACAGACTCATTATCATCATGGTGTTAATGATTCTCTCCTAGGATTATCCATTTAAAAGCAGACAGGACAAGAATTAACCCAGAGACCAGTCCCTAATAGATTCATATGGGCCCCTAAGCAGCTGGATGAAAGATTGTTGGGCAATGGGGCCTCAAATCCCTCTACATAATCAAATAGTCCTTTGAAGGACTACTATGGATTTATTTTGTGCCAAGTCCAAAACACTAACAGGTGAATGGTGAAGATGTTGATGGTGCTGGAGCTGCCCAAGCAACAAGGGCTTTCGAAGGGAGTTAGGTGCACGGGGCCAAGTGGCAGTGCCTTGAGACTCCCATGTGAGGGAGATGGGGCAGGTGGAGCTGCCGGCTCTCAAATCTGATCTCCAAGGGACAGCAACCAGCAGGGGTGGCCTCCATGTGACACCCAGCATACTGAGCACTAAGGGCCTCTGGAGATATCGCTGTGCGGCTACACTCTTGGTTTCTTTAGCATCAACACACTGGGGAATATATGTATGTTGAATGAGCTGCTTCAGTTAAAATGAACTCATCTTTTCTTAATGAAAGACACTTCTCAATCCCATAGAAATTTCACTGGATTCTGAAAACTCATACTTTGGTGTTTGCAAAAGGGCTCTAAACAGAGCCGACAATTGTAGGCTAAAATTTTCTTGGTTTGACTCACACGTGATTCTAAACCAAAATGACCAATTGGAGGAGTGATGCTTTACAATGTGGGCTCCACCTTTTCCAAGGAGCTCAACAGTTAGACAGTGGGGGGCGGTGAAGGACTCATAGTTGTGGGGTCTGCCTGTTTGACAAGGTGTATTGGGTCTGTCACTGGCCTCTGTCTTCCAAGAGTTCCACCTGTAAATAGGAAGTAATAGGTCTTGGCCTTCTCCAGAGAGGAAGTTGCTGCTAGGGAGAGGGGAGGTGGGCTGAAGGACGGGCCTTCTGTATTTACAATGAGAGCTAAAATGGGACAATTTCATAAGAGGGGACATTGGAACCACACTTTGCTGTTAGGCGGCCAACCAGAGAATGAAAAAAAGAGATCTGAATGCGATGTTAGATGAGGCTTTTTTTTTTTTCCGTTTTGTTTAATCATAATAATGACTTGAAAAGGCTTTACCAGTGAGTTACTAATGGATTTGGCTACATACACCACTACTTAGTTACAAATTCCCTACGTTTTTCCCAAAAAGGTTTACTAAAAAATGATACAAAGTTCCATTGAATCAAGGGTTTGTTTGTTTGTTTGTTTTTATGTAAATGTGATATATCTAACTTGTCAGTTTTACAATCTGCTTGATTTTTATACTGAGAAGTGTCTGATATTTTGGCTTTGAGTGGAACTGAGACTATTCACCCAAAGCTGCTTTTCCATCCTGAAGTGCTTATGTTAGCCACTATGTACTTGGATCCTACCAGTCACACACACACATGGTGAGGGGGTTGGAAGAATGTT
>NW_006432943.1:8196665-8235429 GCF_000325575.1 Pteropus alecto
TATAATTCACTTTTTGGGTTTGTTTGTATCTCTCACTTGAAAATGAGGTCTTTGATGATATGCAATAATTTGTCTTATTTATCCTCCATTCTTAATGCTTCACAGAGTATCTGACATGTAGTAGGTGTAAATAAATAGTTTTAGTCTTGCTATTTCCTGTTATGTTCTCTACAGAGATGAAAATCAGCATTGCACATCTTTTTCTACATGAAGACTCACTTTGCTCAATTTCATCCAGCCCCGTAACCTTTCCTTTGATTTTCTATCTTCAGAATCTCTCTCCAGAGTTCTTACCTCTTCCCCAAAGTAATGACCTGGTTAATTCCAGCTAGCACAGTGAACATAAGTCACCAAGGCTTGAGATTTGACAACCTGTAATTTGGTGCTTGGCTTCTCATCTGCACAGTCTGGGGAAGCTAAGCAGATATGATTCATGCTTTCCTAATTTTCGCAGTTTTTGTGGGATTGTGGATATTTATTATAAATGTATGAAAAAGCCCTTGGTAACTGCAAAAAAGGTATGGTTATCAGCTGTACTTCATCAGTGTGGAAATGGTTCAGAGATGAAGTGATTTGCATTCAACAACATATCTAAATCCAAAACCAGTGGTTTCCCCACAGCCCGTTGAACTTAACTGAACTCCACAAGGACAGGACCAATTTCAGGAGCATCCCATATGACCACAAGGGAAGACCTAGGTGGCACTGATCTTAGAACATGTGTCCTTGGGAGGGGTCCTGAAACCAGCCCAGTCTGCAGGGGACCAGGTGCTCACTACTAGCTCGACTTACTTGTTGGGCCTGGAGACAGTTTGTTATCTTTGCATTTCTGTATCAGGAAATCCAATAGTCACAGAGCTGGGAAGCAGGCTTCCTCTATAATTAGGACAACAGGCCAATGGATGTCACTGTTGCACCACAGAAACAGAATCTCAACCCCAGGGGACCTTGAACAGTAGCACTCTCATTATTTGGTTACTTTAACAGAACAGAGCATACCTGGAGCCAAAAGGAAACTATTTTAAGTGGGATTGTAATTAATATTCCATTTTTAATTTTTAGAGCTAGTAATGAGCAGGGACATTTAGGTTTAGTTAAAGTAAATCATTTAAGTTAAGGCAAATAGCTTTGAACAGAGTGGGTTCCTAGAAATGAATGTGTGTGTCACTTACCAGGAGAAAAGATAACAAAATGAATCAGACCAGGTCCTCTGACTTCAAATGTCGTATTTCTTTCATTTTCCATGACTGCCTTTCCTTTCACAATTAGCCGATGTGCAAAATTATTTAAAAGATACACATGCTGATACTTTGAGTGAGACCTCTCATGTATCAATAGCCAAGCATAAACATTTTGGAAGGGACTTCTAATCTTATCCTAGTATAATGATCAAAGGAAGAAATACATTTATTAAGCGCTCATTTTGTACCAGGAATTGTGCTGGTACAAAATTCTTTAAGGTAAGTGTTATTATTTACATTTTTCATATGGGAAAATTGGGGTTCAGCAAGAGTAAATGACGTTTCCAATTATACAGCTGACAACATAAATGCAAGTCCATGTCCACTGGCCTGCAAAGCCACTTTACTTTCCAGTGTGCTCCAATTTAGCCCATGCATTCATTGACAGCCCACTGTGCATCCACCACTGGATACTACAATCAATATGGTGCCATCTTGCCCCCAGAAAACTCGATAAGGTCTTTGGCAATTATACTGCAGCACAGAGTGAGAAGGGCTCTTGCCAGGTGCTATGTAACTAAGTGAGAGGTCAGAAAAGGCCTAGAGGAAGTAACCTCTAAATCGAGATCTGAAGAGCGAATAAAATATGGCAGGCAAAGGGGAATATAAGTCGAGGGTGTTTTATCATGAGGAATATCTAGTACCTAGGCATAAAGTGGAGAAATATTATGGTTACCTGTAATTTAATCTTAAAGAAGATTTTTTAAAGAAATAATCTGTTCCTTTTAAATTGGAGTGAGTGTGAACTATGATACTAATAACCTATTGCCCAGTAGTAGTTTCTAAGGAGAACCATAGTCCAAGCCTTGTCTTGGAAACAGTGAGGAGACTCTGGTACCACAAATGTACAAGAAATACCTTCATGGGCTCCTTTGTAGCTGGAACCCAAGCAGGAGCAACAGGAATATGGAATGAAGGACACCCCACGGGCTCTCTTTGTATACTTACTCTCCTTGTATACTCGCTCCGAGACCCTGACCCCAGACCACGGAATCCCCAATTCTGCAGGGTTAGAACTGGCCATTGCAGAGGGCACAGCCTATGAGAGTCTCCACATTATAATTTAATGAGCATGAAATTGTGACTGTCTCTCTGTTTTCAGTTCTGGTACAAATTCTTACATTCACAGATAATAGACGTAAACAGCTACTGATGACTACAGTGCTTCTTCTTCCATTCAGCTCCAGAACTCTCTCCACCCAGCAGTGGGAAAGGAGATCCTGAGAGATAAATACCAATGACATTCCCTGGCAATTCTTATGGACCTTTAGAGCTGTCGGGGGTCACGGGCTAGAATCTTTCTTGGATTTTCTGACGATGAGACCTGTCACTATTGTCAGACAGGCTTAACTGGCCTTTTTGGACACTTTCTTAAAATATAAATAAATTGGGCAACTAATCCTACACTTTGTATCTTGCTTTTTTTTTTTGAGCTTTGAAGTCTAGATATGGAGAAGGAAAGGTTAAGGGAGCAGTCCCAGAGAGAAGTAACAGGAATGTCTGTGTTTATTGTAATGACACTCATAAGATTCAACCCTTAGCCCAGGAACTATCTTCCTCTTTTCCTGCCCAACAGTCATCCTTGGTCTTTGTCACATTTAATATTTTCATATTTTCAGAACATAATGGCAATGCTAAAAAAGAATATAAATTACTGAAATATTTAATAAGTATATATTATACCTATATCCCAGGCTCTGTGTTTGAAGAGACACAATGAATGGTTTAAACAATGAGGCAGAAGAATGGTCTGTGAGGCCTTCAGACTTGTAGATGCAAAGAACCTGAGACAAAACTAACACTGCAGCTCAGGTGGCTGATATTTGCATGTAATACTTGGTAAGCTACTCCTATCCCCTCAACAATTTGGAATGTATGAAAATGAAATGTAAATAGTGGTATAATTTTCATTAAAATAATTCCTCCATTTAGTAAGCACTGGGCACCTACTAAGCATAAAGGCCGATGGTAACCTAGTCCACTTCTTTGGGTGAACTCATTTTCATTAGTTTAATCCCCCCTTAGCCAAAGCCATGCAGTAGGATGGGGTGGAAGTTAGACAAATAGAGCTCAAATCCTGGCTTCTCTGCTCACTAGCTGTTTGACTTTGGACTGACCACTTTTTCCCTTCTGAGCTTCAATCTTCTCATTTGCAAAATGGGGATAAGAAGTTGATATGATAGCATTACACAATGGTTACCCTCACTGAGTATTTCTTACATGCTAGACACCAAGAGTGGCACCTTATAACAAGTGTGATAAGCAGTCATCCTTGATTGTTCCTTCTTCTTCATCTCCCATGCCCAAGAGTCACCAAGTCATTTCATTTTATCTCTGAAATATTTCTTGAATCTCTCTCCTACTTCCATTGCCCTAGTTCAGGCCCTCACTATCTCCTGGCCGCCTAAGTCGGCCTCCCTGCTTTCACTCTTATGCCCTTGAATCCATTCTCTATGTATAAAACCAAAACAATCAGTTTAAACAAAAACATATCACTCCCTCGCTTAAAACCCTTCAATGGCTCCCCACCTCCTAGAATAAAATAAAAGCTCTTAGAATGTCAAAGTCATCCTGTCTGCGTGTCCAGACTTTTAGCATTCTCTGCCCAACATGGAACACACTCTAGGCTTGTTTTTACCTCTGAGTTTTGTCTTATGCTTCATTGTTGCCCATATGACATTGAATTATGCTTCTGTTCAGTGTTCTCACCTCCTCTACTTGCTACCTTGTAAGACTCAGGTCAGATTAGGCAAGTCAGGAAAGCCTTCTTTGATGTCTCCACTTTCCACTCCCAAGTTGGGTCAGGAGTTCTCTACTCCTGACCATTACCATGTGCTCCCAGCTCCTGGGAATATCTACTTCACTGCATTTACCACGCCGATTGGTAATATGTTGACCGATGAGTTCTCCCTCACTAGACTCCTCTTTGAGGCAAAAACCATGTCTTATTCATCCTTATATCCCTATCACCTGGCACAGTTCCTGGCCCACAGAAAAGGCTCAATAAATAAAGTGAGTGAAGGAATGAAGACAGCAATGTGACTCCCCAGTTCATGCTCTTTGCATACACCACACCCAATCTCCAACATGTCACGTGTCTGGAACAGTGGTTCTCAACCAGAGGCAATTTTGCTCCTAGGGACATTTCACAGTGTCTGGAGACATTTGGGTTGTCGCAATTAGGGGCAGAAGGAGTGTGCTTCTGGCATCTAGTGGGTAGAGGCCAAGGATGATGCTGAGCATCCTACAGTGTCCTATGCAGCCCCCACGACAAAGAATTATCCAGCCAAAAATGTTAATAAGAGCCAAGATTGAAAAATCTGGATCTAGAACAGGGTCTGGTACATAGAAGACCTCTATATAAGATTCCTAATCCTGGACATTAGTGGCACTAGTTGCAGAAGTGATAATCATGCTTAATATCAATCATATAATTTTACAGTATACTGTTTTAAATTTATTGAGTAATTCTGCACGATGCGAACTCATTTTATAGCATCAGACCTAAGGGAGTTCAGTTCTACTTTTACAGTCATACTTTAAATAAAGCAAAAGTCCTATTCAGGATCAATGGAGTATGATACATGGCCCTCTTCACCCACTTCTCTCCCAACACATACACATGATATATCTGTGCCAGGCCAGTGTCCCTGAACAACCAACTAGAATCCCTGGACAGTAGGGGTAAACCTATATTAATTAGCTCATGAGCTATGATGTTGAAATGTGTGTGTGTGTGTGTGTGTGTGTGTGTGTGTGTGTGTGTGTGTGTTCAAATGTATTTCTTATCCTGAATGAACTCATAATTTGGAACACCCTCTTTAGGAAGGCCTGGTCTCCCTGAGATCATAAGAAAAATATAAAGATTAAAACTTTTAAGCTGTCAGGTGAGTTTTTAATTAGCCATTTGACATTGCACAGCTGAGGCATTAACCTATGATATGGGACACAGGCTGACCCACTTCTCAGGGGCCTCAAAGTTCCATCAACTATGCATAACAAGTTCACACTGGGCAATTTTTTATCTATGCATGTTCAACCACCTAATATTTGGAGATAGGATGCATGGTAAAGGAACCTGGCTAGAAGGTATCATAACCAGGACATAAGTTCTAAATTTACCACAGTGACACTTGCCTATAATTCAGCTGCATGACCCCCTGTCTGAACCCTGAGGCGAATTTATGGTCAGTTTCTCCTGGTTATCTTCAGCTCTTCTTTTAGTTGCCCTCTTATCAGTCCAGATGTCTTTTACTTTTGAGAAGAGCCATCTTTCTTGTCTCAGCAACCCCTCTTTCTCTTTATCTAGCTCAAATTATTAAATTGCTAAGACTGACTGCCAACACTGGATATGTTTGCCTCTGTTTAATACACACTGGCAGAGAAGTGGCTATGGACTTCTTTTTGTAAATTTAACACTTAATTCATCCTAGAATACTTAATTCATTCTAGAATTTCTAGGCCGAGATGAAGCATCTTTCTAAGCCTTTTAAAATAGATTTGAGTCCCAGTATAAGTAGGTGTGACCTGCTTTATTCCAGAAATACTATTCAATTAAAAAATAATGGTTTTAGCCACCATTAAAACCACGACCAGATTGAAATTCAAGATTAATGAAATTGGACACTGTGAAACTTTGCCAAGGCCCTGATTTGCTAAACAGATAACTAATGTCCAAAAGTGACAGCTTATGATAGAAAATTTTCCATTGGCTACATTGGCATTAAACATATCTTAAGGGAGTTCAAACAAATTTGCAATGAAGAGGCTTCTGCTGGTTGTGCTGAGGGCGTGGTGCTCCTTGGCTTAGGCAATTAGTTTATTTATAATTTAAACAAACAGAAAATGCAGCACTAGCCTGCTCTTAGGTTTCCTGATGGCTTGCCAGCCACCCACTCAACTATCTTCTGAATGGCAAAGGCATTACCCATTGCTATGCAGGTGTGGTAGGAAGCCTCAACCCTTTTCAAGCTCAGGAGTTCCCTGGCTTCTTCCTTATTGCTGGTATTATAGACTGAATGTTTGTCTCTCCCCACCTCTAATGTATATGTTGAAGCCCTAACCCCCAGAGTGGCCATATGTGGCTATGGAGACCTCTAAGGAAGTAATTAAGATTAAATAAGGTCATAAGGGTGGGACCCTGATCTAACAGGATTTGTAGCAGAAAGCTCATTTTCTCTCTTTTTTGCATGCACATTTTTGCATGCACCCAGGAAAGGCCATGTGAAGACATAGTAAGAATGTGGCCACTGCAAGCCAGGAAAAAAAGCTCTCATCAGAAACCAAATCCTGCTGGAACCTTGATCTTGGACCTTCCAGCCTCCAGAACTATGAGAAAATAAATTTCTGTTGCTATGCCACCTAGTAGTGGTATTCTGTTATGGCAGACTGAGCAGACTAATACAAATTGTTATTATAAACTGTAGCAAGGAGTGAAAAATCTACCAAGGGTATAATAATTGCCGTCACAGCAATCACCTAATAATTGTCACTGTGTGCATCACAGATTATCAAAATGCTAAATTTTAGAAGTTTAGAAATAGTTCTATTTACAGTTGTATCAAAAAGAATAAAATACCTAGGAATGAATTTAACCAAAGAGGTGAAATACCTGTACACTGAAAACGAAGACATTGATAAAAGACATTGAAGAAGACACAAAGAAATGGGAAGACATTCTGTGCTCATGATTGGAAGGATTATATTGTTAAAATGTCCATACTACCCAAAGCAGTCTATAGATTCAATAAAATCCCTGTCAAAATTCCAACGCCCTTCTTCACAGAAATAGAACAATTCTAAAATTTGTATGGAACTATAAAAGACCTTGAATAGCCAAAACAATCTTGAGAAGAACAAAGCTGGAGACATAACATTTCCTGATTTCAAACTATATTATGACACTATGTAATCAACACAGTATGCTATTGGTATAACAACAGATACACAGATAAATGGAACAGAACAGAGAACCCAGAAACGAAGCCATTTACATAGGGTCAATTAATTTCTGACAAAGGAGCCAAAAATATATAATGAGGAAAGGATAGTCTCTTCAATAAATGGTGTTAGGAAAACTGGACAGCCACATGCAAAAGAATGAAAGTGGACCACTATCTTACACCATACCTGAAAGTCAATTCAAAATGGATTAAAGACTCGAACATAAGACATGAAACCATAAACTCCTAGAAGAAAACATAGAGTGTAAGTCTCTTGACATCGGTCTTTGCAGTGATATTTTTGGATTTGACACCAAGAGTGAAGGAAACGAAAGCAAAAATAAACACGTGGGACTACATCAAACTAGAAAGCTTCAGTTGGTGCAGCAAAGCAAACCATCAAAAACATGAAAAGGCTACCTGTAGAATGAGAGAAAATATTTGCAAATTATGTATCTGATAAGGAGTTAATATCCAAGATATATAAAGAACTCATACAACTTTATAGCAAATAAATAAATAGATAGATAGATAAATAAATAAATAAATACATAGATAGATAGATAGATAGATAGATAGATAGATAGATAGATAGTGAGCAAAAGAACTAACATTTTTTCAGAGAAAATATTCAAATGGCCAAGTATGTGTAAAGGTGCTCAACATCAGTAATCATCAGGAAAATGCGAATCAAAGTCACAATGAGATATCACCTCACACCTGTTTAAATGGCTATCATCCAAAAGACAAGCAAAAACAAATGTTGGCCAGGATGTGGAGGAAAGGAAATCCTCATGCACTGTTAGTGGGATTAAAAAGTGGCACAGCCACTATAGAAAACCATATGGAGATTCCTCAAAAAATTAAAAATAGAGCTACTACATGATCCAAAAAGTCTACTTCTGGGTATTTATCTGAAGAAAACAAAGTCACTATCTTGAAAAGATGTCTGTCTGCACCTCCATGTTCACTGCAGAATTATTTATATTACTTAAGACATGGAAACATCCTAAGTGTATATCAGTGAATGAATGCATAAGGAAGATGTGGTACACACACACACACACACACACACACACACACACACACACACACACACAAGAATACTACTCAGCCATAAAAAAGAAGGAAATCTGTCATTTTTGACAATATAGACTGATGTCGGGGACAATGTGTTAAGTGAAATAAATCAAAGACAAATACTATATGATCTCACTGACACGTGGAATCTAAAAACAAACAAGAAAAAAACAAGCTCATCGATAACAGAGAACAGATCAGAGGTTGCCAGAGACTGAGGGGAACGAAATGGGTGAAGGGGGTCAAAAGGTACAGAATTCCAGTTATAAGTAAGTCCTGGGATGTAGTGCACAGCATGGTGACTACAGTTAATGATACTGTGTACCACATTTGAAAATTGCTAAGAGAATAGATCTTAAAAGATCTCATCACAAGAAAAAAAATTTAAGTTTGTGTGATGATGGATGTTAACTAAACTTATTTTAGTGATCATTTCATGACATATACATTTATCAAATCATTATGTTGTACATCTAAAACTAATACAATGCTATATATGTCAATAATATCTCCGTTTTTTTAAAATACTAGATTTTAACCCAGGAATTATTTTACGGCAGATGGAGAATTAATTATAAACCAGAATGTATATACATACATACATACACACACAATTTTCTTATTGTTATCCTTTCAGTATCTTTCTGGATCATTTATCTAATTTGGGAGAAAGACTAGTTTATCTTTTACGACACAATCTCAGATTTATATAGCACATTTCTTCCAAGAAGTTCAAAGGATTTTGCTCAAAACTTCTCACTAGTTTTGATTGAAACCCCTGGAATCTAGGCAAAAAGCTGATTCTATTACCCCTTTTTTTCATGAAAAATTATTTTGCTTTCTCTTGGTATTTGATGAGAGAAACAGCTCTTTGATTTTGGGATCTTTTTAAAACTGACTTTGTTCTTTTTAAATCCCAACCGCTCCAGGCATCATTAGCTCCTTTTAATATAAGTTTCAATTTCCTTTTATCCCTTTGAGTATGGGTTCCAATAGCCTCAAAGCAGCACCTTTTAATTGGCCTGGAAAAGGTCACCCTTCTAAAAAGAGGAAACCATATCACACATTTTACTAAGTCCATGTGGGTCTTTGAGATCAGAAAGGGATAGTTGCAGGGGGTGGATTCATCCCTCAGCAAATGTTTAGGTGGTATGTGATTTCATTTTCAACATAATTACTTTATAATTACATGTTCTCAGTCTTATCCAACACATTCTTTGCTATAATTAGTTGTTCTTTATTTAAAATTTGCTTGTCTTAAAGATTTTTTGTCCTTTTCTTTTATTATTTAGCCAATGGCTGAGGGAAATAATTGCTAGAATATGCAAGGCAACATGTGTGTGTGGCGGGGAATGCATCAAGGTGGGGGAATACATTAGGTGTTCTTGTATCATTTCCTAAAAAACATATGACTGATATGTCTGTACAGGAGAGTGTCATTAAAAATTTTTACATACAAGGAAACCACTGTTTTTAATCAAAGAAATCTTTTTGAGGGAAACCTACTCTATTAGTCTATAATTTCACTTTCTTCTAGTGTTACAAAACTAACCTAGATCTGGAGTGGGTACCTAAAATCCTGCAGTGGAGGAGGAAAGTAGTAAACCTTTCAAGGCAATCTGCAAGAATTCATAGAAACTTGACTCCATCAAGGCAGCAATATGCTGGAGGGTAAGGTTGGGGGTGGAGAGCTGCTAAGAAAACCACTCCTAGTCTTTGCAGGGTTAGCCATCCTCTTCAAAGAATCACTGGCAAAAAGAAATACTCTATAATATTTCATCTTTTGTTTTTAAGACACTTTTAAGAAGTTCCAATATATGGTACACCTCAGGAGTCATTACTCAAACACTTAGAACAGTTAAACACTGTTATTTCTACACACTTCATGTCTGATAAATAGATCATGGATAAATATTACTGTTAAAAACGGCATAGCAGAAAGACGCTACAATACACCAAATGAAAAATCAAGGTCTACCGCTTTCTTTTTTCCTATAGTATTGCTTGAGAAAAAATAAATCGATGAGTTGATTTCTTTACAAACTTTCCAGAATCAAGTTCTTTGGTTTCCCCTTCTTTTGAAGAATTGGGTGAAATCCTAAGCTTAGCATATCTAATAGAAGTAGACCATTAAGAGCAAGGTAAGCAGTTGTCATCCCGTTTCCTGTGAAGCACTGTGTTCTGTGTTAGATGTTGGCTGTCTGCGAACAATGCGGACAATTTGAAACACAATCAAGGAAGAGGGTCCTCGATTCTTTATGACATAAGAATAACAGGTGAAGGAATTAAAGACTAATCTGAAAAGGAGAAGACCTGGAAGGGCAGTGCTAACTGTCCTAAAAAGGTTGGAAGGCAGGGGTCCAAGTGGAGGCTGGTTGACTACGTTAGGGGACTGCTTTACACATGAGAAAAGAACTGAACTGCATGGATTTTCAGATCCCTTCTACACTGAAGTTCTATGAAAATGCCTACCTTAGGGAGAAATAATTTGAAGCCACAAAATTTAGTACAACCAAATAATTCAAATATTAATGATTTGAAAGATCTAGGACTGTGGAGTTTCTCTTGTATGTCTTCGTGTGGGTTTTCCTAGTACAAAGCTAAGAAAAGATTTACTTTATTTCCTTAGAAGAGGCTGTATGTTAAACCAGTCTAGTTCACTTAGACAAAAATAAAAAACAAAACAAACAGAAAACCCAAGTCCTTTAAAGGATGCTCCACCAAGACTGTTTATCTATAGTCATTTATTTAAATAGGCTCTTTTGAAATTTCTGTGTGGGTTGTACTGGGTGGATAGATACAGCCCTGCTACAGCCATCATGTCGCCCAGTTGGAATGTGGAGAACTCCACTTCACCCAAGGAACCTTTGGTGACTCTCCCTTCATGGCCTCCATGAGCAGTAGAGACATTAAATGAGGTCTGAGTCATAGGAGGCATCCTCTGGGGCTGTTCAGAGGTAGTGAGTCAAATTCCAGGCTAATAACCTGTGGGGAGGGAATGGAGAGAGAGACAGCAGGAAGGAAGGTGCTTCTTCAGACAACTACCTCTTTTCTGGTGCTGGTATTTGTAAAGTCTGCCATAAAGAGAAGTAGCCGAGCTCATCTTAATTGACTTTTACTCTGTGGCTGATCTCAACATGATGTTATGGAAACAACTTCATATTATTCAGTTTAGGCAAAAGACTTGTAAAAGAGAGATAGAATGGTGCTAAATATACATACAGACTTTGGAGTCAAAGAGCCAGGGTTCAAGTTCTGACTTTCTAATCTCTACCAGTGTGAACTGGAGCAAGTAAGTTACTTAACCTCTCTAGGCCTATATTTAGTCAACTATAAAATGGGCCTAGGAATAGTTGCTGGCTCATAGCGAGTACTAGATAAATGTTAAGCTTCTGTTATTTTCACAGAAACAGAGAACAGTCCCACTGGAGCTTGCTTCTTCAGTCCTGTCCAAGACACAAAAGGAACAAAAGTGGCATTGAGGTAAGAATCTAGGTCACATCAAACTTGTTGCTCTACTGATTGAAAAAGAGCATGACTCCAGACTGGGTCATGTTGAAAATGAAAGTGAATCCTATACAACTTTTAAAGGAGATAAAACTGTATGTCCTGATATACAAAGATGACCAAAATATAGTAAATGAAAAAGCGTGTTATAAGACAGTATGATCACCTTAGGAAAAAAATGATCATTATTAATTTAAATGACGATAATATGTCAATATATATAAAAAATCTGGAGATAATGGATAATGATTTGGGGGCAAGTGGGATTGCATGGGACACTCACTCTACATCTGTTATTTCTGTAATATTTGAATTTTATAATGAATATTATTAACTTTTTAATTAGGAAAATCAATGTTTAAAAAGAAAAAGCATGTTATCCTATTACAGATTTTAAATTTTACTGTATACTGATCACCTTATACTGGAGTAGGGTATTAGTAATGATGATAGATAAGCTGGTGCAGGAAATGTTTCCTTATTCTCCTTTCAAAATGATGATAACACATATCAAATTTTAGAAGCTCTTTCATCATACAAATCCTCCCATGAACCTGTCAAAGATGGTATTAGCGATTAGGACTTTGAACCGTGCAGCCATACATCCTGGTTTGATCCCGATTCCACATCTTACTAACTGAATGACTTTAGGTAAGTTTCTTAATCTCTGTGGCTCAGTTAATTTATCTGTTGAATGGGGCTAATATTAGTACTCAAGCGGTGTTGTGAGGATGAATTGAGGTACTACATGTAGTATGCTTAGAACAGTGACTGGCATATAGTAAGCACCAAATAAAACATTTAGCCATCATTATTTTAATCCTCACTTAGAGAAAACTATGGATACATTTATCTTAAAACAAAACCAAAAAACCCCAGAATCCTGACATTCATTCTTACTGCTGCCTCTCTAAGACCAGAATTTTATCACTTAATTCATAGGTTGTTGCTGTTCCTTCCTACTCAGGCTCCTTGCCTCAGGCACCTCATGCTCCACCCTTTCTTGTCTGGCACTACTGGATTCAGCTCGTTTAAGGTTTCCCTTTATCTCTTACAGCTTGGCTTAAATGGCTTCAGTGGTTTCTCATCATCGAATTAAAACTTCATGCATTTTCTTTTGTTCCTTCACACACTGGCCTCATCCTACTTTTCTTACATGTGACACAGTGTTTTAAACACAAACCCTTTGCTTCAGCCACACTGGTCCACACATTGTTCCCAAGTCTGAGCAGCCCCCCAAATCTGAGCCTTTGCCTCAGATGACTGACCACACCCCCCCCACCCCGCCTCCTTAATCCCATCATTTCAAGATCCCAATGAGTGGTACTATATTCGAGAAAGCTGCCTGACTTCTCAAATCTATGTTACCTCTATTTGGAATTCCTAGAGCATCTAAAATCCTCACCCAAGCTCTCATCTGAGATTCAATTATAGTCACTGAGCATTTAGTGATATAGTCAACAAGCATTTATTGATTGGGTTTTGGAATTCAGAGGTGAAGAAGACAAAGTCCCTGTCCTCATTGAGCCCATGTTTTATTAGAGGTGATAGAAAGTAAACCACTAATTACTTGGCCGTGGCTGGTCCTGTGCTTGGTCAGAGGCACATTACAAGTCCCAGTGGTGGTCCAAAGACAGAAACAATCACAAAGTAATGAATCAACGTCAAGGGCATGAAGTGGTGGCTTATTTTCCTTCTTCCAAACAAATTTGCCCTTCCTCTGGCTGATCAAAAACATGGAGCTGGATCTGAAATATTTTAAGATCCTGTCCTACTTAAACTTTCAAAATTATAGGCTCTGACCAATTTGTCTTCTCCAGCACCAACCTCTCCCTGGTGTATATTTCCTCTTTCCTTTCTACTTAGTTCACCTCTATATGCCAATTTATTTGTTAAAAACCAACTGGTTAGTATAATAATTTAATTCAGCATTTGGCTTGAGGCCAATACATTGAGGGCATTCAATAAATAATGGTGCCTGGTGTGCTTTCCAGATCCTGGCTGCATATGTTTAAGATGAAGCTGGGATCCTAGGAGGCAATCTCAAGAGAGTAGGTGAGGAGTGGTGGAGCTCTAGAGACCACAGAGGCAAATTTGCTCTGACTGCCTGACTCAGAGATTACATACACCTGTGTTGGGCTAGCTGCAGTGAAGCCTACGATATACAAATGTTACTCTCCTGAGTTGGTTAGGGTGTGACCTTCTTACTGACATGATTTTCCAGATTCAGTCTGGGTAAAAGTACAAAAAGGCTTCCTCCCTGTGGGCACACAGGCCTTCATTAAGGAAATTCTCCTTCCTGTGAGTAGGTGGTTCCGGGACGGGTGAGGCAGGAGTCTTGGATTGTGAGAGCAAAGAGAAGACAGGGAATCCTTAAAATACAATTTCATAGACAGCATGTGTCCACCTATTCATCAATCCATTCATTCATCTTATCTAACTACCATGGGATAGGCAGTGAGGCTACAAAGGTGAATATTATAGGACCTGGCTCATGGGAGATACTCAACAAATATTTACTAAATTAATGATTCAAGTTTGTGCATTAGCTTTACTTTGATTATCACTTCCTATTGGAGGACATTTTGTACTTTCTTATGACAGATATTATCTAGCATAGTTCAGCCCACAGTTAACAGAGGTAGCACAGCCCACAGAAAAAAGAATACTCGAGCATATTTCCTACATTCTTTGACTTAGATTGCAGATTTCCTCATTTTCAACCTCCTTTCCTGCTGTCTTCTCCAAGTCTCCATTTATGTATCCACTGTTTGATTTCTCCTGGCTTCTGAATGATAATTCAAATACAGATTGCTTTCAGGCAACACTGGCAGTTTCAATTTAGCCTCTAGCTCTCTCTTCTAAGCTGATTGTCAGACAGCAAGGGGATGGAGAGAAGTCAAGGGAGTTGGCTCCCGGTTCTTGCTGGATCACCTGGCTTTGGGGCAATTTGGCTTGCCCAGCTGCATCTCTCATTCTCCCTCCGTAGAATGGCAGTGATGCCAACTGGCCCAGAGATAGAGCAAGGACTGATGAGCTCATAGCTGGAAAGGATTATTGTATCCAAGAACAAAGCAATATTATGAGGTGAAATTCTGATTTTATGGTCCATCAATACCAAGCCTCATACTGTTTCTGGCTTTTCTGCTTCTGTGATTTTGGCATATTACTTCCAAGGAAGAGGGCTGAATAATTAGCATGACTCGTCTGCTCAAGCATAGACTCCCATATATAGAGTGAATTTGGCACAAATAAGAACACTCGGTTGTAGCTGGCTGCTAATCAAACACAGCCAGCAGGTGAGTATGAAGAACACCTGGTTTGGAGAAGTGCTTCTGAGGCAGGAGAGCATTTTTAAAGTGTCACTCACAGCTAGATTCAATTAAACTACAAGTTTGAAAAGAAATCATGTTACAAAAATGAGAAACTCATCTTTATGCTTAAGGATGCAGAAACTTTGCAGATTACAACTACCAAAAAAGAAGAAAGAAATCACACACACACACGCACACACACACACACACATGATGGCAAAGAATTACTTTTTTTCCTCTTATAAGGTTTACAAAAAAAAAATTCTTTGAGCATAAATTGTGGAGGTTCCTCGGGATGGAAACTCCCCTTTATATTTGCTTGTAATAATCCAGCAGCTGACAAATATGTTAGTAATGTATACAAAAGACGAGCTAAAATCCAAAACAAATACTATGCTCATAAGCAGAACGGAAAATGGCAAAAATCAATGAAAACTATGGATAATCATGACTGTTCTTCTATTTTAATTTTCAAACATAAGAATGAAAAAGCAGATATTGTTCGTATTTAAAAAGAAATAACTTGCCAGAAATAGGATTCTCTTAGAGAAAATGCTGTCTAACCTAAAATCGGCCCCAACATCACTAGAAGATGCATTTAACATCCATTTCGTGCTTGTGTGCCAAGCGAGCACTTTCAGTTTACCTAATGGAGGAAGTAGGAGTAATGAATGCTATGTCATTGCCTTCATAGTTGTCACTTTCTCTCCAAAAGCCCTCCTGCAGGAATACTGGCTAATAGGAAACACAGGCCAATGCCGCCTCCACTTACGGATTTTGTAGCCTTCTTGAGTTTTGAGTCCCAAGCCTGGGGAGAATCAAAGCCAGGCAGCCGCCTTTGCTTAGCACCATATTTGAACTGGGCCGGCAACAAGACTGTTGCAGGAGAGGAGGGCGGCCCAGAGGGAAGAGGAAGAGGCTCTTACTCATCATCCACTCAGAGCTGGCACCGGTTATAAAAACAACAGAACTCCCCCATGCAGGAGCACCTCCCAGCCACCTTGCCTCATCACCAATTTGCAGTAATGGGCTTTGCTATGGGTATAAAAGGGAAGGGTGCTGGGCGTAGGGAAAAGGCCACCAAGGCAGAAAACAAACAAGAGCTCCCAAGCACCCAGAGAAGCATTCATTTCAGGGAGGGGGCGTGCTTCGTATTGAGGGGTTCCTCAACAAAATGCATATCCCTCAAGAGGAGGGATCATGGAGTTAATTATACCAGATTTGTTAGGTACTCAGTAAATGACAACAGGCTTCTGTTTGGAGTTATTTAGAATGTCTCCCTAAACCCCTACACACAATTGGTGGGAATTTAAATTGGTGTAGTCACTATGGAAAACAGTTTGGAGGTTCCTCAGAAAATTAAGAATAGAACTTCCATATGACCCAGCAATTCCTCTTCTGGGTAGGTACCTGAAAAACTTGAAGACACTTATTTGTAAAAATATATGTACCCCTATGTTCATTATAGCATTATTTATAATAGCCAAGGCATGGAAACAACCTAAATATCCTTTGATGGATGACTGGATAAAGAAGGTGGATTGATTTTGAGAGTATCATGCTAAGTGAAATAAGTCAGATGCAAAAGGACAAGAACCATATGATTTCTCTCATATGTAGGACTTAAAACAAAAAGTAACAAACTAACAAAACAAACAAAAACAAACTAAAATATTCAAACAACAGAATGGTAGTTACTAGAGAGGATGGAGGATCGGGGTGGATGAAAAGGAGAAAGGGGGTCAAATATATGGTGAAGGAAGGAGACTAGACTTTGGGTGGTAAACACACAATAGAATATGCAGATGTCATATTATAATATTGTATACCTGAAAATTATATAATGTTGTTAACCAATGTTGCCTCAATAAATTTAATTCCTGTCTGATCTCAGAAGCTAAGCAGGGTCGGGCCTGGTTAGTTCTTGAATGGGAGACCACCTAGGAAGACCAGATGTTGTAGGCATAAAAAAATATATATATTAATTAATTAATTAATTAATTAATTAAATTTAAAAAAAAGAATGTCTCACTATAACTAGAACCAGTTACATACTTCGGGTTGCCAACCAAAGGTGTTGGCAATTCTTTGGGTCCCTAGTTAAGGTAGTTTCTGAGACCCCTCAAAGATCTGGCTTCTGGTTACTAGAAGGGTATTGCCTTACAAATATATGTGTGGGATGACAATTTTTTCTCCCTCTCTCTCTTCCCTCCCTCCCCCGACTCTAGGCCCACTTCATTTTCTAAAGAGGCAGGGCTTATAGGTGGGTCCATGGGAGTTCTGGGTTGTCTATATCGTTCATGACTTAATACCCCTTCCTCCCCATGAGGTTAGGTCATTTTTAGAGTTGGCAAAACCTTTAGAGTCTTCAGAAGTAGTAAACACACGTGTCTCTTGATTTGATCTGTGGAAGACTCATTCCCTAGGGTCAGACTGCAGGGGAAGCACAGATTAGAAGGGATCGTTTCATTTATGTCTTTTTGAATTTATTTATTTATTTTTTAAAAAATCAGCTATTGTTGCCTTATTCCTTAAGGTAATTTTAAAGCTGTGCAGATGGAGACTCAGAAGAAAATGAGAAGGGAGGGCTTTCATGGATGACTCCTGCTATTTAAACTGTCGAACCCACTTGGTCTGGTCCCATTGAATGTTAGATAATTAATCTTAAACTAGGTCCTCTGAAAGAAAATTTTGACTAAAAATATTTTTAATTTGTTTAAATTAACACTTACGCCCAGAGGATAAAGGCAACCCATGTACTGAAAATAACTAACAACCAATAAACCAATCATCTAAAATCTCTTAAAAATTGTCTAATATTGCATATTTATTTAAAAGGGTAAATATAAATATGCAATATCAGACAGTTCATTTTTGAAGTGTCTATACATTCAGTGCTATTAAAAAAAATAGAATGGACAAAAGTAGAGATTGAAGTCTCCTGTTGACTTACCCAACAGGCTTGGCAAAAGCTTTCTTTGACCTCCTCACGAAGACAGCCTCCTAGGTGTCCGGCTCCTAGTCTCTCTGCCCAAATTCCAATCCCAGTGCGTGTTGAGTGGCATTGCCTAGTTCCCTTGAGCTATCCAGATGCCACTCATTGCAGAGATTCAGAGTCATTAAATCTTGCCAGACCTGACCTAGAGACCTGGGTGGAGAAAGGCATTGTAGAAGAGGCGCTGACCCAGAACCTTGCACACTCCCTCAACACACATGGACTTAGCCCAGCTCCAGTTCTTGGCTTTGACTCATGAGCCTAGGCCTACTGATGAGGGTGTTTCCCTAATGCAAGCAATTGAAAGAGTTTTGTCTCACTTCTCACCGAGGATATTCCCACAACTTCTGAAGCTTGGCTTCATCCTTACAACACATAGATTTGTCATTCGGGGTAGAATTTTCTTTCCTCGTTTGTTTCTCCTTTAGCAAAGCTCTCACTGCCTAGAGGAGCCAGTGACTGTGGGGCTGCCATCAGCTTCTAAAGCTTCTATACACCTGGGCATATCCTTCTACTCAAAATAATATCACTATATGAAGAGGCTAAAAGGAGAAAGGAAACATTGAATTTCATACAAGAAAAAGAGAAAAAGAGCCTGAGTTATTCAGAATAGCCTCCCTTTTCTGAGACCTTTCTTTCCCCTATACATAATGATTCTTCTGTTGTCCTCAGTTTTTGCTACCAACGTTCCATTCCTGATTATATTTCCAGGGTGAGGCCAATCCCTCAATCCTTATGTTTTCATTAAACCTAGGAAAACCAATGCAAAACAGAGGCTTTTCCTACTGCATCTGCAAGTGTTTTAGTTCAACCCCTCCAAGCCCATCTTTCCATGACATAGCATGCCCATTCAGAAAAGTACTGTGATGTTTTCCTTTATTTTTTTGAAAAATCCCAGTTACTTAAATAAAAGTGTATATTATAGAACTATCTTTTCTCCCATCCAGGAATGAATTGAAAAACCATAATTCTTGGGACATTATAGGCAAATAGTATTGCTAGGCACATTAGGAAAAGTGACTTAAAGTTAGTAACTTCAGGGATGAAGTAAAAGGCTCCTCTGAGTCCCTATACTTTATATGAAAGTAGCTACACAGGATGTCCGTTAAATACCAAGTTGTTTCTCCTTGGGTTCCTAATGGTTGGAGTATTTGTTAAACAGATAGGGATGTGTATATGTTTTTGCACTGTGAAGTCTACCAAATGATTTTAAAATAATTGGATGTTCCTTCAAATATTTATCATATGGCAGTTAAATAAAGAACATCTTAAAATTCCAGAATTTCTACAGAAAAAAAACTCTAATAAAATAAAGGGATATCAATTATACGTTCTGCCCATTTATGAAATATATTCAGGGCAAGAAGAGTTCCCAGGATTCATTTTGAGGAATTGGACTTTGCAGCATAAGAACTGGGTAGTCTCAATTCTTAGTTATAAATAGTCTATAACCAGGGGAGTCACCTAGGATACCAGAAGGATAACTTTCATGTAAGGCACCAGGGCCAACATCTGCCAGTTCTATACAGGGCAATGGTGGGTATCTCTGATGCTGAAATCCAGGATTGATGTGATAGCACAAAACAAATGTCAGGAGCCTCCCTGAGGTTCTGCTTTGCATTTTTGACAAGCCTAAAGATCCAGAGACCTCATACTTTGAGTTGCTCCTGTGGTGAAGAAGCCATGTAGTTTTTTTGAGTACTGAAGGTTACTCTGCTCCAAGGAAATGAAGAGTATATAAAGGGCAAAGATTTTTGAGGAATTCCCAGCAGTAACTCTGATGAAAATCTAAGGGGGGGGGTACCCTTAGGAAGATATTGTTCCATTTCTCCAGAGGTCTCTTAGACCTGGTCTAGGCAGGATGGAAGTTGTTTGGAAGAATCATAGCACCTTGAGTTCCACATTTCTAGAATTCCAGAGCCTGGATTATAGGTCTGACTGTCTCTGCATCAAGCTATAGAAATGAATGTTTTCATCAAGAAATTGAAGTCACCATTTCCTTTGTGAACAGCAGTCAGACCCCAAAAGGAAGAGGAAAGTAGTAGGTCCCCTTGGAGAAGAGACTGTACTTTCTGTCACTAAAAGGAAGATTGTTATCTCAGAAATGTGGTTGATCAGTGAGTGATCCCCAAATTAGCAGACGCCAGGGCTACTATGTAATGACCATATCGATGAGAAGATAGTCAGAAGTAGGTTGGCCAAGATGGTCCAGTGAGGACTCTCTTCTCCCTTCAGCTGGATCGCTTTAAAGATATTTAATTTTTAGTCTTCCAGGCCTAGTGACAGGTAACTTTGAAGACAGAAATTATTATGATTAGAATATCAGCTCAGTAAGGATACAGGTTTTTGTCTGACCCCATTCCCTTGCTGTATCCTCAACATTTAGAATGGTGCCTAACACATAGTAGGTGCTCAATCAATATTTGTAGAGTGAATATAAGGATGCTATTGCTGGAACTAATGGATGATCAAGCCTGTTTTTTGGAAAGGGTGTGGAATTGTCACAAAAAGAATCTTAAGGGAAACATGGCCTATCAATTCTTTTGTTGTAGTGCGTGAATGTATACATGTTACCATAGTTCAGTACATTTCTATCAAAGTCATATAAACATTTTTCCTGCTTACATAATACACAATTTTTTTTTTTAACTTGGAAAAATAACAAAGTCGGCCTTTGAAGAACAAGTTAACGCTCATACATAAAATATGGTTGGAAATTGTCTTTAATCATTTTGGAATTTGAAGATGCTTTCTCTTTTTGCAACACTGCAGATGAAGAGCTTAGAATGTGATAAATTATCAACCTAATGAGGCTTCTAACTCTTCTAGCCAGTCATTAGCTGCCAGGAAATGATCGTTGTTACTTAATTATAGATGAAACTAAACATTGAGAAATGTTGAAAGTGATCTGATTGGCCAATATTCCAAAGACTAATTCCACAGGCATGCCCTCTACATACCAATTAAAGCTGCGTCACCCATAATAAAATGCTGCGTGCCGTTGTCTGTGTTCTATGTTGTTATTTTCACATCAGAACAACAAAAACAATTCCCGTCTAGGGCACTTCCTGGGCACCAACGAGTGCTAGGCTTTTCTAACCTAAAGATAACAAAAGCAACCAGCCTTAAAGATAACAAAAGCAACCAACCATTGGTTTTAATAGCTTTCAGGGAGAAAAAAACCAAAAAGGTATCCAAAAGGAAAATGTATGAGCATGACATTTTATTTTGATTTTGAGGAGCAATTCATTAGCAGGGTAAAAATGGGTATTGTTGGGAGAATGTTGAGTGATGCATAGGATTAGCATTCTATAAGTACAGGTTCTTACATAAATTAAGAAAAAACCACACCATTAAGTAGAGGTTTCCAGAATATATTTTTCATTTCTAGCTTAATCATTATAACTTTTATGTGATTTTATGCCAACACTGGTTTTATCAAATGTCATCTGCTTTTCCTTTTTGGAGTCTCCTTTCTATACCTCAAGAATAAGGATGTTGGTTGAACAGCAGGAGCCCGGAGCTCCTGGGTTTCAGACTTCCTGGGATTCAATTCCTAACTGCCATTTAAACGTGGATTTTGTTATTTGGGTGAGAAGAAAAGGAGAGACATAAAATTAAAAATTTTGCTGAAATACAAGTATTTCCCGACTTAAATTTAACTTGTGTTGCAAAATTTCAATTACAAATTAATTACCTGGATTTTAGAGGAGACCATGTGACCTCAAAAACGTGACCTTAAAAAGGGATTATAACAGCCTCTATAATTTGAGGTAAGGATGAAATGAGCTAATCACTTCTCAACAGCACACTAAGTGCTCGCTCCATAAATGCTGGTTTTTAGTATTTTTGCCTTTTGTCCTACTTGAGTACTGCTGTAGGAAACAGATCCGACAAACTAATGTCAAAGAATGATCAAGAGCTGCATGTATGAACATCAGAGTGACTCCATGAAAGCTTAATACTCCCCAAGTAGACACAGTAGATCAAAATCTCTAGGAAGGTATACTAGTTTTAATTCACCATTCTAAAACTTAAGATTAAGAGTCTTTCTAGCAATACTGGTTACAGTCTTACTTCATTACCAAATCCCTAGCTAAATATGGTGATAGAAACCACAAATGTGAATAGATTGTCTGCACTTGTCTCCATTTTATCACCATCTGTTCTCTTTCCCACCCACTGCAGTTCAGCTTTCATCCCTATCATTCCCTTTCAATTGCTTATATCAAAGTCACTATCATTCTATATCTTGCCAAGGTCAATGATCATGAGGTGAGTGATCATCTCATGAGATCCTTCAGCAGCAGCATTCATCACAGCTGACATATTCTCTCCTTTAAAAAACACTTTCTTTTCTTGACTCCCACAACACCACACCTTCCTGAGTTTTGCCTTCCTCTTTCAACTCACTGACGGTTTTTTCTCCTTTGCCTTTCTGGATCCTCATCCTCCAAGGTTGATGTGCCCCAGGGCTTGGTGTTCACATCTTTATCTATACTCTCATTGCTGAATGAACCAGGTCCTGTGACCTTAAATACTATTTATATGTTGATGACTCTCAACTTTCTCTAGCTCTGATCTCTCCTTTGGACTTCAAACTCTTATATGCAACTACTTACTCAGATATCTGATTGGTATATCAAACATACTATGTTTGAAATAGAACTCTCGCTTCTGCTATTCCCTAGCACCCTCCGCACCTACCCCTGCCCTCCAAACTTGCTGTTCTCCAGTTTTCCCCATCTTAACCGATGGCCCCATTATCCCAACTATACAGCTCAAAACCCAGCAGTCATCGTCATTATTCTTTCCCTTACTCCTTTTAGTCAATCCATCAACAAGTCAGTTGATAGTATCTCTGAAACCCGTCTCAAATCTCATCAATTCAGTCATCTCCATGCTACCATCCTGCGGATATATAATAGTTTCCTAACTGGTTTTCCTGCTTCTACTCTTGGCCTTATAAACTCTATTCTGCAAAAAGGAATCTCCGTGTTATTCCAAAGAAACAAATTTGGCAATATTGTTCCCTTGCTTAAATCCTCCAATGGCCTCATGATGCACTTAGACTACAATTCAGTTTCTTAATATGGCCTGTGAGGCTCTACATGATGTGGCCCTTGCTTACCTTGTTCATTATGCTTCAGCCATACTGGCTTCCTTTCATTTCTATCAACATCTCCAAAATGTTCCTACCTCAAGGCCCTGCTCTTGATTTTTTCCCTCTGCCTGGAATGCCCCACACCTCCATGTGGAAGGCTACGTCTTATTATTTAGGTTTTTATTCAAAAGTCACCTGATCCTCTCTGAACCTCCTACCTAAAGGAGTCCACCCAATCTCTCTCTCTATCTCATGACCTTGTTCCGTTTTCTTCATAGCACTTATTGCTATCTGGAATTATCTTCTTCACTAATTGGTTTACTTATTTACTGTCTATGTGCCCCATGAGAATGTAAATTCTATGAAAACGAATACCTCACCTATCTTATTCATTACTGCATTTCCTATGCCTGCCATATAGGAAGTACTCCATAAATATCTGTTGAATGAATGATCTCTAAGTGTAATAGCAGTTTGCAAATTATACATAATGATCCATTAGAACTCAATAGCTAATTTAAATAATTCACCAATAGCGGAGAAAGAGCTGGAACCAGGGGCAAATTGAAGTAGAGTATATGTCTAATTGCAATCCATTGTCAAATAAAAATTGTTCAATTCTATGTTCCTTTAGCCCTTTCCAGCCTTCTCCAGCTCATCATCAAGAACCATCAAAATCATCATCCGATGGCAGAGTTGCCCACATTCTCTTTCTTCTCCTTCCTCCTCTACTTTCAATTTATTGTGACTTACTGTATGAAGGAAATTATTCCTTCTGCATCCCAACTTCCTATAATAAAAAAAAAAAATCATGCCCTGATTTATTCAAAACCTGGCTTGAGAAACTCGGATGTCACTTTCTACCTTTCCCTTTGAGAGCGGGTCAGCTGAACTTTACCCTGGCTTTTAACGGTAAGGGCAGCAAGTGCTGCCTAAGTTAACACATAAGAGAGCTCCACTACCTAGACTTTTGCTCTGAAGGAAACAGTGGCAGAAATGATCTTTGACTTGACCCCTATGTTTCACTTTTCGTATTCCATCTAATGAAATTATAAGTGTTCTAGATTGTGTGAAGAAGGGTACTGAGCTAGAAGGTTTACTCCTGGCTTTGCTATAATCATTTACTATAATTTTGGGCAAATTATTTAACTTCCCTGAGCCTCTCTTGTTTATTTTAAGATGAGAAACTTTCATTAGATGACCTCTAGCTCTAACTGTGCATGGTGTGGAAATATTTTGTATCCAGTAAATTCAAAACAAACTAATTGGTGTACCTCGTTATGATTAATGCTGTCCTATGATAGTCAAAAGACAATAGAAGGTGAGGTCAACCTGGCCCAGAAGATTGGAATGAGTCTTATGTCATTGGCTGCAGCTTCTAGAGATAGAAATTCCAGAGATTAGTGACTTCCCATGGGACATTTCATGGTTTTAAGTACCATATATGCATTGAAGACTCCAAAAGTGTTATCTCCAGCTCAGCTCCCAAGCACCAGATTCATATACCCAACTGCCTAGTCAGTACCTTCACCTGTTGTCAATAGGTATATCCAATTTTAAATATGTAAACCCTCTCCCCGAAACCTGTTCACTTTGTCATCTTCCCTATCTCAGTAGATGGCAATTCTATCTATCTGGTGTGGAAGCATAAAACCCGACTCCTTTCTTTCTCTCACTCCACATTTAATCTTCCAGTAGATGCTATTGTTTCAATCTACAAAATAGGTCCAGAATTCAATAGCATCTCACACATCCTCCACTGTTATTATCCATGTCCAATTATCATCATCTCTCTCCTGGATTACTGCCATAACCTTCTCACGAAAATTTCTGCTTTTGCCCTTATCTTCCACCTCCAGTCTTTTCAGAGCCAGAGTGATTCTTTTAAAATACGAGTCAAATCATGTCAATCCTCTGCTCAAAGCCCTGCAATATTTCCTCATTTCATTCAAAGAAGAAGCTAAAGTCCTTACAATGGTCTACAAATCCTCATATGATCTACTCCTCCCCATCCACCTATCAATTCTTTGACCTGATCTACTTCTGTTCTTTCTCTCTCAATCTACACCAGCCCCAGTGGCCTCCTTACTATTTCTCATCAAGCATGCTCCTGCCTTAGGGTGTTTGCATAGAAAATTTCCTTTGCTCAGTGTCCCCATGGCTACTTCCCTCTCCTCTTTCAAATGTCACTTCTGCACTGAGGCATACCCTGATCTTCCTATATAAAATTACAACCTGTCCCCCTCCTTCCTACGCTAGAATTCCAGACACCCTGCTCCATTTTCTCCCCATGCACTAATCTTCTAATATTCTTTATGATGTAGTTACAGATTATGTTTAATGTTTATTGCTTATACCCCTACCTTGAATATAATCTCAGTAAAGGTAGGGATTTGGGTATGTTTTGTGCATGGCACAAATAGACACTCAATAAATATTTGTTGAGTGAAGTGAAGAATGAGTATCACTATGAACTAGGAATATTCCAATGTCTGTACCCACTGCACCCACTTCCTAAGATTCACTGAGTATTGTCCAAATTCCCTCTTGGTTGATCTCAACCTATCATCAAGAATCTCATGAGGTCCAACCTGTTCACTGAAGCACAGTGGTGCATGACAATCCGTGCTTTCTTTGATTTTAAGACCATTTCCACCATTAAACCACGGATTTCAGAAATAGGGAAAAACTCAATGATCTATCATCAATTCAATTGCTAATAGCAAAAGACTTTGCCAAGTACTATTTTAATATAAGGTCTAGGCTCCCTTCCTGTACTGCTTTCCTAACATCAACTTTAATTCTACAACTTTTAATATCTAATCTTCTACAACTTTTTAATATCTAATCTTCTACAACTTTTTAATATCTAATCTTCTAAAAAAATTTTAAAACCATTTCTACATTTCTTTGGGGAAATCATACTTATATTTTAAATGCCTTTTCATAGAGATCTGTCAGTCTGCCCATCTATCATAAAGCAGGATTTCTAATTCGAAAGGCCTGTCTGGTAATCCAATATGAGAAAGGAAGTGGAATCAGTTGAAAGGAGATGCCACAAAGGGGAGGTTGTCCATGTCAAATTATAGTAATTCATTTGGTCCTAATATTTACGCCTTCTGTAGGTTGGAGTCAATATCCTATCTACTCAATTACCTTTGTTAATGAAAAGCAGTAGTAAGACTTTTGCAAAACAGAGGAATATATATGCCCTTAAACCTACAATAATCATAGGCTTTGTGGATAATCATAAAAAGATTGCTAATGTCCTCAGCAGTTGACTTTCAGAGAGCTTGAAACAGGCATTCTTCCTAAATCCTTGTCACCTCCATCACCATGAACAGAATACAAACAAAAGAGAAAAATATCAAAACAAAAAATAAAAAAAAAACAGTAGAGAACACAATACTAAATAGAATCTCTACACAGTAGACATGTCACTGGCATAACTATAAGAACTAAAATTTAGGTTTTTTTGAAAATATTAGAACCAATTTAGCCAGAAGTCTCTGAAGACATGGCTCTTGGGTCATATCTTATTTTGAGGAATAAAACTACAGTTCCAGAGGGTCTGACTCAGGTCCCCAATTTTAGATTGTTTATTAAGCTTTCCATGAACCTTAGGATCTCCCCCTGCACATTGCCCTCCGGAAGCTTCTGAATTTGCCTCCTGGGACTAGTTAGGAAGTCAGGAGAAAGTCTGAGAAAAATATTAGAGAAAAAGCCCATGCTAGTATCCCCCCAAGGGGTGTGATTCTAACAAATACTATAACATGGGTGAACATGGCCTACGTACCATGATGTGTCTATAGAATTCTGGGAAACACAATCATAGACTCATCTGCCTGGTAATTGCTAATTATTTTAGCTTTAGGGGTAGAATCCAATAGTTTGAATTAAAATCTCAAAGTTCTTCTGTCTATGGTCACAAATTCAAGAACGATGAGACAATGCTGCTGTTGGTGACCTATCAGCCACTGTGTCATCATGGCACATACAAAGGATAGTATTCTACAATGATATGTATAACATCCAATGCCTGAGAAAACAATGACATTTTTATCATTAAGGAAAAACATACAGTAGAGAATAGGAGCTTTGGGGCAGACCAACCAAATTTTAATTCTCAGATCTACCACTTACTATGTGATTCCAATCAAGGCATTTCACCTCTCTGAGCCTCAATTTCTTCATCTGTAAAGAGGGATAATACCAGCTACTTATCAGTTTTGTTGTGATGATCAGAGATGATGTAGATAAAATGCCTGGCATTGACTGCACAAATGATAGCTACTTTAGGTAATTCTACCCATGTTAAAATAAGATTATATTTCTTAATTCTAGCATTTTCTTAATTGCAATTTCTTAACCGCAAGCACTGTTATTGGAAACTTTTATTGTTGGTGCAACTTGGACATGAATGGTAAGTAGTATTTGAGACAGACGGTGGGTATATTGAAGAAGGAATAGTTTAAGAAAAAATGGTTTTAAGTCACCCTTTCAATGGAAATGTGGCTGCAAGCAGCATTTGTGAAACTCAACCAATTTTATTAAGTGCCAACAATTAATGTTCAAGCAAGTAGGATTACCTTTAATGTAGCAGACAATCCTCTCCTAAACTCAATAAAGGTAAGACGCAAGTTTTAAAATAACCTCAATTTAGAGAAAGAAAGTTCCACAGTCAATTTTTATCATCAGAAGTATTGTTAACTTGGAGGGAATGCTTTTTCTTTTCTTTGATTTCCTAGCCATGCATGTTCCATGATTCGGGGTTAGCCTGAAGAAACAGCCCTAAGTGCTTCCTCATCACAACTCTTTTGTGTTTCAATTTGAGATCTATATAACTAACACATCTCTATCCTCAAACCATAAAGAACTGACTCCTGCAGAGTTTCAAAACACCCCAGGGCACAGTTGCTTAGAGTCTAAAGAGGAAGACAAGTAAGTTTACAATGGATACGGTTGGTTATAGGGGTAAACAGAGATATAATATTATGAAAATAATCACCAGCCTTTAGGGAGAGGAAGACAAGCATTCTAAAGACGTAACAAGTGCCAAGGCAGGAGGAGGCGAGAAAGCATGGTGTGCTAAGACACTGGAAGAGGCTCAAGTGATTGGAGTGAGGAGGAGAGGAAGCAGGCCCTGGTCAGGTATAGGACTGGAGAGAAAATCCTTGCATTGTGTACAAATCTTGACTTTATCTTGAAGACAATGTGGAATAATTAGGGCTTTAAGTAATTCAAGAAAGTATAGATAGAGGGTGAGGGAGGGAATTCGGGGTGGAGGGCAGAGAGAGAGAGAGGTAGAAGAAGAGAGAAGGGAGGGCAGGAGGGAGGGAGGGGGAGGGTGGCATGATTATGTTGAAAATGGAAAGATTTGTCTCATATCCCCAAAAGAAGAATGTTCTCATATTTCATTCTGGTATAGTTGCATAACTAAGTAGCTAAGTAAAATTTCGAAAACAAAACATTTAAGACCTATAGTTTTCATCAGGAAATTTTAAACCAAATGTTGGATAGCACCTGTTAGAATTTACTTTAGGGCTGATGAATCTGAAACTGTAAGCATACTGGCATTATAGTCTGGAAATTATTTGGGCCTCCTAGGGAGGCAGAGATTTGGCTGATCATCTCATTTAATATGGGACTGCATGCATCCCCAAAGCACTGAATAAACTAGGAGTCTGACGTTAAAATATTTCTACTCTCCTTATACAATTCAAGGGTACCTGTAATATCACTGCAATTAGCCTAATGAAGGACAACATATCATAAAGGTAAAAATGATAAATCAAATGCTATTCTTTTTAACTCAGAAAAATATTAAAAACCATTACACACTGCCTCAAACATTTTTGTAAATTTGGCAAGTCTCATTTGGCTTTAATTCAAACAATCTTTCTTATATTCAATATTATCGTGAAATCCAAAAAGAACCAGAGGCAGTTCTGAAATATGCAAAATACACACTCCATCTTAGTTCAGATATGCTTTAACAAACCGATTCATTTCAAACATTTCATTCTAATTTCTGTTTGGGTTTTGCAAGAAGGCCCCAACTTTAAAAACACCACAATAATCACTCTTTATAAAATTAATCGTAGCAGAGGAGGGCCAAAAGGTACCAATTTGTGACATGTAGTAGTAATTGCCCTGGCTGGGCATTCTCATGCCCCACACCCACTCTTGGAAAGCTGAATAACAAAACAGGACTCAAGGCCTTCCGAAATTGCTCAGGCTGGATCAAATGTTGCTCCTGCTTCATCTCCCAGGAAACTCAGAAACTTCCCAAGAATGAAGTTACAGCAGCAAAGCAGGCAGCTAGCTGGGTGAACCCTGGAGCTGTAATATACTGTCTTTTGCAGACAAAGTGCTTCAGTTTCAAAGCCACAAGACCAAGGGCAGGCACAGCATCCAGAAGAAAACCCCTATCATCAGCAAGCACAAAACAGTGATCACAGAGAGGTGGCCCCAGACGAGAGGACAGAAGCACAGTGCGCTGAAATGTCTGAATGCCAAGCATGACTACAATCGTGTTTTTTCACTCTGGCATTCTAATGAGAAATAAAGGGGAAAGGTGAAGTGAAGGTTCTGTGATAATTTCATTTATGTGTTAAAAATACTGAGTAACTCTTTTAGAATATCTATTTCTTTCCAACATTAATAGATGTATTAAAAATATTTGGTTAGAAAAATTGAAATAACCTAAATTTAAAATCTATGTACATAAATTGCAAATACTAACATGCTGGGGATTAAAAACAAAACTAAACGAGGTTTTTATAACTGGACTAAAACTCTCTCCACTGAATGATTTAGAAAGAAAACATAGAGTTCTCAGTTACAGTACATCTGAGGGTGCAGGAAATTTATTTGCTCTTTTTTCGCCCCTCCTAAGGTCTCTTATTTCAAATTCCAAGAGCATTCGTTCAGTTCCATACTCTCAGCTCACCCTGCAAAAAAAAATTTTTGGTGTTTCATGCAAATCTGAAGCTCAACAGGAAAGAAGCAGAAAAAAGATTTTGAAGAGTAATAATTAATATTGAAAGAAAGTAGCTCTACCAGGTTTGTTAGATATCAGAAAAGAGGGGACTTTTTAAAAGAAATATTCAACTAAATAATAATTTTTAAAGTATTATCATTCTTAAAAGAAACATTTGTGTGAATTAGATGAGTAAAACATAGAATGCTCTTGCTAACTCTTGAAAAGACCCAGGTCATCATTTGGGCCCAGAGTAAATGAAGGTTTCTGAGCAGGAGCCCAGTGCTTTCCTTGGGCCCCTGGCAATTAGCTTTCTAGTTAGGAGTCAAGTTTTCTAAACTGCTAAGTGACCAGGCAGACAGACTGGCTCTGCCAGGTAGTTTCCAATTTGACTCATACATATGGTCTTTGACCTTAGCAATCTTTGGTGGTCCAAGTGCCATCAGACACTCTGAAAGGTGGCATACTGAGTGATAAGCTTAGACATTCGGACTTTGGTTGACTTCTTGCCTTGCTGTCCACAGTTTTGGGACAACAGGAAATACATGTTATAGGGAGGGAGGAAGGGAAGTAAGAAGGGAGGGAAGAAGGAAGGAAGGAAGGAAGGCAGGAAGGAAAAAGAAAAGAAAAGGAAAGGAAAAGCAAAAACCACAAACCATTTCCTGAAGGCAAAATATCCCACATTTAAAAGAAGAATCACAAAATATGTCCAAAGCATAAAATATGTCTTACGAAGAGCTCTATCCTTTAAAATAAACAAATATATCATTAAAAGAGTAAACAGAGCTGCGTTGTAAATCAAAATCTTCTGTCCAGAAAGCAAATGCCAGTGAGAACTGAATGTTCAAGAACCCAGACAACGCAGAGGTTAGAGGAAAGCTGACTCAAGTCAACTTCATTATAGAGATAAGATCACCTGGCTCTCTTCAGAAGCTTTAATAGCTAATGTCCCTCCGTCTGATTCTCAAAACCACAAACTGAGAAGGAAAAAACCCCTTTCCTTTTAGCTATCACTACCCACAATTTTAGCAAAGACAGCATAGGAAATGATAAAAACATTCAGAACCAATAATAAGATTTACGATTACGTCCATCATCCCTTGTTGGCAGATTTAGTTCTCAACCAAGGGAAAAATATGCCTTCTAGATCCCATTATTTGTTTCTTCTCAAATCAAACTCCCTGGAATATAGTCTATATTTGCTTAAAGAGGGTTCTGGAAAGCGAGAGATCCTTTCTGCCTGTGGGAAATGGAATTAGCTGAAAACCTAGTGGAAACTTTGGTAGGAATACTATGGTGTATAGTTAAATATTTACAACATAAGAACCAGTTCATTTGAAAACAAATGTACAAGTGCCTGGCTTAGTTCCCTGTCTCAGGAATCAAGAATGTTCCCTTGCTGAGAGCTGCCATTTTATTGACATTTGGGTAAGAACCGACTCCAGGAAAAGAGAGTGAGCACAGGAACTGCAGTTCTGAAAACTGGTCTTGTACTAGATGAATTCATTCTGATGTAGTTATCCTCTAAACTACAAATTCACAAAGAAGAAACTTTTAGGGGGTAAAAAGCATAAAATTTTGACATCAAATACAGGAGCGCCCCTATGAAAATTCTTCAGTCTACAGTTGCTCCAAACTAAATAGGATATTAAAAAAAAAAGTAAGGAGATCCATATTATATCAGACCTAAACAAAACACTGTAATATATTGTTTAGGCAACTGGGACCTATATCCCATCTAAGATGGGAGGAAAAAGAAAGAATGGAGGCGAGAAAATAAAGCTTCACTTATACAAATAAATAAATAACCTTCAAGGCTCAATGTCTCAAGTTTGTTTTAATGCAAAGGTGGTGGCTTGGGGATCAGGAAAGTGTATAAAAATAATTGTTATTAGCAATGCTTCCTCGTACTGTGTTTTATTGTATTTAGTGTAAGCCAGTTTGGCTTGTCCAAAGTGAGCCTTTGGAAGCATTGTCTAACGTCCTCTGGTGCCCACACCTGCAAGTCAGATCACCTGTGTGGCACCTGTAGGGCATAACTTCCTGGTGACGGACGGTGTTGGCCGAGCGTGAGGCTCTCAACACTGCCAAAACTCTGCCTCTGATTGATAGGAGGCTTTAAAAAAAGTATTTGGCAATAAGAGGCTCTTGGAGATGAAAATGGAAAAACAAAGAAGAAAACCACAAAAATCCTACTGAAGTCAGCTTCACTTTTCTGTACTCTTTCCATTCTGAGGTGCTGCTTTGTGTTTTTGCATTCCCTCTTGAGGGCTAAATGCTTGAGGAATTTAATTTGAGTCATCCTAGTTCCTTCGGATCACACAGTAGTGCTGATAAGGTGCCATCTCTGGCAGAACCTCAGCTATGAAGCTTGAGGGCTGACCCAGGAAAAAGTGCCCTTTCATTCTTTTGTCTATTTCTGGGGTAGAAGTGACTGTTGAATGATTTAAAAGATTCATTATAGAGTGGAGAAATACCTCCACACTAGGATGAAAGACCGAGAGTTATGCAAGAAGACAGTCGTGGGGCCCCTCGCAACTGGGGTGCCTGGTGACCCCGCATCCCATCTTCTCACTGCCTATACAGCTGGACATATCCAGTGATCCCTATGCCCTCTCAGCCTCTGCCGCCTTTTCCACTTACATTTCTTAACCCCCTGCAGTCAGGCTTTGGAGTTCGTGGTTGTCCAAACTGCTCCCTCTCAGTTGCCAAATCTGGCTGCTGCTTCCCAATGCCCGCCCCCGCCCCTCCCCCGCCAACATGTCCCATGTTAAAAGAGGCTAAAAAGACATAATTAATTGCCTAGCCCAGGACTGGCTCTTGTACTGGAAGGAAGAAATATGCTATAAAGAAAATAATTGTGTCAGTTGATAAAATGGAAGTACAGACAGTAAAGTATCCATGTTCAAATTACTAGAGTCGATAATTGTACTATAGTTATGAAAGAGAATATCCTTATTCTTAGGAAATACACACTGAAATATTTGGAAATAAAAGGACCATGCTGTAGTTTACCCTTCAGTGGTTCAAAAAATATTATAGCTCGATAGCACATGTGATAAAGCAAAGAGGGTAGAAAGGCATCTGGGTAAAGGATGCATGTGTGTTCTGCGAACGATTCTTATTCTTACAACTTTCTTAAAATTTTGAAACTATTTTCAAATACAAAGTTAAAAGATTTTAAAGAATTAAGTCCTCATATCAGTATTATTGATAAACAGGTAGCCCTGCATATTGTAGAGAATCAAAAAATATTTGAGGAATGAATGTCCATTGCATAAACCTTCTTTTAACTTAGTAACTGCTTATGTGTAACATTTGTGTTCGTGACAATCAACTTTCCATGCTTTCCAACATCTGGTTCCTAAATTCAGCTCTAATTATACTACTGTGAAGATATATTTGAGGATAGGGTAATAAAATATACATGTATACAAATATGTATATACATGCAAAATACAATGTATGTATATAAACACATGTGTTTATTAGCTTCAAATTGCCATTCTAACAGTTCATATTTTAGTGCTAAATAATTAGCATTCTTTCGGATTACCCAGGTATCTTATATTTAGCTATCATATTTTAATTAAGATTCTATGTGTTAATTCCTGGTTTAAAAAAAAAATATAATAAATGTGGGCCAATTTCTGTAACTCAGAATGTACCATAAGAGCTGAGACTACATCTTAGAGAACCAAATTCTTTGATAATTAGCAAACGAAAGATCCTTAACTGGCTCAATCACATTTCTGTAATGCTGTTAAGTAGTCAAACATATTAATACGGGTCTATAAGGTTGAAGTCTGAAAAATACCTGACTAGTCAAAGGTAAATTTCCTTAGATAACAAACTTCTTTTAATCTTTTTATTAAATGTATCATCATTCTGACAAAAAGTCTTCATAATATCACCAGCTTGAACAAGAAAACATTCAGTTAAAATATTTATATACCATTCAAACACCAAATGGGCTATTATTGGAATAAATTCCTGAGGGAAAAAAGTAAAATGGAGTCTATCATGTCAGCTCTGAAACACAGCCTATCATTTTGCTATGTAACAATAACATCAGCAGTGGCAGCTGGCACAGTTGATCGCATACTCTGCGCCATGCTCAGATCTAAATGTTTTATATGCTCTCTTCCCACAAATTTTGTGAGGTGGGTACTATCATTAACTCCATTTCATAGATGACGAAACAGAGACACTAAAAGCTTAAATGATTTTCTCAAGGTCTACTCTAAGACAGAACTAGGACTTAAACACAGGCAATCTGGCTCCAGAGTCTGGGATTTTAACCACTAGTTGTATTTATTTAGATAAAACACAAATCAATCTGATCCAGCTTTTAACTAGGAAGTAACATGATTTTTAAATATGTATTCACTTAACTTTGACTTCTGAGATTTCCTCACATTTCATATTGCTTATATTTCCTATTTAACTTCGATATTAGTCATATATTGATTTCTGTATGAGGGAACCCCAACTGGTAGATAAAAAAGCTGAATTATTGGTTTTAGAACATGGTTTATAATCCAGGAAGCAGGAAATGCAGGAGGGTTGGTCCTTTCAGGATTCCAAACCAGATCATTAGAATCACAGAATCTCAAGGTTAGAGTAGAATGGAAACTTCCTCAGCCCCATAGGATGACTGGATCTTTTAGAACATCACTTCCACGCCATTGCTCAGCCCGGACTCAAGGCCTCTTCTATTTGCAAACAACTCTAATTATTAGAAAATTCTTTCTAATGTCAAATCTGATTTCTGCCCCCTTTAGCCTCTACCTGTCCTCTGGTGTCTAATCCTGCTTTCATATCATGATCTTTGACATACTGAAAGGGAGACACAACCCTTCTGAGTCTTCTCTACTCTACAATAAATATGCCCAGATGTGATGACCATGAAGCCTGAGAATTCGATTAACAGGAGGTTCCATGAGGTGAAGGCCTTATCTTCCTTATTTGATGCACCACTCACATTTTATATATGACCTTGAAACTGAGGGACCAGACTGTTTTTTGATGCTATCATCTGATCAAAACTCCAAATCCCAGTTAGTTCTGTACTTTATGTAGCGATACCATTCAACTGGGACAATAATTATTTCGAAGAAGTGCTCACCCTCTTTCAGGACTTGGCCATTGGCCCCTTTCCTACATTAAGTGTCATACATACCATGGGTGCCTCTCCACAGGCCCCTTTCCCTTCACTCTGCCACATGACTCCATTGATAGACTCATGCTCCATCACCTCTAAAACTCTTAGCTGTAAAACAGCCACAAGCAGCAGGATGATGATTTACTTTCAACTTCAAACAAGATTTGTAAACACCGTGATAAATGAGGAGAGGCACAAAAGCTGCATTCCTCTAGCAGGTCCTCTTAAATAGAAACATGCTGCATTTCGGCATCGATTGGCATAAATCATTCCTTTCCAATCAGGACTGAACTTCCCCTGTGTTCCTGTCAGGCACTTTTCCCATCTGATCCCCTGAAGTGCACATGTCAGTTGAAATTAAAGGTAACTACCAGTTATCGTGTTCCAGAAGACTAAAGAGAACTGATTGCAAATCCATTAACTACACTCTTGGTTGAAGATGGTACTTGCAAGATGCACTAAGAAAAGGGCTTTTTTAGGAAAAAGAAAAAAAAATGCAACAAGAGAAATTTAGACATATCTTTAAATGTGCTTGACCTTTCTGTGGTCTCCTGTGTTCCTATTGTTTTACTGCTGATTCTGGGTTCATTCCCCTACTCTCCCAGTCTCAGCTGGCTTCTTACTTTGCACCCTGATAAGGTCAATCGATCTCAGAGAACAACCAGGCATTTCTCTAGGGTCGACACAAAGCTTAATGCAATCTATTCTAGAGAAGGGGGAGGAATGGGCAAAGGCCAACTGCCGAAAACCATCTGGATCCGCTCACAGTCCGACTCTTTAATGCCCTTACTCAGGACACGAGCTACCCACTAGCTCCCCAAGCCGTACACCAGCATCTGCAAACAGAATTTGGCTCTCAGGCTTGTTTCGGTTGGCCTGCACTATGTTAGTCCACAAAGTGCTTTCGGTTTGAACAGTTAATCATTTAGGATCATTCGCATAAAAATTCAGATTTCTGGCAGCACTGGGTCTACATTCCTTCATAGTAGTAACCCATTAGAGTTGAGAATCAGCTGCCTCTTTTAGATTGGGCGTGAGTCCTCCAGTTTTCCCTAGTCCTCAGCACTCCCTATTGTGTTCTTTGAAAAAGGGCTATTTACATCTTGTGCCTTGCCCACTTCATTCATCTGTGTTTCTTCTTTGGTCCTATAGTCATTTAAGTTTGCAAGTCTGGTAGATATTCTGTCAAAGACTATTAAATCTATTTTCCTATCTGTAAAATATTGGGGCTGGTCTTCCAGCTCCGGATTATATGATTATATAAGTGGCTTTCTAAGTAAAAGTGATAGTGTGCTGCTCTTGCTCCCATTTTCTCAGTAGTGAGGAGGACACAGCATGGCCAGTGACAGCTGTAACTGAGTGACCAACTATTCTCCCAGCCCTCCTCTCAGATATACCCTTACTTGAAACCTAGGTATGGCCTTTTTCCTTACCATCAACAAGAGGAGCCAAATGGAAGTTGAAGATGAAATTCAGGGTTGAATGAGTGACTTCCAATAAAGTCCTATCTGATTTTTCTCCATGCCAATCTGCCCAACTATAGTATGTCCCCAGGATCACCTGAGGGCATTTTATCAGAGCAAGAGAAGGAGATGTTAACAAAACAGGTAAGACGTTTCTTGTGTAATGTTGCTATATGACTCCTTGTTATATCACAATTCTACTAAAATACTAACAGTCCACAGAAGATGCTTTGTGTGAACTATGTACGTGTGTTCATAAAATCTGACAGCATAAAATAACAGCTTGCCTTGGCAAAGAGTATGGTGACTTAAAGCAGAGAATTGAGGGCTCATCGTTTGAACTCTCTAACAGCTAGAGCCATGCAAATAAGTTATGAGCTGACTTTTCAGATACTGAGCTCCCTGACCCTGAGACTATGTAAGGAGAAGCTGAATGAGCCTCTGTCCTAGATATTATAGAGGAGTTTCCTGCATCAGACATATGACAGGGTGGGGGCTAGGAAAGTATGGAGGGAACGTTAGACTTTCACACTGTAGCACTGCCTCCCACTCCATATGCTGGGAATTCTCCCTTCTCCCTGTTTTTGTTTTTTTTCTGCAATTAAGTATTTACTTACACTTTTTTTTCTGCAATTAAGTATTTACTTACACAAGTTGCTAGAATGATTGATAGCACATGGATTAGGCCCTTAGTTGGTATTCAACAGTGATTGTTTTAAGAAGAACTTAAATTTCTAATGTTGTATGTTTCATAGTATTTGTGACATGTGACTAAATCTTGCCTGAAATGAATGTTACCGTTATACTAAATTCTTTTACAGTATAAAAATTTAATAATAAAAAAAGGTATAAAATATGAAGACCACTAAAGCTCTGGCAAAAAGAAAATATTTTTAATCTGGACCATAACCCCTTTAGAGGCTACTTAGCATGTCACAGGTTGTCCCCCTGGGATTCATGAATAACTAAAACTCCCAGGAAACTAAAACTCCCAGCTAACACACCATTAGATTTTCATTTTGTCTCCACAAAATTTTAAGTATTCCCATATCCTGAGCACTGCTTCCATTCTTATTTTTCTTGTTTGGCTAAACTAGCTCTATACTTGATATTATTGTCTTAGTTAGATAGAGATTTAACTAGAAAATCCTGCCTTAGGAGACACACGATGTGTGAGTAGCCATATATAGATTCAAATTTTGCTGCTTGTTTCCGATGTCATATTCCCAGATGTTGCCATATCTAGAAGAAAAAATACCTTCAAAACAAAATGCAGAATTTCCCCAGAGAGGGTTTATAATAGAGGGTTTACAACAACAGAGAGGGGGTAAGAGGTTTGGATCAGAGAGAAATGTGTCTGAGCAAGTTTCTTTTTGGGCAAAATAAAATTAAATTGTTCCAAGGATATTCCAATAAGCAAAGTGTACCTTATTCAATGTGTAACTGATTCAGCCTGTATTGTATAAACACACTTCCATAGCCAATAATCTAGATGTTGGCTGAAGAAAGTTATAACCCTAGGAACTCCAGAAGTTGGAACCAGCAGAGAATTAGCCTACAGGAAGGCTTCCCTAGTCAGGCCCAGCTAGAGGCCGGCGTGCTCCGTGTATCTGTTGTAAGGTTCCTGGTATGCTGTGCACACTAAGTAAATATCAAAGAACTTTCCGTCATCCACCTTAATGGGAATCCAAGGGCACCACGACCTTAAGAAGTTCCTATCAATAGAAAGTAAATATAAAAACATTAAGGACGTTGCCCTAAGGTACAACCAGAAGGTTTACTAAGTAAGAACTGGGAGCCCCAGTTCTTCGAGGGTACCAACATGCCCCTTTAGTACTCAGAATATATTTCTAGGAACGATTTAATGTCACCTCACCATTTCCTCTCTTTTGCTAAACTGACTCACAAAAGAGGTACCTCCCTTTTACCCCTTCACCTCTGCCATTACTTTTCGAAAAAAAATTCGGCATTC
>NW_006432943.1:8235465-8268707 GCF_000325575.1 Pteropus alecto
ATGTGTTTTAACCCCCAAAAACATATTTCATATTGAGTTTAAAAAAAAAAAAAAAAAAATCCTTCCCTCTCTCCAAGTTAAATAATCAGGACAGGAGCAGAGACTTTGAGAGAAAGCAAGAACAAAGTCAAGTGGAATTTGAGAGCTGAGGCAAGAAATCTTTTTAAAAAATTACCCAAAGCTGTGGAGACAGAGAGTGACGGTGTTTGCACAACATTGCGAATGTATTTAATGACACCGAATTGTACAATTAAAAGTGGTTAAAATGGTCAGTTTTCTGTTATGTATAGGTCTCCGTCTCTTTGGATAGCTATAACAAAATACCATAGCCTGGGTAATTTATAAACAACAGAAATTTATTTCTCTCAGTTTTGGAGGCTGGGAAGTCCAAGATCAAGGTGCTGGTAGATTCTGTGTATGAACCAGGCTGCTTCCTGGTTCACAGATGGCTGTCTTTCTGTTATAATCTCACATGGCAAAAGTGGTGAAGAAGCTCTTTGGAGCTTCCTTTATAAGGGCACTAATCCCATTCGTGAGGGCTTAAACTTCATAACTTAATCACCTCATAAAGGCCCCGTTTCCAAGTACCATCACACGGGGGGTTAGATTTCAAATTCAAATATATGAATTTGATGGGGGGACACATAATCAGTCTATGTTAGTATAGTTTACCACAATTTTTTTTTTTAATGGGGGGAAATTATCTTATAATTCCTCAAGCAAGTCCCACAGTGGAGGACAAATAGGTTGAGACGGTTAAACCTCACATCACCAATCCTGCGAATCCCAGCCTCTCCTTAGCTGGATCTGGAGAGAGCTCGTCCACTAGTGAGAAAGTGCACACAGAATCTCTGACTCACCTTTAACTCTGGATCTCTCAGTCAACAAAGTGCTACTGAGACAGTCTTGAGATTTGGCTTGGAGAAAAGTAGCACCAGGATCCCTCTGCAAGGACGCCAACAGCATTTTAAAATAAAATGCCAGATTACAGAGGAAACATGGAAAAGTTAGGGACAGTTCTATGGGGATGTGGGGACGTCTCATTGGAAAAAAATACACATACAAACAAGAATCAGTACAAGACTGTATCAAGACAGGTGGCTTTTTGAAAAAATACATAAAAGTAGATGGTATAAAACACGGTGGTACGGTTATTTCATATGCAAAAGAGGAGGTTTAATTGCCAAATTTCACATTAATACATATAATGCTAAGCACACTATTCCTTTTTTTTTTTTTTGGTGCTTCAATTTCCTCGTCTTCAAAGAAGAAAAATCCTCAGAACATACTATCATCTTTTCAAAAAGCCAAAACTACCAAAAAGGAACACCTGTGGTTTTGCTATACAAATACAACTTTTCCACAAAATGCTATAATTTAACTCATACCTTAATGGCACATCACTCAATGAGAGCAAATGAGTAAACATTTTCTGAAATGAGGGTGGTTTTCTTTGGCTAGACAACCGCCACATGGCAGTTATTTTCTGTCCTAGTTAAACAATGAAGAAAGACTGGCACTGGCTTGTTTGCTTTGGTTTGACAGATGATGGTCAAGTGCAGCGTTGAGATTATATCCTCGTTGCCCTTTGTAAAGGAAAACAACATGCCATCCATTTTCCTTGCAGAAAATGCTTTCCTTTCTTGCCTGGAGAATTCTTCAAAGCCCTTCACCCTTTGCCCTCTAAAAGATAAATAAAAATAAAGCAAAATGGATACCAGGTAGCAAGAGCTGCCTGGAACAAGTTTGAGCCTAATTCAAAGCTACTAAGATGTTTACAGTTCAGTAGTATCTATTGAGAAAGCAAATTAATGCTGTCTCTTCTGTTAACTGTAGTCAGACTCTCGAATGGTTTGGGTATATGATAATTCTACACTTTGTTCAGTTAATGTTAGGAAGTCATAAATGGGCACAAAGACCACTAACACAGCTCTTAACATCTATTGTGATTCTGATGGAGCTATCTGAAAGGAAAGATAAAGTTTACAACATTATTTGGCTTTTCATATATTAAAAAAAAAAAAGGTAGGACTGTGATCCCAAGGGCAATAACAGTCAGAAACAGGTCCTAGAAATGTTCTGTATGGACCGTGAGGTGCCGAGCGCCTGCAAAAATGATTACTTGACCTCACCAGGCTGCATGTATACTACAGAAATAAAATGACTGCCCTTCACTATTCAGCAATCGGGAAATTAGAAACATACACAAGCTTTCCTAAATGGAAAATGGTTAGGGAAGAGGAGTGTTCTTATTGATTGTACATTCTACTTCACCTAATATAATTTTGCAAATACAACCCACTAATTTTCAAGAATTAGAATATTAGGAAGTCTACTTTAAGTCTAACAATACTGAACATCATTGAAAGTTTACTGATGCATATGTAATAATGATAAATATTATTGTTATAGTGGCCACCATTTATTAAATGTTTACTTGACATCAGTGGTTCTCAGACTTGAGCAAGCATCAGAACTACATGGAGGGTTATTAAAACTCAGATTGGTGGGCTCAACCCTTAAATTGTTTAAAAAATTGTGGTAAAATACACATAAGATTTACCATCTTTAATCTTTTTAAAATGTACAATCAACAGTGTTAAGTTCATTTACATCATCGTGCAGCCAATCTCCAGAACTATTTTCATCTTGTAAAACTAAAGCTCTATACCATTAAACAGCCCTACATTTCCCCTTCCCCTCTACCCCTAGCAACCACTTATCTACTTTCTGTCTCTGTAAGTTAGACTACTCTAGGTACTTCATATAAATAAAATCATACAGTATTTGTCTTTGTGATTGGCTCATTTCACTTAGCATAATGTCCTCAAGATTCATCTATGTTGTAACATGCGTCAGAACCCCTTTCTTGTCAAGGCTGAATAATATTTTACTGTATGCAGAGACCACACTTCATTTACCCATTTGTCTGTGGATGGACACATGAGTTGCTTCCATCTTTTGATTATTATGAATAATGCCGCTATGAACATGAGTGTATGAACATCTCTTAGAGAGCCTACTTTCAATTATTTTGGGTATATACCCAGAAGTGGATGTTATTATGAATAATGAACATGGGTGTATGAACATCTCTTAGAGAACCTACTTTCAATTATTTGGGGTATATACCCAGAAGTGGAATTGCTGGATCACACGGTAATCTTTTGTTTAATATTTTGAGGAAATACTACACTGTTTTCCATAGCAATTGTGCCATTTCACATTCCCACCAACAGTACACAAGGGTTCCAAATTCTCTATATGTTCTCCGAGACCTACTTTCTATTTTTTTGATACTAGCCATCCAGCGGATGTGAGGTGGTATCACATTGTAGTACTGATTTGCATTTCCCTAATTATTAGTGATTTTAAGCATCTTTTCATGTGCTTATTGGACATCAGTATATCATCTTTGGAGAAATGTCTATTTAAGTCCTTTGCCCTTTTTATAATCGGGTTGTTTTGTTGTTATTGTTGAGTTCTATATATTCTGAATATTAACCCCTTATCAGTTATATAACTTGCAAATATTTTCCCCCACATCCCTGAGTTTTTTATTTGGGACCTGAGAATTTGTATTTCTAACAAGTTCCCAGGTTACTCTAATGGTCTGGGGCCCACACTTTGAGAAATTGCTCTGCATGGCAACATTGTTAAGCACCTTACATATATTACTTCACCTAAGCCTAACAATATCATTCGTGTTTTACAGAAGAGGAAATGGATGCTCAAAGAGGTAAAACTTGCTCAAGGTTATTCCACTAATAAGTGGTAAAGAGGGGCTCTCACCTAATCGTCTTGACCTGGCACTGTGCTACACCATCTCTGCTGCAATAGGCAAATGAGGTTCACAGAGAATGAGAATGCATTCTAATGACCAAGTCAATGCACTTGAGAGAACAGGTGATGCTTTGCAAACTCTGTTACCCTTTCTTTAAATCAGGACTAAAATTCTGCATCCCTTTCCTCCTTAAATGTTATGTTCTGGTTTCGTTAAAATGAGTTGATAAAACAAAAAAATCTGCTTTAAGTCAATGGGGAAAATGGTAGTGGCAGAGGTGGGGGTGGGACACTTGGTCCAAAGAACTGCTAGACAAGATCAGCCTGATGAATGAACCTGCTCAACAGCTAAATGTTTCGCTTTGGTAGATTAGGCATGTGATGTGGCTTCCTCCCAAAGTTGTCTGTTTAGACATTTCCCTAATAACAGTATTCGTCAGGAACACAGCTAGCCCATAGGGGCCTTTCTTTATGTTATTGGGGGCAGGCACCACTCAGAATGTATGCAGCCAGTATCACAGTGCCTGGCTAAGACCTTGAGGGTAGGTGAGTTTCAGTCCCTGTGTGCTCTTCCACTGGGCACTGTGCAGGGAATAGCTAGAGAAAGGGTGTGAAAAAGTGGAAAGAGTCATTACCATTGTTGCTATACTTTAACAACCTTGATAAAGGTTAGCGTTACTATTGGTTAAAAGTGTATATATATGGCTGAGAGATGATCAGATAGATAGATAGATTGATAGATGATCAGATAGATAGATAGATAGATAGCCTCGTTTACTCATTTCCATAAATAACCAAAGGCTGGTGGTAGCCTAATATTCATGATGGTTTTAAATACTGAGGACAAAAGCAATTCATAGTTTAGAGAATTTATCAACTTTAGTGTATACTTCACGTCATTATGCTCAAATCAGTGACTTATTCTGATGTAAAGCTGGCTATTTAAGGCCAGCCTATCCCTTATTAGGCATGAGATAAAAAATCCACCCCTCATAGAAACTGAACTCAACAGTATTCTTGCAGAACCTGGTGCTTTGTGTTGGACTTCATAGCTGCAATGCAAAAGTGTGTTGGTTTGCAGCCACTTGTAAATAGAAAATGTAGAGGTCCCTGGATGAAGACATGGGCTTTATTTCTCTTCAGCTGTTGACATTCCCTAGCTTCATCACAACAAAAACAGAATTAAGACGCAAAAGGAATTCAGAACTTTCCTTTGCTATCCCAAGCCTGGGAATCTTTTCAAATTTAAATGAATATCTGTCAAACTAATGAAGAGAAGATGCAAAGCTCTCATTCTGTGCTCATTAGAGAACAACTTACTGGCCATAAATTCCTCCGGGAGTGGGAGAGAGAAGGACTTTGCACTCTTAAGATGCCTGGCTCTGTTTATTTCCAGTTAGGTCCGTCCATCTCCTAGACACTGAAAGGCCACAAAACATGACTTGAATCAAGTTTTAATTCCATAAAAGAGAAGTGGATAAGATTATGATGAGATGTTGCAACTGATGTTTTTTAGTCAACAAAACTGGGGGTAACGACAAGTAATCGTTTATATCTGAGTGGCATCTTTTTTTCTCCCAAGATGTTTTATATTTATTAGCAAATTGCAAATCTCAAATGTTTCTCATATGCACACACAAATATAAACATCACACACACACACACACACATTCGACAGTTTTCCATCATTTTTGCAGATTTTGAAATTGATGCTCAGTAAACTGATTTGGTAAAATATATGCGAATTGTATCTGGGAACAATTTAACATACCAAGGCCAGTACCCGCATTCCCCTACAACATTTACTAGATTCCTGCCAGCTACCCAGTACAATACTATGTATGTAATTTAATGTATATGCATGTAATTAATAATCCGGGTAACTGTGGGCACAGATTTCTACCCTCATTTTATAGAAAAGAAAATTGAGATTTCAGGGCAGTCATCTTGCACCACACATGTAAGCAGCAGTCAGTCATAATCACGGTACTTAAAAATATTTGCTTGTTTAAAATACATAGCATTTTGCCTTTAACAAATTTTTGGAATCTGAAATAAGAATGATTCTGTATCTAAAAATGTATTATTAGAAAGAAATTTAATTGTAGCTATTAGAATTTGCACCAAATGTCTAAAGATAGATTTTAGAAAACAAGGATTTTTCCATCTATTTAAAAACCTACATCTTTTCCTTATTTTTTTCTTTGCTCCGGAATGTATGCTACTGAAAATATATTTTCCTCTTCTTCAGCAATTGCATTAGGTTTTCCTCATTGGTGTCACTTAGCTGAGCTGCACAGTTCTCTTAAGCACTTGGGCAGTTCTATTTGAACATTTCTTTATTATTTCTTCTTTTTGCTATTTATATCGTAAATAGGACTATTATAATTTTTGCTTACTCAAGTTAGAAGAATGGGTCACACATACTTTCTTCCTGGTAGTATACTAAGAGCTTAACGAGATACAGAGAAGCTAAAGGAACACAGAATTTGAGGCTACAAAGCCAGTCAAATCCAAATCTAATTTATAGTGTTCATTATTTTCCCAACTTTTCATAGGATTTTTATAATGAGAACCATTTTTTCCCCAGTAACATGCAATCAAATGGTGTTTTAAAATCTCCCTCTGGGTTGAATGTCATTGCTGTTTCCCGGGTAAATCTCAGCTCTTGATTTTTCCATTCTTGTTTTTAATTAAAAGTCACTCCGATGATGCCATCGAGGCCATCATCTCTGCTGCTGTGCCCACACCACAGAAGTCAGCATGAAATAGGGCTGACCTATCTTCCTACAGCAATCTTTCCGCATGTACCTCATACTGATACTCTGATCACCATGGGGACATTTCTTGTACAGCTCATGCTTGAATTGTAGAAGAAGGTATTTAAATCCAAATCTGTTTAATGTTTAGTAGTAAGGCTTTGTTCAGCACTGAATCAAATGTGCATCTACTTTGCCCCTTGAGGAATTCAATGCAAAAGCCACCTTAGATTGATTTTGACATACGTTAGAGACAAAATGTACTTTAAAAATCAACTGGTTCACATTTTCTATTTTAGAGATGAGTAATTCCTTTACTTTAGGTATTCGTATAATTAGTTATTTATCTGAAATTCAATCTAGGATAGAATAATTCCTAGATCTCTTATTTTGAATGCAATATCACATTTGTCTTATAAAATGTACAATTTTAGTGTTTCTACATCCTTGTTCTTCCCCCTTCTTCATACTGGTTTAGGTGGTTATAATTTCAAAAGTTTCAGATACAGTTAATAACATTGATCCTTGAAAAACAATGATTTCTAATATTTTCAAGGCATTCTTAAGATGGATGGTTCTCATTTTAACAAGATATTCAGACTTTTAAGAGGTCATTTTGATCATTTACCTTTGTTGACTAAAATAACACAGAGGTAACTTAGTTACTACACTAAGTAGGAAGTACATACCTAAATGATATAGGTAAGCCCACAAGCAATCATGTGCCTTGGGAGAGCAAGCGAGATTTGTTTCTAGGAAATAAATTGAAAAGCCAAAGCTATAAAATCATCACCACCTATTTGTGTACAGCATTTTGATCCCATCCTGTTTTAGGGACAATAAATATAATATGTCGGCAACTTGGCTTAAATCCAGGCAGAATATATTTGACTTCAACATCCTTCAGAGCACCACGATCCAATAACACACCCCCCACCCCGTATTGCACAGACTAAACAAGTTAAAAGCACCCCCTTCCAAGGCAACCAGGAACTCAAATTCTATTATATGACCCCTGTTACCTGAAGATTAGAATATATTTGAGACTTGGGAATCCAAGATGCTGATCTTATTCCAATGTTTCATATAGTCATATTGCACAGAAAGCCAGAGGCCTTGTTTATAAACCAACAAATCTCTGTCCTGTTAGTTCCAAAGTATGGGTTTTTAAGAGATAACTGTTTCGAGAGACATGAGGTGATCAAAGTTAGATGCATTCACCACAACGGATTAGGGCAAGCTGCAGTGGCTCCACTCACTGGGCTCTTGTGTAGTACAAATAGAGAATAACAAAATACAGTGCAATAATGATAATGATGATGATAAAAATAATTAACACATATTGAGCAGTTACTTCGTGCTAATTACATGCATTAGCTCATTGAATCCTTACTATTACCCTCTGAGGAAAATAACATTACCCTCATTTTGAAGATAAGGAAACTAAGGCAGTAGGAGAGAAGTGATCTGTCCAAAGTTCCATAGTCACAGGGAGTCAGTGACAGAGCCAAGATCTGAATCCAGGCAATCTGGTTCCAAACTCTCTCCTCCTAACCCTTCTGTCATATTTGCACAGTGAGTTCCACTGAAGTATCTGAAGATGTACTAACATTCATCATAATAAAAAAGTAATTTGTTTTCTTACAGGCTGACCAAGAAAGATTCAACTGAAAAACCATTTCCTATAATTGATTAAATTTATTTGTTGTGATTAATTTTACATTTGTCTACTATTTTCCAATATACCTCTACTAGTAAATTCCAGAGCTGGGTAATCTTTCAGAGATAAAGCGAAAGCTTTCTATATAGAACAAAATCAAGAAAATTGACATGTGGCTGCAGCAGTCATTTATCATGAGATTATACATTTTTACAGTTTCCAATAAAGACACCTAATTAAATGCACAGCAATATGGGAGTTAGTTTTATACCTTGTTACACACACACACACACACAGAATCCGGGGAGAAACCCTTTAACATTTTCTTTTTGAGATTATCTATAGAACCATGTGATTTTCTTTTAGCTTATTCTTAAAATCATTTTTTGCACCATGAGTAGTACTTATCACAGGAGTTGGGTTGGAAAATGCTCAATTAATAGTTAGTGAAATAAAGATAATCAAGGAAAACAGAGAAGAACGAAAAGAAGGTTCTGTGATTATTCCTGGGTCGCTTCACACTTGGCAAGTATTTGAAAAAGCCAACTTTCCCTTTCCTTGAAAAAGAGTGTTGAAATGTGAAAGCATTTCCTCACCCAGCCTCACTCTTCTACTCCACTCTTTGTCACCACAAACATCTGTGTGTCCACAGAGTGCTAAACCAACCAGTTGAAAAGTGAACACTTTAGTCAATCTGGTTGTTGTTTTTCCTAACCCACAATCTCCCAAGCAAGTGAACTGATGATTTTTTTTTTTTTTTGGACTGAACTGTCTGATACTTTGAGAGTCGCATAGAAAGAAGACGGCCCTGACTAAACCCATGAGAAGGTATACCAGTTTTTTTTTCCCTATATTACTGAGGAAATAATTTCATTTCTCAGAAAGCAATGAGAAAGCTAATTTCTTGCTGAAAGAGACAGTCCAGTGTTGGATAATAACCACCTGATACTCCTAAGAGCCACTATTTAACACAGGGTTTCTCAACCTTGGCACCACTTGGGCCAGATAATTCTTTGATATGGGGACTGTCCTGTGCATTGTAGCATGTTTAGCAGCATCTGTGACCTTTATCCACCAGATGCCAGTAGCAACTCCCCACCCCCACCTCAACTCCACTTGTGACAACCAAAAATGTCTTCAGAGATTTCTAAATGTCCCCCGGGGAGCAAAATCATCTCAGTTGAGAACTACTGATGAAAAATTTTAACTGTCACTGAATTTTCTTTTTTCTTTTTCATAGCAAATTATGAATGGTTAATTTTATATATTTTTAAATCTTTTAATTTTTCTCTCAAAGGCATGGCAAATTTTAGAGTAGTAAAAAATAACAGACTTCCACTTTTTCTCGTCTCTGTCTCATTCTCATGTTGTATCACAAGGATTCGGCAGCAATCAAGAACAATATTACTTTATACTTAAATACGTATTTCTCGTCCCAGGCACTTTAACAATATTAACTCCTGAATTCTCACCACTCCTATTTTTTCAGGTGAGATAATAGCACACTAGTTGTTTGCTTTCAGTTACAGTACAACATAAAAAACATTTTTAATTTGTGAAAGCATAAAATGGGAGCATTCACAAAAACATTACACCTCTGGGCAATGAAAACTGGCAGGATCACAAGGGACATTCCAGAGCAATGACCAAAGTTACAGTCTTATCAAGACAGTTTCTTGATAAGTTAAGCACATTTTCTTTGGGTATAACTGGCCACTGAAGTCTTATGCTGGTAGTTAATCAGAAATATTCTATGTTGAATTATTAAATGTAATACCAAAAGTAGCTTTGGTGGCCTATTGTATTCTAGGAAAACATCTTGGTCATGTGAAAACCAAGAGTACCATAGTTCTCTGCCTTCTTTCCAGTGGTTTCTATAGTCTAATGTTATGCTTCTCTTTCCTGGACATAATCAGCACGATATCCCAAAGCATCAGGAAGAAGTTGGGTATATGCAACCTGCCCCCTGACTCATGTGGTATGCTCCTCTTTCTCCTGGGGCCAATCTATAAAGAAGTCAGCATGATATGTAGTCCTCATCTAATAGATGCAAGCCAAAGGAATAATGAAAGTTTGCAAAAGCAAATCATATCCTTTCGTAATGTCCGAAAATCAGCATTAAAAACAAGAACAACAGCAACGATGGCCACCTCTACCACGACCAGCGTGCTACCTGCCAGGCCCTTTGCTGACCACTTCACTTTCATTACCTCTTAAACTTTACAACAGCTCTATGAGGTAGGTCGTATCCTGGCCTCCAACCCCCATTTTACAGATGACGTTCATAGAGGTAAGTATCCTGCCCAAGGTGATAGAAGGTGGTTAATTTGGAATTCAAACCTAGCACCATTCAACACCAAAGCCTGAGCTACTGAACCACTATGACAAGCACCAGGGAGACAGAAAGAATGCTTCTGGTGTGTCCACTATCAGAAAAAAAAAAAACACAAAACAAAACAACAACAACAACAGGCAAAAAACTGCTTTCTTCAAAAGAATGGGAAAAGGGTTTGGGATACTCTAGGATTATATCATTTTACTCTTGAAAGAAAGAATAAGGGTAATGAACTAGATGTCTGTATGTGAGCATTACTTTGTGTCCTATCTTGAAAAGACTGACTATCCACTGCAGGAGGTTTTTCTGTATTTGAAAGGGATAGTAACAATTTCCTTTAATATCAGTTGATCATTCTCTGAAGGAGTGCAACTCAAGATCAGGGAGTTTTTCCTGTCTCAAAAGCTACTATTGAAACCTTCCTTTTAATCTTTAACCATAATGCTTATATAAGAAACTTTTTATTGTTATCCAACAGCTAACACCTTACCACACACTATGTCAAAGTTCTTGGGCTTATCAGTCTTTTCTGGGAAGCTATAACCTTCCACTGAGCTGCTGACATTAAAAACCTGGGAGCCATCCTAACCACCTCCCTCTCCCTCACCCAAAGAGCCAGACTGTCTACCTATTCTACCTTCTAGATATCAAGTCCACCACGTCTTCGAGCCCTCATTATTTCTCACCTGGCGCAGTCCTCTCTCGTGTTTCTTTTCCTCTGGGGTTGCCATCTTCAAAAACACCTCCCCAAATGCAGCCAGAATGGTCTTTCTCAAACACAGATCTGATTGTGTCACTGCTCTGCTTTTAAAATTCTTCATTAGCTCCCCATCAACTTCAGGGTCTTGTTCAAACTCATGAGCATCCTCCATTATGTTCTTGGATCAAAGGATACCAAATACCAAAAGCATTCTGCCCATGTGGCAAAGGCATCTCCTTCTCCTGGTGGATGCAACTGCTCCAGGGAGCAGAGCCTGGGCTGGATTTCAGCCCTGTTCCCACTCCCTCTCTACTCATCTTTTAGTGCAAAATCTGCCCTGCAGCCCTCACTTAAGGTACTCATCAAACATCTCTTGGTATACTCTGTCTAGAATGCCTTTGCCTAGTATATCTCTCTATCTAATCCCTACTCATCCTTCTAAAAATCAAGACATTCATCTTCCTACAAGAAGCTTTCACCTATTCACCTATTTCACCTATTTCACCTGTGCTATGAGAAAAACTTCATCGGAGCATGCCTGTTAGAGATTTTTTTGTCTATTTCCCCAACTAGAAGCTGCATTCTGTGAAAACAAAGACCCTGTCTTTCAGATCTGTGTGCCTATAAAGCCTAGCACAGTGCCCGGGAAAGTGCAGATCAGTAGTTGCTGAATGTCGAAGGAATGGCAGGCTTTCTTAGTCTTGTCATTGTGTAAGACCTCCCCCCACCCCAGTAATTTGGAGATTAGGCCACGTGGGTCTGCTTCCTCAATTAATATAATCCCTACTCAGATACCAAGAAGCCAGATCACTTTTAGCAATTATTTCATTAACCTATGATTAAAAAGAACAAATGTCTTGGATTTTAACTGCCTGGCCCCTCCTCCTCCTGACAAGTTCACTAATACATCTGCCATCGACTGTTTTGTCCTTCACTGGATCCTGCTTTCTTTCAGCTTCTTTTCCTCCCGGACTTGTTCTGTTTAACAAAAGCTGAGTGATGGGTGCTTGGGAATTTGTGGTAGTCTCTACTTTCATGAATGTTTGTATATTTTCATAATTAAAAGGTAAAAATAAACATTAAAAAAATAGTTATCTGTTCTTACTGAACCACAGGTTCCACTTCTTATATTTCTGCCTTCCATGGGATTTTCCTCAATAGTCCTACTTGATTCTCCCATCGGCCTGCCCTGATAGCCACACTCATTTATGACTTCACTCAACTCTTCTAGTCACTCCCTCCTGAAACCCTTCATTAATTCCATGATATGAGCCCAGAATTCTCTTCTATGTAAGTGAGGTCAAAGGTAGAGCTGCCAGACTTTAACTCCCCATCAAAGGCACCTGTATATCTGAAATCTAGCCATTTTACTTTGGAAAAATGTACTTTTCAATTGGGTGCAGAGCCATTTTAGGAAGGACTGAGCAGATATCAGACATTTTAAATCAGAGATAGATGGTATTGTTTCCCTGTTCCCTCTTCTTAGAGACCTCGCCAAGCCCCTGCTAAAGTGATGAGGCTGGACCAGAGCCATTCGGATGGCTGCCCATGGAACTTGGAACCAGGGCCCAGAGGCTAAGTTAGTCAAGTGATGAACGCTCCAGAGCTGTGAGGATAGATGGAGTAGAACCCAAAGATGGCTCTGTGGAGAGCCAGGGTCATACACAATTAGAGGTGAGAGATTAGAAACCCAGAAATTTTGGGAAATGCATCAGACAGGATCGTGTTGTTGCTTTTGCAAATGATACAAGTGACATTGAACCCACAAAGAAATTTAAGCACAAATGGGAACCTCTTGGGAAGACCAAGAATGAAGATGGCCTTGAGGATTGAACAATATTGTCAGGTTCTCCCTCACTCTCACCACATCAGGCATCATATCTTCACACACATGCACAAGTGTGTGTGTGTGTGTGTGTGTGCGCGCGCACGTGTGTGTGTGTCTTGGTCTCTGTCTCTGCCTCTGTCTCTGGCTCTATCTTTCTCTCCCTCTCTCCCTCCCTTCTTTTCTCCACCCTCTCTCTATAAATAAAATTTTGGGCTACAGCAAATAGCATTCTCCTTCAGTGTATGTGTGTGTGTGGCGGGGGCGAGGAGGGGGCAAGTAATACAGAAAACAACCACAGAGCAGAGAACCTCAGGTTTACTTCATCCCTTATTAGCCACTTCAAAAGAAAGAAAGCTCTGCCTTTTCTTAGTCCGTATATGAAACCTCAGGGGAGGACTCCAACTTGCCTGGCTTAGACATGTGCTCATCTAAGAGAGGCCCTGATGATTGTTTGCTCAATGATCACTCTCCCTTTCTTTCTCACAAACATAATTATGATTCCATTGCAGTACCAGATGACTATGTGCTCAGGAAGGTGGGTCCCTCCATAGCCCCAAGAGATAAATGATTCATGATCTACATCCATCATGGTGCTCTGATTTCCCTGCCAGTTACTAGTCTAGGTATGGGTATAGGACATAACCCTAGCTAACTATACCTGACTCAAAGGAAATTTTGCAGGAGGGTTTTTGGGAAAATATTGCTCATTCTTGATCAAATACACAAAATTGGACTCCTTCCTGCTTTTGGACATAGTTGTGTGTGGAGGCGGTGCCTTGAGCTGCATCAGCCATCTTGTAATCATGAGAGGCAAACCTGGGGATGAAAATCATCATGCTAAGAGTGGTAGAATGGAAAGAGATAAACCTGGAACCTTGACGACACCACTACATCATTCAATTAACACTAGAATTATGTTTCTGGGAAGCCAGTCTATAGGGAGATTAATGAAACTCATGTTCAAAGTCAACTGAAATGAGGGACTATGCAGTCCAGTGAGAAAGTGATTGGTGTCTACTTTCTAAATCATAATAAAGGCTAATTTTATTGACTTCCTATTGTGTGTCAGATAGTATTCCAAGTGCTTTATGGGTATTGCTTCATCTAATGTAATCAACAATTACATTAGGAACAATCCAACACAACAATCCAACAAGGCAGATATTTTCATTATTCCTACTTTTCAGATGGGTAAACAAGGTCTAGAAACACTGAATAATTTTTCCAAGGTCACAAACTCAGCAATGCCAAGGTGAGAACTCACACTCAGGCTTCTGATTCCTTCTGACTTAATTATTAGGTTAAACTTTTAAGTGTTCCTGGCTTCCTGCAGTCAGATTTCACAGGCTTCCCTCATATCTTTTTAAAGAACTCTCTTTTTATTTCAGCTGGTCTCCATGGGCTTACGTTCACTGCACCCAAATGTTCCTTCAGGCAATGGCATTGGCCAGACTCAGGCTTTCTTTCTCCACCCTGTAATAAATCTGTGAGTCTCAATGCCCATTCGTGAAATGCACTGAGTCCAAACCCCACATTACATTACCCCTGATTTAGTGGAATTCATGGTTCCCTGGTTTGCTCCTTCCCAAATTGTCACATGGCAACTGTTAGTTTGGGGTCTTTGGCAGGCACTATTTTCAGTGTGAAGTGAGTTATTAATTAATTAAAATATCAATGAGCACCTAATAAGGGATGAAATTGTTGATGCTAGTTCAAATAATTGTCCCATTATATCTTCATCTCTAATTTATCCTATTTTTTAACTTTTCAAAGTCAAAGTTTTTCGCATTAAGTGACATCCTGCAACCACATATGTCTCTGTGGCTCCGTGAGATCAGGGAGGCATTTCTATGGCCTTATTACTGTTTGTTCATGTCACACCCTTATTCTTTCACTCATTCAACAAATATTTGCATATCTGCCATGCCCCAGGCCCTATGCTAGGCACTGGGTATCAATAGATTACATTCTCTGCCCTCATGGAGGGCAATAAAGTGTAATGATCTGCCAGATCACTTTTTTTCTCTAAATCAATAGGAAAGCTACAACAAATGAAAAAGGTGCATGAGACTACACAAAGTATTTTGTGGGCATATCCACTGTAGGAGTTAAGAACGCAGATACTGGCCTGGGTTTAAATCCCAGCTGTCACTGTGTGACCTTAGATTAGTTATTGAACTGGTATCTCAATTGTTGAACCTGTTAAGTGAGAATTAAAATTGTAGCATTGTCATAGGGTTGTTGAGAGCATTTTTTATAAATCATGTAGAATATAGTAAGTATAATGTAAGTATTTATTCAAAAGAAAAAGTGAGCTATAGTCTATTGTACCCACTGATCATAACCCAAGCAACTTTGCAGCAAGCAGTGGTGATATTACAACACGCTAACATTGGAATCTGCAAACAGGGGCGCAGCACTGTCAATACTGGGGAGCATTGAGGCTCCAGGCACGAGGGCCAGGGTCAACCACTATTGGAGGATGATTCCCCGGATCACCCACACTAAGTAAAATAGAGCCTCCACAATCACTTGTTTTTTGCTCTCAGAATCCTTAAACTAAGAGGTCGGTTAAGGAGAATTTAGGTAACTTTTCCTGAAGAACTTAGCTTTCAATAAGCAGATCTTGGAAGAAAGTAGAACCACAAACGTGAAAGACATCTTAGAAGTTAAGCTGTCATCCAAATGTTTGATAAACTCTCTGCCTGTTGGTTACCCAGCCTCACTGATGAGGGTATACATTTTTAGACAGCCTTTTCCTTTACTGATCATCTCTAGTTATCATCAAGTACTTCCTTTTATTGTTTCCAAATCACTTATCTTGGTTATGGAGCAAGGATAACCCCAATTCTGTCGGTCTTTAAATTCTTGGAGAAAAGGATTCTTCTAGTTTCTGAGCAAGTCATAACTTGATATGAGTTATGAGACAAACCTTTCAAGTTCAAAGGAGATCAATAGAATCTAGACACTCAGAGGGGTATCTAGGAAGATCATTGTGAGAGTGGGTTCTTGAAGCAAGATTGGCTTTCTGGAAAAGACATCGATTCCTTATTTTCATTTTATCAGCAATAGGCTCCACCCCACCTGGAATCCTGTGGCCAGAAGGGTATCGATATCAAAACCCAAACACCAGTACATTGCAATACCAGGTGAATTCAGAGGAATTCAACCGGACTTTTGTAGCTGAAATTTAAACCAAATGTATCAAAATACACCTGTCCGTAGAGAATATGGACTTAGTACTTTCATAATGGAAACAATGGTTCAGCTTAAACAAGGCAAGTTTTTAAAAACTAAGTTTTTCTCTCTGTATGTGTGAAGATATAGAATGGGGACCTTCTTAGGTGATAGAATTGAATACTTAAGAGGCCAAGGCTGGGAATTTAATTCTCATAAGAATAATCAGCTTTGATGAGAACTAAGCTCTCTTCTGTGTGCTCACATAGTTCTATCTTTAAATCCTAGGTAGTGGTAATAATAAACCAACGGACAATAGCTAAACAATTAGGGAAGATTTCTATGTGGTAGGCACCGTGCTAAAGGCTTTACACTAATTATTTTATTTAAACATTGCAATAAGCTCTATGAAGTCAGTTCTCACAGCAGTCATTCCGAGTAAAAGCCAAACGCCTTCCAGTGGCCCAGAGGCTCTGACCTCGCCCCTCCTGCACTGTCTCTTGGTTCTTCCTCACCACAAGTGTCAGCTACACTTTTCCCCAGGCCCTTTGCACTTGCTCAGCTCTGCTTGGTGTGCACTTCCTCAGCTCACCTCAAGGCTCAGTCTTTCACCTCTTTCAAGCCTTCCTTCAAATATCACCTTCTTAGTGGGGCCTGCTCCAACCACCCTTTAGAAAATTATGATATCCCCCTGCCACTGTGTACCATACTTCCCCGCTTTATGTTTTTCCATTGCAGTTATCATTTGATAAGCTTCAATGCAACTGACTTATTTGGGAGTTTGTTACCTGTCTCCCTTGACTAGAACATATGCAAGGATTTTTGTCTATTTTTGTTCGTGACCTTAAACCCAGCACCTAGAAACACAGCTGGCACGTGATAGGCACTCCATAAACACATATTGGTTAAACAGACATCCGGTACAGAGAGGGTAAGTGGGCATGCTTTTCCTTTTCTTAGAAAGACTCTGTTAGGAACCCACATTCTAGAAACCAAACTCAGAGTCCCTATCCTTTTCCTGAGGGTTAGTGGCATCACCCTGGACCATGAGGGGCAATACATTAGATCTGAATAAAACTTCATGCGTAGAAGTACACAATAGCAAACAAGAATTATTCCATGTGTGTACTATATTCAAGAATTACACATGTGCAGGCAAAATCACTTGGAATATTTTGTGACTGCTGGGAAGTTTTATTTGGTAAGACTTGAGGGAAACTAAAAAATGCCAAACTAAAAAATGAAGAGAATATAAAAGTTCTCATGAAAATATTTTCCCAGGGTTGGACAATGGCAAGAATGACAGCATATAACACTCCTTTATAGATGCCATTCAGAGTCAAGAAACATTTCCCAGAGTTCCTTTTATGTGACTATATTTAACCTTCCTTCCTAACAATGTAGAAATCCAATTTGCAGATGAGGAACTATGCTCTAAGAGGTTGTGTACCTTCCTAAAATTGCCCAGTAAGGGGTAGAATTTGGAATAGAATGTACTCCTTTTGTCTCTGGCTAGCGTGCCTACCCCGGTATACACAGCTGCTAGTTAGGCTTCAGGTGTTGATTATTTTACAGGGTCTTCTATCCTGGAGAACAAATGCAGTTTTTGTTAATAGCTAACTTAATGCCTCATCGATTAAAAAAATAAAAAACTACCAGTATCACTTCCCCTCGCTCTTTTTCTAAGGTCAACTGTTATAAAGACTCAAGAGATTCATATTGGAGCCTATACATCACCCCAGTAAAATCAGTGCCTTCGTCTGAAGTTCACGTCACTAATTAAACAACAGGCTTATAAAGATCACATTATTACACAGGAAAAAATGCAGTTGCTGACCAGATTGCTAAGAGCAACAAACACCAGGAAAATCTCAAAACTTTGCCTCCTTGTTTCTTAACCATATTTTTGCCAATTATTTCTCCACAGCTTTAAAAACTTGTTTCACCTCCACCTTTTTCCAAAAAAAAAAAAAAAAAAAAAAAAAAAGAATTTTACCCCTGGGGAGAAAAAAAAATGAAGACCTCAAAACCAAGTACAAATTGCTCATTTAAAGAATGGGAATGAAAGATGTGGAGGCTTTTCTTCCTTAAAAGCTCATCATCCTGTAGAAAGAATCCGAATTCTGTCCCGATTCTTCTTGAGCACTGGAGCAGTTTTTGGTTTTGTGTTAATTTTAATTAAAAAAAAAAAAGCACCATTCTTGAGAAGCTGTTGCTATGAGACTTCTGGGCCTCAACAGATGGCTACAGAGCAGTTCTCAGCCCGAGCTCTGGGCTCTGAAGCCCTCCACTCAGGCATACCATTAACATTCCTGAAATACCTTCCGGGGCGACGCAGGCCGCCGTCTTCTGACTAGCTCACCCGCAGCTCCTCAGCCGGCCTCCTGTGTCAAGGGGCCTGGGTTGAAATTTGTTATAAATGAATGATCAGGCCTCTCTAGGAAAAAGCCATAGCAGAGGGGTTGCTGTCCATCTCAGTTTAGGCTCTAGACAAGCTTTACCAACACACCCCTGGGGTTCTGAGTTCTTCCGAAGGGCTTATGGGCACAAATGTGTATGCAGGCACACACACATGTGCGTGAATACATGCACACATGCACACACATACACACATGAATGCACACCACACTCCACGCCCAGTTCGTTTCATTATTTGTAAGGCTCTGAGCCCCTCTCAGTTACAGTGATCCGGTGAAGAGAGCAGCATTCTTTTGAACTGTAGCATTTTCAGTCCCCAGACAGGATTGCTGAGGGAGAGGTTTAAAGGATTCTTGATTTCTCTTTTGACAGAAAGACATAAAGGGAAGGAGGACTACATGGCATTCAAATTCTACTTTGTCACTAACTTGGCGCTGCTGGACAAACCATTCCATTTTCTCACCTTTCTCTGTCTTCCGAACTGGGATAATGACACTGACCTACATGCATCTGATAGAGGAATTAATGAGCCATGATTAATAAACAACTGTGAAATTATTGCATAAATATCAGCTCAGTGAGACCAGCCTCCACTGCTCCAGGGGAAAGAGAAGGGAGAAACTTGGAGGCCTGAACCTCGGGGGTCTAATTGCTGGGACCACCGCCCCAGAAGGGCTGGCCTGGAATGCTCGCTACTGTTTTTGGTGAAAAGTGTCTACTGGTAGCTTTACTGGTCACTAAGGAACTTTGGTACTTGGGGAAAAAAAAACAAGTAATTCTAAATAGCCATAGCTTTTCAGGGTGGGGCTCATTTAAATTCCATCCCCAGAGTTGTGACTTTAAAACCAGGCCTGGAGTGTAAAAGCAAAGTCCTGCTTAAGTGTGTGACGCCAGTGCTCACTTGATCACTTGACGGGACGTCAGAGCAATCCTACCAGTTTTAGTTCACAGAGTTCGTTAAGAGCTTTTCTTCTAGTGATATCAGATAATATGCCACAGATACTGCACTGTCACCATGATTTGACGTTCATTTTTTAATCTAATCTTTCCAACTAAGAAGCACATTGAGTTGAGACTGCGTAGGTTCCTGCCTTCCAAAATCATCTACTTGTCCTGTGGTATAGCTTCCTTCTTGTCTCCAAAATGTGAACATTAGGATTGCTGGAAGTTTTATTATTTGTTATCGTTTTTTTTAAATACGCCTTTTAGCAGTTTGGCCTAACAAAGAGTGCCAACTTGTTTCTAGTTCCCTGTGACATTTTAATGAAGCCATCTGTAGAGGAGTGGCATGGAGGAGACGGCTTCTTTTCCCATATGTGTAGGGCTAAAGTTCCCCAGCTCGCTTGTTGGGTCCCTATGCCCATAACACATAAAGCGAAGGTTTCACACAGCTGTTCAGCCTCTGAGTTCAAAGGCCTTTCCAGCTCAGAAAAGCTAGGGCAAAGGCTGAGATCTGGGGTTGTTTTTGAGGGACAGAAGGGCAGAGAGGGAGAGATGGGGGAGGGAAGTGTCTGACGTAGGCAGCTTTCATTTGCATAGCTGAATGGGACACACACTGTGTGTCTGGGAGGGGGAGGCCCAGTGCGCTCTATTGTGCCCCATTGTGTGCTATCATGACACCAGAGGGGACCCTCACCACGTCTCAGGCAGATGAAGAGCCTGGCAGACATTCCACGGCTCCAGAAAGGAGACTTAAAAATTGTCACTGGGGAAAAATGAATTTAAGATATTTAATCCTTTATCCCAATCTAACTCTCTAATGATAATGTCTTGGAATGAAATATATGTGTGTGTCTTAGTTACTAACAATTATGTTAAATTACATATTTGGGGGTCCCATGGTTCTCTGCAGATATGCACAAGGGTTTTCTATACTCTTAATATGAAACATGGTTTTTTTTTGTGACTTTATTTTCTCTTTAACTAGAAATAAAAGAAGATTACCAATTAGCTTTCTTTTCTTTTCTGTATCTTTTCAAGACACAGGGTTTTTAATGGATAGTGGTTTGTTTCATTTTTTAAGATAGTGATTAAGGCTAAGGTGGTATTTATCCTTCTGAATACAAAAATGACTTATCCTTAACCCAGGAAATCATTTGGATTTATACACACTCAAGGTTGTAATTCATAAGTGGAGGTCAAATTTTGAAATTTAAATCGATGCTAAATATATATTTGTTTAGCTTTTCCATGTCCATTTCTCCTTTAACTCCCTCAACACTGTAAATTCACGTAGTATGCACCAATATACTTACCAACCAGTGTAATTTTTTTTAGTTACCATCACCTGTACTATTAATATCACCTGTACTATTTGCATGTACATTATATTAAAAACGATTGCCATAGACTTGTGTGATGACCACATTTTACCACATGGATAATGTTATTTCTGATGCTTTTATTTATCAAAACGGTCATTTTTAGTATTTATATTTAGTATTACTAACATGTTGATCTTATTATAGGAAAATGTTTTTATAAAGACAAGTTAGCTAACAGCTGAGAAAGATGGAAATTTCCAGCTGGCTATAAACATTAAAAGAAAAAGACATATTTTAGGATAATTAACATAGAGTATAAGTGAATGGTTTCTGCATGCTTGTTGCCTCTTTTTGTCACCTCTGTCTGTCTCTCTATTACTGTTTACTACTTGAACAGAATCATTCAGAACTGGAGATAAAGAGGTTTTCCAACCCGCTCTCTCTTCCTTTCCATATCTTTTCAGGACACAGGTTTTTTGATGGATAGCGTGTTTTGTTTCATTTTTTAAGATAGCAATTAAGGCTAAGATGGTATTTATCCTTCCCCATACAAAGATGACTTATCTTTGGAATTAAAAAGGTGGGAAAAGTAGTCTCAGAACCTCTTTGGATTTATAAATGGACCTTTATCCACTTATAGAAAGTTTTCGTTCAAAAAATAAAAATTGAAGGGAAAATTACTTCCTCTCTATCACAGCAAAATAGGCAGGGGTGTAAGCACTAGTCCCAAACTACTAGCCTTTTTGCCAACCTTGGATTACTGAATCCTAGAACTTGCAAGTATGCTGTTAGCAATCCAAGAGGGAAGAAAGGGTGGATGGACCTTGATGTATTTGTCAATCAACTTACAAGTAAAATGAAATCACAGTAGAGCTTAAGTCTAATCAGAATCATGGCTCGATATTCTTTAGCATCTGTCACTCAAATTTGAGTGCTTGCAGTAAGAATCTGTCTTTCTTTCAAACATAAGGATGAGTGAAGTGAGCCAAGCAATACAATCAAACCCCATGCTGAAATAAAACTCACTAATTCCCCAATGTTGAACAAACCTTTAAAAGAAAAACTGCTTTTATATCACATGAGAAAAAAGTTAAAGAGAGCTTTAAAAATAAGCAGTAATTAAAATGAGACTAGAAATCCTGGGGTTGCACAACTGGAAGGAGCCAGGATATTCAGCCTGCCTTCACGTCACTATACATTTAGTGCATAGTATATTTGTTAGACTTAATTAAAAGTTACTTTATTTTATCATCACTTGAGCTCCTCACCAAATAGGAAAGAACATACCACGATGAGATGAGTGCCTGAAAGGGTTACAGTAATTTGTCAAGTCCCTCTCGCCCCTGACCCTACATCTTTATTAATGCCTTGGTATCATTTTGCCAGCACAACTAACAGGCAAGTGATTTTATAATAAAGGCCTAAACTAAACCACTTCCCTGTCTCTCTTTAGTTTACCTTCCCAACACTGGCCTTTCTGTCAAGATAAATGTAGAAAATAATGTTGAGAAATATCTGATTTAAAAGGGACTTACCTTTAAGAAGTCCTAAGCTGGCATTTCCATTGTCCTCAGTTGTCTGTTGGACATCTCTGTCCAGCGTGACACTGAGCTAAGCTGACCCACCAAGGGGGCTCAGTGGCTTGAGGGAGGTGGCACAGTTCCTGCCCAGAAGGAATCCACAGGAGCCAGCGCCAGGAAAGAGCTAAGACACAGGTGTCTGACACCACCAAGGCACCTCTGCTTGGAACCTGCAATCAAACGGCTGCCCTGATTAGCCAAGTACAAAGGGCAGGTCGGATTACTGCCTTCCTCCCAGCCAATCACCAGCCAGCTTGCCTGACAGCAGCAGGCCCCTGATGGAAGGGGAAGTACACGCGGCCAGAACCTGAGAACCGGTTTCTACAGTGGCTGCTGGCACACCGGTCCACGCACATGCCTGCCTCACACTCTGGAGAAGCTGTTTGTCAGCTATGGTAACGGGTAAGCCATCTCCTGCCCTTCTCCAAAGAATGTAGCTCTAGGTTTTTTGACTCATAAACAACACGATACACTAAGATGACAATTAAAGTGAAGGTAAGGAAGAATGAACCATTTTGGCAGCTATAACTGTTCAGTGCCCTGTCTGCTCTTCCTCCCGCCCCGCTCCCTCCAGTCTCCATTGGTCTGTTTTGCAGCTGAATAAGTTCAATTTTTAATTAGCTATGGTTTTTTTTTTTTTTTTTTACAAGCAATAGTTTTTCACATAAACCAGGAGAAAGGGAGAGAGAATCAAATAAAAAGAAAAATCTTTCTACAGTCATTGTTTCCAACAATAGAATTCAATATTGTAAAAATCACCTCAGACACAAAAATTGATAAAGACAGCATTTGTAAAAAAACAAGACAACAAAACACTGCGTTTTAAAATTCAGCACAGTGAAGTGCCAGGCAGCTCACCTTTGTGGATGGAATCGTAAAAGTTTTCCTAAACTGCCACCACGTACAGGAATTTCCTTACATCTATCATTCGAGCCCCTGAAACTGCATCCCTTTGCAGCTGTATGGATAAGTAGTGCTTGATTCAAGTTTTGGTATTTGCCCCAGACTGTAGGGGTCAGCTTAACAGTAACCATAGACACAAAGAGAGAGAAAAGGAATAGCGCACACAGAAAGAAAACAGGGCTCCAAGTGTGTCTGAGTTCGTGGGTATGTACATGCATTTTCATTATTTTGCAGCTGCTATGGTGGGAAAAAACAAGTCATAGGCTCCACAGATAATCTGTAAACCTCCTTGCTAAAGAATCTTTAAAAGAATTGCAGATTATTTTTTAGATGTGGAAAGAAGAGGGAGAAGGAACACACGCACATGGCAGCAGCATTCTGAAATCACAGAAAACATTATACTCTAAATACAGTAGTGATCTCCATTCATGAAGCAAGTTTAAAGCATCCTCGAAGATGTCATTATATTTCAAAGGTGAGACTAATTTTATTTAAAGAGCATTCCTGTATTAACTTGAAAACTGTCTCTTCGGGATGTTCCACTTGAATTCTGGAGCTATTTATATTCCTATAATGTGAAATCTAAGGAAATAGGACTGAGGCAAGTGTGGGATGGCAACTATGGTCGGGGCGGGACAGAGAATCATCTTCCAGAAGAGAAACCTCCCATTAGATCTCGCCCCATGCATTCCTTCAAAAGTAGCCTTCTTTCCCTTTTCTGTAGGCAAAATTCTTTTCTCAGTTTTATGTTCTCCTCCCCCACCCCACAACCTCCCCAACACCACAACTGAGTTGCATATTTTTCTGTTACAGGCTGCTCTCACCAAGCTAAAGTTCAAGAGCGGCCAGGCTACAAAATTAATTTTGAATGTGTCAAATTTAAGCTCCCACTGTTGACCAGGAGCTCCACAGTGCATCTCCACAGTGCAAATGACAACTGGTTATGCTTGACATCTGTTTATCACAATTAGCCGTTTAGAATGGGGATGCCATTCCCACAAACAGCAGAACATTAACAGTGGTTTAAAGGAGCCAGGACTCTGCTCCTTCTGCATTTCACCAGTAATGTCCTCATAGCTCAGCTCTGTCCTGTCTTAAGTTCACTTCGAGTGTATTCTCCTCCAAGTTTTCTGTAACAATGGCGTCAACAGATTGGTGGATGCGGGTACTGTGTATATTATGTAGGTACTCATGGGTGCTATGTTATATTAGAAGAGAGAATATCTCTATGTAATTCTTTAGAGAAGCTATAACAAGCAGGCAAGTAAAGGAAAAAAAAAATATTGAAGCAATTAAATCACCTGTCCTTACAAATTATGAGGTGAATAAGGGAACCATTGTTATACTTACGAAGTATGGAAACCTACCTAGTATTAGACTGAACCATATTAAATTGTTAATATTTCACAATTTTTGGTCTACCAGAATAGCATTTTCATTTGATTCAACCTGCAGTTGAACTATAGTTAACTATAACATTACTAGTAATTAACTATTTATCAGTAGTTACTATGTTACATTCTCTAATCATCACCACAATTTTACTATAATTATTGTTACAACATTACAGAGGAGAAAAGGGAGGCGTGGGGAGGTTAGGGAATGTGCTGAACACTTCACAGTTAGCAAGCAGTGGAAATGGGATTCACACCTGGTAATCTGACTCCAGAGCCCGCTTTGAACCACCGCCCTCTACAAAAGAGAATCTGAAATCTGACTTTGGCATTCACCAGCTTTGTGAGCCTGGGCCAATTACTAAACTTCTCTATGCCTCAGGTTTTTTTTCCCTCTGAATTGGGACTGACCATAGACCCTATCTGATGTGAAGACAGACCCTATCTAATGTGATGATATAAGTAAAGCACTTAGCCCAGAGCCTGGCCCATGGAGAGAGCGCAAATGTTCCCTAATAGCAGTGTGTGGGCGGGACAATCGCTCTCCCACCTTCCCCAAGACCGGAAGTGAAACAGCACATGTTGTGTCCCCATCACCATGTGGTGGGCCGGCAGCCACTCATAGACGGGAGGGCGGTGGGGTCTGGAGTTCTCAAGTCTGGAAGTGACACTCTTCACAGTCAGTGCACGTGACTTTGGTGCATAGGAGGATCTTCACACTGCTATGTGCACCAGCTCTCTCACCTAGAAGACAGACCATCCACGCCACACTGTTGCCCCTACCATGCTCCACCTCCTTAACCCTGCCCTCAGCCCTGTCTTCTATTTCCTGCTTTAGAGCTGCTACTTCATATTTCTATGAGAATCTAGAAAGCTTTCACAAACAACTTAGACTTCTTATTACCTGACTCGCTCCTTTGGCAATCAACTATACAGTATTATGCAACCCATGCTTAAAGAAGCATTGATGATCTAAGCAGTGCTATGGAACCCACAAGGCCCTCGACCAGGATGTGGGGCTTGGCTTCTGGTTCTGCCACTGACCTAAGTGACCTTGAGCAAGTTACTTATCATCTCTGGACTCCAGTCCTTACTCTAATCTAGAACATCACTAAGTGTCTCCCGGTACTAATATGGTGAGTTCTGAAAACATATGAAGGTTTTATTTTTTCTCTAAAAGTTAGTAGCTCATCCATTCAGGCACATCTTTTCTTCTGATTACCTTTTAAAAGACAACCCCGCAGGCAAGAGAGGTTTATGTTACTCTGCTGATAAACTGTAGACCAAGATAGATGGCCTTGATTTCAGAGCACCAGATTTCCACTGGCATTTTTCCTTAATGATTTGCACATGTCCTTGTAGGGTGCTTGGTGGTTAGAGATTGCAATGGGGGGTGGTCTATGGAGGGAAAGCCTCACCAAATAATGAGGAAAATGTGGTTTCCTTACTCATTTTCCACTTCTTTGCATCTGTGTTTCTGCATAACAGTTATACTGTTCTTTAGCGGTTATAAGGTAGATTCGTCTACTCTGTAAGGTAGATTTGAATGATGCCTGTATGGCATTTACTTGCCAGGCCTTGTATTTTTATGGTATGCTCCAAAAGCTCAAAGCGTTTTCACAGAGTATATTTTTAAAAATTAAAAGTTCGTCCTCAGTATTCCTAGGAAGAATTGAGAGACTTTTATGAGTGGAGGAGATAAAGACGGCCTGTTGGCCTCAGGACTGCTTTCTTGTCATAGAGCACTCACCACCTTCTAACATACTGTATAATTTTCATGTGTATTATGTTTATTAATCATTCCTCTGCTCAGAACAATGTCAGCTTCATGAGGGCGGAGATGTTTGTTTTGATCATGGCTGAGTACCAAGCATCTGGAGCAATGACTGGTATATATTAGATGCTCAATAAGTAAACTCAACTTTATAAAATCATGTAAACAATTCGGGTAGAACTGTTATCCTGTACATTTCACTTTTTAGAAATCACACTGTTATAGAAGAAAGAGGCCATCTAAAATCGATTGCTCTGGTGAGGACCAAGGTGATGATGATGTATAAGGCAAAAAAAGCAAATAAATTTTCGTGTGGTTCAGAATTAGTTTAGCCCAATTCTGTAAATTTTCACATGGATATTCCAGGCTGGAAAAAAGTCAAAGCAAAAGAAACAAACAAACAAACAAAAAACTGGGCAGTGAGCCTAGAGAGAAACTCAATAGGCCTAGTTTCTCTTTTCTAGTCCATTTTGTTTAATTTTATGGGAAATATTGTATTTGTTGTATTTGTTGGAGAACTCCGAGTGTGTCTAAAGGAGTCAGATCCTTGAGGACACTCTAAGAAAAGTGGACACAAAGCAGCTGAGCCAGGCTCACTTTGTACTTGAGTGAACACTTTTTTATCCCAAACTGACCATAAGCTGACCTCAAGATTGATGAGATAATGGCAGCAGGCCTCTTAGCATTGTAAAAGATGTCAGTTAAGTCCAAAGTATTATTATACCTTTGCCTGTATAATAATTGTAGGACATAAACCACTTATGATACAGAAATCAGAGGTCATGATATTTTCTCATTGCTGGTATTACTGCTGAAAGTCACATTTTTCAATTTAAATTATGCTTCTATTGTGCTGTCTGAGGCTAACAGTCCTAAAGTAATCATATCATCCCTCTTCTTCTTTTCTTTCTTCACATCCTCTAATTCTTTGGGGAAACCAAGGTATTTCTTCACAAGAATGTTACTGGCCAGACGGGAGCAAATAAACACATGGAGCTCGGTCATCCCTTCCAAGTCTCAACATTCCCACTAGGGAACCCCAAGTTATCACTGGGCGCTAAGAATAACAGGTATAGCGGAATTACACTTGGGTTCACTTTTACCCTTGGGGGTGAAACAAAAACTGGAGAAAGAGCATGTGGAACACAAATTATAGCGTTATTAATGACTCTTTCAATCTAGGAAAATTACACAGCTAATATAAATAACAAATAAAGTATAAAGCTAACAGCAAATGTCAGTTACATTCATTTACTAATATATGTACTTATTACTTAGTGGGGTGTTTATTATGTATCAGGAAGGATCCTGAGCACTGTACATATTTGTTTTAACTCTTCCAACAGCCCTGCTAGGAAATTACTATCATTACACCCACTTTACGTCTGAAAAATCTCAGGCTCAGAGGGGTGAAAAACTCGCCCAAGATTACAAAACTAGCAGCCTGATGTTAAAGTACATGCTCTTAAACACTACAGTATATGTTAGATTTGTTGTGACTTACAAATGGGATGTGTGTGGCCTGTACAATGTTTAGGAGTTTGAGTCTTTTTCTGGCTAGCAGATTTCTCTTGAGAGAGAATATGCCTCGCAGCCCCCAGCCAGATATCAGCAGAGGAGATCAGTTGAATGGCGCCAGCCAGCAGTAATGAGAGAGGCTGTCAAGTAATTAGCCTGATGATAATTTGGTATAATAAAACCTGCTTCAGGTCATAATTTAAATGGACAGTGTAGAGAACATTCTTCCTTTCACTTTCGTAAGCCTCCATTTTGTACTCGAGTACAAAAAGGCAGTTTGAATCACAGCAGGCTAGCAAACTCACATGCTTGATAAGTGACAGGAGATGTCACAAGCAGGCGGTCAGCACATTATGTGGGGTTTTCCACTCACTTGGCAAACACTTGATGAGTGCTTGCCATGGTGGACATTGGAGAGATCAAAGAGAAGAAGACACACTGATTCCCAGCCCTAGTTTAGCATTAGAAACTGTCAACCATCCTGCCACTAGAAAAGACTCAATCTGGACAATTGGCTGGAGATTAAAAAAGTGGCAGATGTGGGATCATAGGAAGCAGTGGGGGTCCCAAAGCAAACTGGAGCGGGGACGCCTCACCTGACATGGGTACACACTGTTCCAAGCCAGTGCGGCCAGATCATCCAAGTGTTCCATAAGCCAGAAAGCAAGATTCTTATGTAAAACTTCCAGAATTTAATGTGTATTAAACAAATGTTTGCAGGCCAAATATTTCCAGATCAAACAAACGTCTGCTGGCCAAATGCTTCTGTAAGATATAGTTTTCAATTTCTGCCAATCCAAGAACTTGATTAAATTCACTGGGTTGGCTTTTTAAAAATAAAATTGACTAGCTTTAATAGTAGCCTTGATATGTGGAGATCTGATCCTTATGTACACCTAGTTAAAATAATTTTAAATTTTTATTAAGGTGTAACAAACAGAGTGTGTAAAGTGCACTAATCTTATGTAAACAGCAAAAATGATATAGAATATTTTCAGCATCTGCCTAAGGTTCCTTCTAGATATTTCCAGCCTATTCTAGACTCCCCACCCCTACTTTTTACCTCTACATAAATTAACTTTGTCTGCTGTTGCCTAGTTTAAATCTTAATCATAAGAAATTGATAATGGATTTAATTGCTTCAGGTCTGAAAGAAATAAAACTGGGTTTAAATAAATAAAGGTACAACGGAAAAGAGTCATCATAAACCCAACAACACGATGGAGCCCACGAACTTAGCCAAGTGCTTCTTCATATTCTGATGCTTGTTACTTTCACACGCCTAGTCTTTCAGTGAACTATCATTTCCCATAAGCCAAGTATGTACTTGTCAATGCATAGACTATCTCAGTTAAGCATTAAAAGAACTCTCTGAGATGCAAATTTAGATACAATTTATTCCAGCTCTATGGCTAAAGAAAACTGGACCTGTGGTAGTTTATGCAGCTAGATCCACATAGCCCAAACTTGAAGTCTAGATTCAAAGGCAGGGCTATTACAAAGCCCAGGTACCTTTCCAGAATATGATAAACTTTAATTCTTAACCTGGAGCATAATAAATCTAATTCAGTTTAGAATCTGACTAGGATTCATATTATAAAGATTAACGGTGGTGTTGAAAGCTATTGGTGTTGAAAAGTATTAAAAGCTGATGTTTATTATCTAGGTACTTTTATTTTTAAAACAATAAACACAGTAAAAAATATACGTATATCACCATTATTAGTATAGGTCCTACCCTATCTTTATTTCCTGGGCTTATGAGAATGTTGTCTTATACAAATAGAGTTTGAGACAGGAAGCAGATTTGGGCGTCTAAGATTTTTTCTCTCTCTCAGGAAATTTGTGCATCACAGAAGTGGGATTAGAGCAGTGGTGGCTACAGAATTTCCTATAAGAGGAGCTTCCTGGTGGCAAGTGAATTATGAAAGTGTTGCAGGGAACTTGTCTTGAAGCTGTGTTCTGCATAGTAAGTTCAGTGTTTTTACTTAAACTTGAAACAGTTTTCTAAAGACACTTTCATTCATTCCTTAATGACTTAAGAAAACGTTAATCATTTATATTAAGGATGTTATTTTATTGGGTGGGCAACTAATGCATATTATTAGGAGGCAGAGAAGGGGTCTAAAATCCCACCATCTACAAATACCACTCCCTCATTGCTGTCTCTAATCACCTAATGCCAGATGATTGGCAGAGTAGAATGAGAAAGGGACCTGGAATACCTCCTATTCAAGTCACTGGACAGAATACAATGCCAGGCCCTCTCTGGTGGCTCTTCCTTTTAGCAGATGGGGAGAAGCTGGTGGCTTGATAATACTTATTATGTAGAAGGATGTAGACCACTAGGAGTTCATTTATGCCCAAGGCTTTTTTGCCTGAGATATGCAAAAATTCTGAGTCTACATTACCTTTTATCTCAATAGCCACAGAGACCAACTGTCTTATTTGAATTCTAGGGTCAGATCTATTTCACCAGCTTATTTTTACACTTTAGATAGCTTGGAAACTCAACTAAGATCTGGTGAGATATCCAACTTTACCAAGAGCATCTGTTTCAGAATGTAGATCTGAACTCTAACAGCCAGGCTTATGTTCCACAGATAACCAGTCAAGTTAGCCATGCGACCTTTCCTCAGATCAATACCCATTGCTTCAGTGAAGCCATTTTTAACTCGCAACTCTAATCTTTGCTTAGTCATCAAATTCCTTATTTTATTTTTAGTTAAAAATATTTTTTTAATCATGGTAAAATACACAGAACATAAAATGTACCATCTTAACCATTTTCGAGTGTACAGTTCAGCGGCGTGGAGTACATTCACACTGCTGTGCAGCCATCACCACCACCCATCTCCAGAACTTCCGTTTCACAAAACTGAAACTCTGTACCCACGTAACAATAATTCCCCAGTCGCCTGCCCCCCACCCTGCCCCCAAGCCTTGGACACCACCATTCCACTTTCCATATCCATGAATTTGACTACATTAGGTACTTCACATAAGTGAATTTATACAGTTATTCGTTTTTTTGTGACTGGCTTATTTCACTTAGCATAACGTCCTCAAATTTCATCTATGTTATAGCATGTATCAGAATTTTCTTCCTTTTTTGAAGGCTGCAAATTCCTTTTTTTTAAACCAAAAAATGTTTCGAGTTTATCTAGCAAGTTAATCAATCAACTAGATTGAGGAGGAGTATTTGATCTGTTCAATAAGACTTTAAGCTTGGAACCCTTAAGAGAGGAAGTAAGAGAATTTGCTGAAATCTTTAATGCCCGGGTTTTTAGCATGCATCAGAATCACCTGGAAAGCTTGGTAAACCATTGACTGCCAGGCCAAATCCCCAGAGTTTCTGATTCAAAAAAACCAGAGGAGGGCCTAAGAATTTGCATTTCATATGAGTTCCTGGTCAGTGACCACAGTTTTGAGAACCGTTGTAACATATCCAGGGTTAAGCCTAGAGGATTCCAATCACAAATTTCTTTCCATAGTGCAAAGAAGACATCCCCCCGCCTAAGACAGGAGTCTTGCAGTTACAGAAGAAAGGAAGCATAGAGCAGCCTAAGAAATAGCAAGGCAGCCCAGCCCTTGTGATACAAAGGTATTCTGGGAATAAGGGAGAGAGTGGTGGCAAGTCACACTGTCAGAACCAAGTTCTGATTTCACCTCTCTGGCCTCAGGGAGAAGAATGCAAACATGTAAGGTAGGTGAGGGGAATGTCCAGGGCGTCAGAGAATCTTGGCTCCATTGCTCTACTGAAACTCTAAGAGAAGATGACTATGGGGAGGGCCTGGCACAGCTCAACTTAGACAGATGTCAGAGGTCAGCCAGTGGACTTGGAATGAGGTAGCCATGATTCTGGGGTGAAGTCCTGGGTCAGAGTTGCTGGAATAAAGAACTTGGCAGACGCTAAAGTGTCTGAAGCTAGTGGGAGCTGAGCAGAGGCTGAGTCTACCAGTGGGAGGTTGGCAGGGATCTCTAGGGGGAACACTCCAGCCAGAACTGACCATGGATTCACCAGACTTCAACACTGGAAGTCAACAATGACGGGAACACCACAGGTAGAGTCTAGAGACCAAGGGACACTGTGTTCTAAGACCTGCAATCACTACTGCTCCGAACCCACAGATACTATTTTGCAAAGCAGCTGGGCAGTAGAAATGGAAGGTGGCATGTGAGAAGGGAGCATTTTATGTTAGAGACTAAGTATCATCTCCAAGGACTATTCAAACAATTAGACCAGACTAGTTTTAAACTTGGTTAGGACTAAAAGTTTGTTTCCTTGTTAACTAAAAGTTTGTTTCCTTCCTAGCAAGTGTGGGTTTGTGAGGAAGACCAGATTAAGTTTAGACAGCATAAAGAATTTACCTTTTTTTTCCTGTACATCTAAGTTGCCATGTGACTAAGGTTGTTGTATAAAATCAAAGACATACTTTTACTAAAAAATTACTTGTTTATATGAAATTCAAATATAATTGGGCATCCTGTATTTTGATTTGCTAAGTTTGGCAACTCTACATGTGACCTACTATGGCATATATACGTGTGGTCATAAAGTTATTAGAGTGTGCCTTCATTGCATTGCCTATTTAGCCCATAAATCTCAATCATTATACAGTCTCATTGTGCCAATTGAGAATAATTGTCAGAGCGAAACCCCAGTTTATGCATACTGGGTTTCAAGCTTGTGTTATTTCAGAAACAGTCTGGTGGCAGAGGAAAACTAGCTTGGGATAAACCTTCCCTGCAGACAGTCTAAAAAGGGGCAAATCCATACCTGAAACACTTTCTTTTCACTATATTCAAGACAAGGATTGTCACATTTGAATTATCCCAATATACCTGTAAGATGATTTCCAAAAGTGTGATATGAGCATTTTAATTGTACTTTCAAGATATCTGTTGTACCACCCAATCCTCATCTCCAGGGTCTACCATCACCGGCCACAAAAACTCCCTGCTGACTGTACTGGGAGAAGCCCTCACAGGAGCTGGGTCAGCCACCCATACTGTCATGGCCAAGCTCAGCTTTATGAAGTTGAGATCACCTTCTGTCCATGACTTGAAGGCTTCTAATGGCAAGACATCTCTCTCTCTTTCTCTCTCACTCTCTCTCTCTCTCTCTCTCTCTCTCTCTCTCTCTCTC
>NW_006432943.1:8268757-8288080 GCF_000325575.1 Pteropus alecto
ATATATATCTCCACAGATAGCTCCAAACAATTTGTCACAGAGATAACACCATCAGGAACATATTTTTTTTATGTTAAGGTATTGATAACCTGCAAAATCACTTTAAAAAGTATGAATAGCTTTACTACTACCATTTTATATCAATGTAAGAATGTAATATTCTCAAAGGACTTCAGATTTTCTTAGCTATGTCTTTGGAGCTTAGAAACTCATTCTCCTGCAAGGTTCAGAGGGAGTAGAAATCGAAAGGCAAGTTTGAATGAGGAACTAGGAAAGAGACAGGTGTGGAAGAACAATTCCTAAAAGAGGAACGATTTGAAGGAGAAGGGGTGGGGGTGCGCAGCGAGCAGTGGGTACTGAAATGAGGAGGAGCCAGGGGCTTCATTAGGGTCCTGGCAAGAACGGAACCCCAAAGATACCTTTCATCTCCTTCAGAAGCTGGATTAGACCCTCCGCTGAATCCATCCTGCAATGGGTAAGTATTCACAAGTCTAGCACTTAAATTCAACGTCATTTATCAAGTATCTACTATTTGAAAGATAAGCGATAAAATCTCATATGTACTCTTACAAAACAATGACTGTTTCAATAATTGAAATACCTTATTAATCAGGTATTTCAACCATTTAAAAATTACAGAACAAACTATGATTAGAATCAAGCTATGGGACTTTTTAGTTTTGTTTTGTTTGGGGGGAAAGTAGAAAATGATGAGCTTGTACTCACATCTTAATGACCATAAAATCCTTTGTCACTTCTCCCACTTCTTTCTGCATCGTTTCTCCCATTTCTATTTTCATTGGCATGTGGACTTGCTCCCATCAAATGAGTTAGACAAGATGGGAAGGTTAATTTATTTAAGAGAAGGTGAATCAACACTGTTAGAGAAACAAAAGGCACCAGTGTGTACTGTCTTGAAAGCAAAACAAAAGCAAAACAAATAAAAGCATTGGTGGAAACCAAACTGTGATTGCCCAGAAGCTGAAGAACCCACCCACAGAAAACCAGCTCATCTGAACTTCTATTGGCTTAAAAGCTTGGGCTTCTGTGTCAGATAGACTGGAATTCAAATCTATACTTCATAGAGGTGTCCCCTTGGCCAGGCTGCCCTATTGAAAGTCTGTTTCCTCTTCTGTAAAATGGAGTGATAATCACATCTACTTTATGGGGTTGTTGTGAGAATTAAATGAGAGGAAGAAATGCTTAGCACACCCCAGAACTGACAAGTGAGAGCTCTCAAATTATTTATTTAAAAGTGGCAGGCTGACTCGTACATCAAAATTGATTCCTAGAGATAATATTTTACATTTGACCCAAAAGAATCTACTTCTTCAGAACCTACCATGAATCTTATGAATGTGAATGCCCAGTGTTCCAGTTCAGTCACCACATGGATATTCAATGCCAAGTGCCCCCATTCTTTTACCCCCGTTCCTTAATTTTAGAATGTTAATCTCAAGATATCTTAATTCTAATACCACCCACGTCATCTGCATTTAGGGGCCAGGACAGGGGTGTCTACAGATTATTACACAAGAAGAAAAACCCTCTCACTATTGTAGGACTGTTCCTAAAATATCAACAATAAATGAATCTTTATCTGGACATTTTATTGGAAGTTCTCAAAATTCAATTTGCAACTATAAGATGCCTTGTAAACTCACAAGTTTGCAAAGAGGAGAAATACAAGATAGATGAAATAAAACAAAACACCGTGGGTCCTAAATTCCTAAAAATAAGCTTATTTTTCTGTCCGTTAGTGTCTCATGGAGTGACTTGGAGTTTTAACCTCTGCCCCTGACTTTGAGAGAGTGATGGAAAGGGGATTAGGAATCATGAAGAAAAGGTGAAAGGGCTCTTAATCCAAACACCGCGCAGCCCAGGTTGCACTTTCCCAGGAGTTCCCACAGACCAACACAGGTCCTCACGCTCATCAAGTCCGCGTTGCTGTTAGGAAGGTGTCAGATGTAAAACAGTGTAAACAGAGTGACACAGAGGCCATCCCTGCTTCGTGACCTGTACCAGAACGGTCTATTTTTAGAAACTGCTGCAAACTGCTTTGCCCTTGGAAAGCAGGCAGGCCACACGCTAATGCTATTTTTGAACATTTTTGTGCATTCGGTTGTGTTCTAACATGTTTGGGAAGGAGTTTGGAGAAGGTGAGAACCATCTCTGATCTCTATTTACAGTCGAAAATCTGAATTTTACTTATACATCATGGCCAAGAAGCATGAAGCTAGTCTTTCACTTCAAGGAATAATTGTGGAGTTGCTCAAACTGACAGGGATCCCATTCCTCTGGGTCTTAAATAGGCCAATGAGGCAAGGAAAGACCCAGAGGGATGACCTCACCCAGCCAGAGGAAGGAGCACGTTTAGTGCTGCAGGCTGCCTGCTTCAGCAGGTGTTAGAGTTACTGGCTAAGTTTGTACAATGCAGGTTTCCCCCCAGAGAGTCTGATTTAGGAAGGAGTACAGGGATTTGCATGTAAAACAGGTACCGCAGCTGATTTTGATGGTCTGATTTTCACACTTTGAGGAAAACTATTATAGGAAAAAGAAAACATGGAAGATGCTGAAGAGAGAGAAAGGAGAATCGTCAAATAAAACACATACACACCAAATGATCAGTTCCTGCCATCATCAAGAAAGGGAAAGCCACAAGATTAAAGCGAAGAAGAGCACTGGCCTCGGAATCGTTATGGATGCCCTGACAGAGTCTGCTTGCTATTAGAAAACCTGGCTCCTCTTCCTAAATCCATGTTTCTAGTTTTGTAGCCTAAGGCTAAGCCCTTCCATTTCTGGGTGCTTCAACTTTCACAAAGCAGGCAGCAATTTCTCCAGAATGACCCCTCTCCGGGTCAGAGAGGAGGCTTTGCCAGTGAACTCTGACCCCGCCTGCCCCCATACAAAAGTTCTTTTACATCTACAGTCATTATTAGCATGTCACCTTTTCCCACTGCTTATTTTTTTCTGACAAATATGATTTCTGTCCAGATTGGGTTTGACTTTCACTGGCAGGAAACATCAGCCCCCATACACCTTGAATCTTGCTGTCTCACCCACATCTTTTAGGCTTTCTTGCAGTAAAACCAAGCTATAAGTAGGGAAGAAACCTTTTAGTAAAGGATGGAGATGCCTCCACTTGACAAGTATTTGCAGAGTACTGGTACTGCAGCTGCTCAGTAACTAGTCACTGATGGAAAAAAAGGGCACCGAACCCAGGGTCAAGGTTTTTTCTTGACACACGTTGTCTTTAGTGTCACAACCTTCACACAAAATAGGGATGATTGTCTTCACTTCTCAGAGGAAAAAAGGAAAAGTGAGTGGCAAAGTCAGTCGACCCAGACCTCACAGTAAGGGACAGGGCTGCGAACCCAGTTCTCTCAGATTCAAAGCCAGTGCTCCTAACCATTGCATGGCACTGCAGGGGAAGGAACAATAATTGGAAACAAACACAAACTGCCATGTGATGAGGTGACTGCAAAGGCCCATCTTCCAGTGAGGCTTATAGAAGCTGGGGGCACAGAGAAGGGTGGGCCCTGCCACAGGAAGCATCCCGAAGGTCAGGCTCCCAGCACCTAACCCCCAAGCAAAGGCTGGCGAGGTGAGGCACAGGCAGAAAGGTGCAAGGGAGTTAGGTCGATCTCGCTGATGGTGGGGAGAAAGGCCTTCAAATGCGATTTTTCTTTGGTGGGGGATACAGTTGCAAAGTGTGGTCAGTTTAGTGATGAGACTCTTGACCATAAGGGAACAGAGAAGGAAGTGAGGACGAGCCCAGCCTGCTGGTCCCAATGAACTCAATGCCAGAAGGACTCTGTCTAATGAAATAATTCGTAACAGCCAACATTTATACAGCAACTTACTACACCAGTGAGGGAGATAGTTATTATATCCATTTACCAAGTGATAAGACTAGGGTAGAGGTTTAGGCAGTTGACTAGTAGATGGTAAAGCTCGGATTCAGTCAGGCAACGTGGCTCAGAGCCTGTGCTTCTGACCACCATGCCGCACAGCAGCTACTGGCTATATTTTTTTACTTTCATTTCACAAATATTCACTGAGTGCATATTAGATGCTCATTCCATGCCAGGCCCTGGAAATGCTACACTGAATAAAATCTAATGAGAGAACACAGAATGAATAAATTTGTGAGTGCATGTATCACAGGTAAAAAATAAAAAACAACAAGTGTTGGAAATACGATAGGAGGGGGCTGCAATTTTTAACTGGCTGTACATTTGAGGGAAGGCCGACATCTGAGCAAATAAGCGAAGTGAGGGAGAAAATCAAAAGCGTTCAATTGATAGAAATTTTGATTTTTTAAAAAAATACTTAAATAACATACAGCCACTAGTGAAAAAACAATGGTTCTCTTTCATCATTTGCTCCTTTAATAACGAAGGTGAAGGACAAGTGATTATGAAAATGTCTCACTCCTGTGACAATCCTATGAGACTATCTTAGGAGTCCAGGGCTCACAAGCCCTGCTTATTTACAACCAATAGATAACAATGGCCAATTCCTAAGTGACACCTGTAAAGAAACATCTCAAAGAATCTTTTCAAAATTTTCCTTAGAATCACTGTCTTCATGAAAACAACATAGCTACCTTCCCACGTAAACAGTAAACATACTAACCAAGCAACCATCCGCTGAGGATAATTTTACACCTCCCATCCACTAAACAAAGACAGCATCAGACAAGAGTTTGACAGCAGAATAAGAGGGGAGTGAGAAAATCACATTTTTCAAATGCACTGACAAACGGCACTAAGCAATCTAGCAGCTAGTGGAGAGAGAGTGACGTGGGTCTGTAGACCAGAGAAGCAGTTGAACAAACATTTTAGTGACAGAGGCAAAGGCACAGAGGTATAATTTTACCAAGGACTGACTAGGGTCTTTAGAACTGCTACATGCTATGGCACCAGCAGCAACAGAACCATGAGGAGACAGACACAAATTGGAGGTTGACACTTTAATTAGCAGTGGTCAAAAGAAAAAGAACCTTAGAGGTCATCTGAAGTCAGAAGGACCCAAGGGTTTCTCTGCCTTTTGAAGGCTAAGTATCTGTGTAGGGTTCTTAATGCTCTCAAACCTATACTTTAACCTTTTCCCCAGGAACCTATTAGGATACCTGTGATCTTGGAGCAGTCATAATTAAATGAGACATAAAATATATATAATTCAGAAGGAAAGTAAAACATTGGAATTATCCAGAACAGGACAAAACTGCCAGGACAAAACTGCAAGCTCTGATTTCCCATTAAGGATTCTGGAAACCATTTCTCTACCCCTCACTCCCAAGAAATAGGGCACTTGTGCTAAGGCTATATAAAGTGTGATTTTTTAAATTGCACATGAATATTCCATAGGGATAGATAGATGCTCACATGCTTATTCCATTCTAGTACCTCTCGACATTGTCTTCATGTAGTATGTCCCATTAGATTGGATAAGTTCAATGGCATCAAGCCATCTTTCTTTCATGATTTATTTCATGGGGGTACCACTCAGAAATGACATGTAGAGTGAACATGGCAACTGCAGTATGATGGGTTTTACCCGCTCAAAATGGCTAGACAGCCCCCAAACCTACTGGTAAAAATGAACTCTTAGAGCAAAGTGTGATAACAAGGCTCAAGTCACAGAGATGTTCTGAGGGTGGGCCACAAGTGCTGCCCACCGACAACCCCTCCCCTGCCCACTCCTATTTGCCAGTAGAAATATCACTTAATGAGCTTTAGAAAAAATTACGCCTCCATATATCGGTAATGAGAAACAAAGCTCACAGAAATGCAAGGGCAGGAGCCACTGGTGGGGCAGCCCTCTCTGATCCCAGAGTCTGAAAATCAGCAGCAGGAGTCTCTGTTTCTGCACCTAATTCTCACCATTACAAGGCTTTGTTCTACTCCCTGCCTCTCTGCTTGCCTTCTTGATTCTCCTCCTGCTACTACCCTTAAATCCCTTTCCCCTCTGTGTGTCTTTCTTCTATCTCCTAGTTTCTTTCTACCTACTTGCTGTTTCTCTATCATTTCAACTTACAGCTAAACCAGTGGTTTTCAAACTTCACTGCATGTTAGAATCACCCAGATAGCTTTAAAAATGTCCAATGCCAGGCTACATCATATACCTATTAAATTAGAATGGGGGCGGGGGACGGGGTGGGTATGACCCAGGCATTAGTTAGTTAGTTTATTTGTTTTATTAACTCCCTATGTAATTCCAATGTGTAGGCCAGTTTGAGGAGCAGCTTTCAGTCATATTGATTCAAGGATGCAGAAGTGCAAATGTTTGGTTCATGTTCTAAATCAGAATCATCCAAGCTTATTTGTTCTAGCTGATGTGCCCACATCTAGAGTTGGGAGAAAGGGTTCCCCAGTAACATTTGTGTGATCTCAGAACTCAGACTTATGTCCTAAGTGGTTGGACAGATACTTGAGTGCCATTCTTTCATGGTTAGGAATGGGGGGGGGGGGGGACTCCCACTTGGAATACATTTGTCTGAGGTAAAACCATGTTATCCCAGGAATGAAACCAGGTCTTTTATCATCAAACCTCCTTCACTGGGAAACAATACAGCATTCCTTTGTGTGTGGTTAGTGTTCAGTGCATAGCCAGTGAGCATATGTAACCCAGTGAATAAAAATAGTGGTTATCATTATGTACTACAGGAAAAAAATGTCCCTTTTCTCATTACAGTAAGGGAGTCTTATTGCATACCTCTCAGGAAACCTAATAATGTGTTACATGAATTTTCCATGGGAAGGAACAACTGGTTAGGAAATCAAATACTATACTCCTAGACAGTGACATTCAAACCTACGACTCCAGACAAGCCAAAAACTGCTCCAAGTATGGTCCCAGCAGGATTGAAATACCTCCTCAAAGCATACTGAGCAAATTCCCATGATGCCAGGGCTCTTGGAAAAGTTTCTGGGGGGTCAAAGGCCACTGCAGCTGCCTCCTTCCCCTCCTCTCAACCACTTGCTCAAGTGGAAAAAATGTTTAAAGGGTAAGTTACCACAGTTCTCAGTTATACTGATTTCCCCTCTGGGGAAGCCTAATCCTGGGTCCCAAAATGTGATGCAAACTGTACTGAAGTTCGGGATCTGTATTCATGCCCCAGGTATTTGCCAGTCCTTTGCTCAAATTAAGACTTGCAAAGAACAGAAGAAAAAAGAACACATGAAGTAATGGTGGGAGGCCGAGGTGGGGATGAGAGGGTCATCACAGGTGTGAGGGAGGCATGTCCAGGTGGGTGCTGTCATATGAGACATGGAAAGCTCCCAACACAGAAGTCACAAGAATTTCACTGCCACCAGTCTGGCTGCCACTACAGCCCCGAGCTCTCCTCAGAGGACGCTGCTTAACACACCCTTTTCCTGCCCACCATAGAGGACTTAGCCTAGAGCACGGCATGAGGCCCTTTCTTTTATCTTGACAGGCGATTCTTAGAACTTAACATGGAAGAAAAATCTTTCTCATTTGCTTTCTGTGTCCACGTGAGGGAGAGAAGGCCATGTGTTTTATGTACATAGGTGAGTACCTGGAGCTTCAAGGACAGTCTTGCAATTGCCTGTGAAAAGATGACTGCTCCTTTTCTCTTTGTCCTCAACTCCTACTGCCAGCCCACCTGAGAGTTATATTTTGATATCGTAATTCTCCCAAAGGCCACATACTGTGTTGTCTAAAGAACATTACATTTTCAAATTGCTCAGTCTGTGCCACATGTGCCTATATGATTGAAACATTTAATTCCGTAGAATGAAGATGCCCCAAGAGATGACAGACACGTGCCTCAAGAGCCCGCTTCTGCGGTCCGAGGGCCTTCTTCCGTAGCTCGGCTTCCTGTCAACTTGTTTCAGAATTTGAGCTCTTTCTACTTAAGTTCTCTAGAGAAGATGGTCTTTTTTTTTAAGTCCCCATTGTGAACCTGGGCCTACTTGGTACTGTCCTTTAAAACTACATTTCCGCTTAGCAAAAAGGTTACAATCAGAAACTTAAAAACCCGTATGTTCTCATTGGCACAAACAAGTCAAATCAATGCCTTAACAAGACCTTAACAAGAACAATTCATTCAGGTAAATTCTCATGGGCTGAGATTGTACAATAGATGCTCCTTGTGGAATGATTATTTAATATTTTATTACGATGAAGCATTTTCATATACACTACCTTATTTCATCCTCATAGTGACTTAGTGGGGGAAGATATGAGCACTCTTCTCCATGTTAAGAAGAAACTCTGTTTCAGAGAGATTGACTCGTGCCCCTGACACCATCGCCAGAAGGCAACAGAGCTGAGTCAGAATCCAAACGATATGTACTCCTCTTCCGCTCACTGTTTGCCATTTCATATCTGAGAACTGGCAACTTGGTGCTGGCACAATCTGGCTTAGAGACTGTCAGTTTATAAGGAAAAAGCAGATGTTTTTTATGTTCTAAAAAGTTCAACCCTCTCTTCAAACTTTGTTGCTTTAAAAATAGGGAGTTCTGTTCAATTTACTTTTTAATGAATTGCTCTTAATGAATGGTTTCTTTAAACCTTCAGAATAGTTAAAAAGAGGCATTATGTGGTTAATCAGTTTAAGTTGCTTTAAGACTATAGATACTTTTTAAGGAAATAGAGTCAGGTAGGCGCGGGTAGGGGAGGAGGGGTAGCAAAATAGTGGGAAGGATGTGGGGAGGAAAGGGAGGAAATAATGATAATATTCCAAGAAATTCTTTTCTATTATAAACTGTAACCATGAGTTGGAAAAGGAAGTGATTTGTAAAATACTTTTTTTTTTTAGTAGTAGTAGTTAATAGAGTTAATTTTGTATTCTTTAAGAGGGACTTAAAAAGCATTCCGTTCATTACCAGAGACCTCTTTCAAGATCACTGACTTGCAAATCCTGGGTAAGTTACAGTCTCACAGCTCAATCTAGACACAAAAAAATCACAGAAATCTGACACAGAGGTAGCAAGTGTGTGAGCCACCCATCCCATTCCATTCCAATAACGTCATCTCGCCAGTTTATAAAAGGAACTGTTCTGCTAACTCTCAGAAATGTGGGATGGTTTTTTTGGGGGGTGGGGAGGAGGCCGAGTATGGGCTCAAGTGTTGTGGTGAACTTAATTTCATCATCATTTTTGTTAAAAGGGAAGAAGCAGCTGTAAAGCAACATATAGTTTTATTTCCAGAGGCTGAAGGAGAACCTCAAGTTAGGTGGGTGTTCAAAGCATGGAAGTGCGTTCACTGCCTCTGAACTCTTGCAGGAAGTTCAAGGTCGGTGGGAATCACCTCTTCATTTAACAGTTTTTCCTAGAAGAGTTAAAAGTCAGTTTATTGGGGTTTTTGTTTTGTTTTTCCTTTTTGTCTGTTTTTTAAGCATCACAAATATTTCTAAATGGAGGAGGCAATAAGGTTTCAGAAAGCATTGATTCACTGCTCGAGGTGCCAAGAGGCCTCAAGTCGTATGTTCTCAGATTCTGAGATCCTCATTTTGGTACTAGTGAGTACCAGAACAACCAGAAAGACCATTTCCTCAACACCGTCATCCCATTAACTGGGACCCCCAATCATAGTCTGTGTTCTAGAGATTAAAGTAGACTTCTTGAAGGAGGTAATTTACTTAACCAATATGCATTTTATTTTCAGTAGACTTCATGCTTTAATCACAATGCTACGTACTGTATGTAACATATTTCTTCTCATTTAACCCTAACTATCTGGTGAGGCAAGAATTGGAGATACTAAACGACTCGCCCAGGGTCACAGAGCTAGTGCCTAATGCCATTAGGCTTCAAATCTAGGCAGAGTCGAACCTGCATCACCATCTCATATGTCCTCTCTCCTATGAAGAATGAATCTGACTTTCACATGGCTTATATGAGCCTTGCAAACAAATATAAAACAATTACCATGAAATATGTCCCAAAACTTTTCTTTGCCACACAAACCAACAAACCATTGATACCAAACTTAGGGGTAGGATACTATTTGGCAAAAATAGCACTTTGATGCAGAAGGTTGGGAGGCTGGCTTTGCCAAGAAAAATGGGAGGGGTCTGCTGGGGGTGGGCATCAGAATTGGGATTACATGTCCATCAGTTACAATGCTATTCTGATTATCCAACTCCAGGACAAGAATCCGAGTCCCAGTTCTGGGTAAGAACATGAGTTTAGATGAATACCTAGCAATTAACCCCAACAGTCTATTCTGAAGGGGAATTGTAGCCTCCTATGTTTTAAATTTAAATTCTGGGTTATCGGTAATAGCACTGAGTATATCCACAGTATGGGTAATACTTTGCATTACCCACAGGGATGTTAAATCAAACCTGAAGATCCTTGCCTTGGTTAGTTTCCATTTTAAATGTTACCTGGTTCTAAGATATACATTTTACACATATCTGCCAAATAAAGTGTTGATTTTGGAGTTTGGTTTGGATTATTAACTCCTATTTACGTGCATGTCTTCTTTCCTAATTTTCATCCTTTGTACCGTCCTCGCAGTCCACGAAGGTTTTCCTTCTTCAATTTTCCTTCAGCTGGGAGATGTGTTTTCCTTTGGGAAAGTCTTTTCTTTGGCCCACTTCTTATTTCACTATTTCTTCTCCATTTATCCACCACGAGCTGCAGACCTGCCCTCTATGTACCCAGCAGCAGACACATCCTTTGTTCCTGCAGCATCCGCTCTCCCTCCTCCTAGCCCAGAACCAAACCTGCCTTCTTTGTGGATCGGCAGACCTTGTATGGTCTCTGACCCACAACTCACTTGAAACTTTGCATTTCTCTTGTCATTGTTGCCTTTTAAGAAGGTGTTTCTACTTTTGATTGTTTTTGGTCACTGGGTAAAACACTCTCAAAACTTATATAAACACCACCACTCTGCTCTGCATTCTTGGCATTTTTATGATGGATGTGGAAACAGGCCCCAAACTAACTTTAAGAGAAGAAGCTGTGATATATAAATTTTCACTACAGAAGATTTCGCTAGGAAACAAAACCACCAATTATGTTTCCAGGAAGCTACCTTAATCTTTTTTTAAAAAAGTATGAGAATCGCTAAAGAAAAGAAGGAAAACTAACAAATGAAATGTTATAAGTCACCCTGTCACGAATAAAGAGAGGGAAATGAAACTCTCAGGACATGATGTGTGCCAAGGTATAAAGGCAGGACTTCTCAAGAAAGTGACAGCTCTACTAAATACAAAGTCAGATTAATCCAGAGCAAAGGGGCTTCTATCCACTTTTCTGAAAGGTCAGGGAGGAGCGTCCACCCATCTCTGCCAAGACATGTTCGTAATCCCCAACTCTAGGTATGTGTGAGAAGCAAAGACAGCCTCCTTTCCTCAAACTCTGAGCATTCAACTATAAAAATCAATACATAATAGATGAGATAAGACATATTCAAAAGGCATCTTAGAGACAAAATGTTTCCCACACCAGAAGCAGAGAGTGCAAGGACTCTTCAGTAACCTTATCGATCATATTAGCATGTCTAAAGAAAGAATGTGTCAGTCAGAAAGGGGATTTGGTGTGGACAGGCAGAGAAGAAGCAAGATTGGAGAGGAGCACTTGGCAGCATGATTCCCTGCAGTCCAGAGGGTTAAGGGCCCTGACTCATCAGTGCGAGCATGTGGGCCGCCTGGCAGACATGTCCCTAAAGGGAAGATGGACCATCTGGCCTCCAGAGCAGATGCCAGCACACTCTGGCGCCTCAGACCCACTCTCTTCACTGAGTCTGAGATCACCGTGCAATTACGGTCAGACTTCCCAGTTAGCTTTCTTGTGGAGATAAAGGATACTGACGCTCGTCCCACTTAGAGTTGTCTTTTTCAAAATGAGTTAATGCATTGACATTCTGGTGTATATCCTTCAATTTCCTGTGAGTTTGGATAATGTGAATTAACATTCCTAAATTCCATGAGCTCCTGGGCACTGTCATGACCAGTTCTGTATTTGTTAGGCTGGGGACCAGCCCCTTTAGAACGGTAAATTCATTAAGGGGATATACTGGGGGGAGGGCTTCTCGATAATCATGCAGCCAACATATTTGGTAATATGGCAGTACTCCTCCATTTTATCATATGCCTCTCTAACCTAATCCAGAATCAACAATAATGATCAAATATTGTACATTTACTACATACTTATACTTTATTCATTAAATCTTCATAATGCTTTTTTGAGGAAGAAATTATTATTTCCATTTTATAAATGAGGAAATTGAGGCTTAGGGAGGCCCAAGGTCATACAGTTTGCAAATGACAAGGCCAGATTTCAACCCCAGGACTGTCTCTTGTTCTGCTAAAAGAAGTAACATAAATCTTGTGTCACCATCAACCAGAAGGCATAACCAGAAGCCAGCATTGCCACTTTTCATAGCAGGAAACAGAGCAGCTCTCTCCAGAGGTTAATCTAACACCAGAGTCCCGTCAAAACACATCGGGAGTGTGGATTTCTCTGTCAGTCCTCAACAGACAAATGTCAATGTTCTCAAGTTCAGCTTTGTGTTCCAATGCCAAAGTGAGTTCCAAACCTTCAACACTCTTCTAGACACATGGAACAGGCCTAATGGTTCTGAGCCTTCCTACACATCTGTTTGAGAAATTGGCCACTGTGTTTGGAGGACTACTTGCTTTACTCAAATCTTGGCCCACAAAAAATGAGCCTATGCCTAGAGTCGGCCCATAATAATATAGAAAATAATAGCGGTAGCATCTGTTCTTACCATATAGAGTATTTCATTTAATTTTTCCAATCACCTTGTAGAATCAGTATTTGAATCCCCATTTAAAGATGAGGAAACTGAATCTTCAATGAGGTTAAGTACTTTGTTCAAGGTCACACAGCTAGAGGATGACAACCCTGGAATTTGAACCCATATCTGATCTGACTCTGGCTTTGAGGCACTCTGAATTACTGGCTACCTGAAAAAAAATATCTGGTTAGATGGCCCTGAAGAGAAACCAGACACAGCCCAACACACTGAAGAGAGGCACTAGAGGCAGCGACATGGTAGCACCACATCCACAGCTGTATTTTTGTGGTTCGGAGGAGCTGCTGCTCCCCTAAGCAAGGGTTCACTCAGTCAAGTTTGAGGAATGAATGAATGTAGGAGCGAAGCATCCCATAAGACATTACCTGTGGCGTGATGAGGAGACCAGCTTACTTTTCACATCTTCAAAATGGTGTGCCTTGATTAATGATTCCTAAAGTTTTGGCCAACTTGAACATTCTAAAGTATAACATCTAGTTGCCATGTGAGGCAGCCAAAACCTGATTAATGAAGACATATCAAAAAAAGCAAAATGTGTAGGTCTAGGGCTGAGTAGGTCAAGGTAATGACATTCAAATGGCATGGCGAAGCATAACCAAAGGCGTCTAGATTCTTCCCTGACTCTTCCACTTATCAGCTCTGCCACCTTCAGCAACCTCTTCCCTCTAAAATGAGGATAGTGATAGCTGTCTCACTGGGTTCTTGTGCAGGTTAAATGAGCTAACATATGTCAATCACCTCAAGTGTTTGGTTTATAATAGCGATAAAAAAATTAACTCCCTTCCCCATTCTATAACTAATTCTCACCAAGATTTGTTTTTCTAGGAGTAGGGAACTTCTTACTTTAGGCATTAAAAACCAATCACAGCCCAAACCTTTTCCAATGAAGAAGGCACCACTACCGAAACTGGAAAAACAAAAGAAGGAGCTGGCTTCTTTTGATGACCATTGTAGTATAAGTGAGACTAATGTAAGGTCACCTAAAGCTCCAAGCCAATTGCTTTCTCTAGTCCCACAATGAGACCATGCTTTATAGAGCTCAGACCATACCTGAGATCGGGGTCACTTTTCATTGAGCTCAGAAATTTAGGAGGCGCAGTGAGGGAGAACTCTGCCAAGACAATACCTGCTGGGAAAGCTAGTGTTTTAAAAGAGGAGAGGTGTCTGAAATGTCTTCACCCCCTTCCTCTTTATATGCCACAAGATAGGCGAGAAAAAAAGGAAAAATGGGGGTCGGGGGAATGCATAATGATCCCCAGGGTGAGGTTTAGAGAGCCAGCTACCAGAGGTGGGGCAGGTGGGGGCGGCGAAGGCGGCGGAGCCTACCTGCGGACCACCAGCCGGAGGGTCTTGTAGGATCCTTTCACCAGGGAAACGGCCTCCCTTCTGGAGCTGCTGAGCGCAACCTCGTTGATGTGCACCACCTCATCCCCGGCCCTCAGCCTGCAGCTCACCACGTCCGCTTTGCCCCCTTCTTCGATCTGCTCGGAGAGACGACAGAGCCACACATGAGCTGCTCTGGGTACTGCGCAGACTCCACAGAGCCCGACACAACAGGAGCAATCGGGCCGCACTCAGCCAACTTGAAGGTAAGCTGCACACCCACCCACGCCCTCCACACCCACCACCCTGCCTGCGCACAGAGGAACCTCAGAAACATTAGTGGAAGGTTTGAAAGAACTTGGTTTCCATCCAAAAGTCACTGTCCCATGGCACTGACGACCCCCACCTCTTCATATCGTCAACTCTCGAAGTCTACTCAAAGCTACTTTTTCATTCCTTTAGAAGTTGAGTTGTTCTTATCTCATTTTTGATCTAAAATTATAATTCATTGGATAAATAAACTGTAGTACATCCGGACAATAGAATATTACTCAGCGCTAAAAAGAAATGAACTATCAGGGCATGAAAAGACATGGAGGAATCTTAAATGTATATTACTAAGTGAAAGAAGCCAATCCAAAAAAGTTACACCCTGTGTAATTCCAACTACATGACATTCTGGAAAAGGCAAAACTAGTAGAAATATCAGTAGTTGCCAGGGTTGGGGAGGGAGGGATGAATAGGCAGAAAACCGGATGTTTAGGGCAGTGACACTACTCTGTGCGACACCACCAGGGCAGATACCTGACATTGCATCACAGAATGTACGCCACTGAGAGTGAGCTGTGTAAACCATGGTGATAATGATGCGCGTGTAGGTTCCTTCGTGTAACGAGTATACCACCTTGGTGGGGTGTAAGTAACGGGGGAGGCTGCACAGGGGACGGGGAACAGGAGCACTGTATGTGGGAACTCTCTGTTTTCCGCTCAATTTTGCTGTGAACCAAAAACTGCTGTAAAAAGAGTCTGTTAAAAATTATAATTCATTCAACAAAATGATTTAACTCTCGCTTTATCCCCGAAATTGTTCCAGGTGCTACTAAGATGTAAGAGTGGACAAAACAGACAGAAACCCTTTCTCTTCTGGTAATTGGAGCAGAGGCAGAGAAGCAAAAACTAATCATAATAAACAAGTGCCTGATGTGGGATACTAGAAGCTGATGATGTGCTTCGGAAACCAATAGAACAAAGCGATACTAGATCCAGTGCCATATGCCAGTGGATATTGTGGGATGTCAATAATGATGAAAGGGAATATAAAGGGGGAAAAAAAGCAAGTAAATAAAACGTGACCAATATTTTCTCTTATTTCAATAATTATTCTCCAGAATTGCCCACATGTTCAAAAACCTCCAATAGATCTTAATATATTTAAAATGGACCAACTTCCTATAAGGAATTTGTAAATTTGACCCTTGTTAGCTTTTATTTTATTCTTAATAATTAAAATAATATATGCTAAAGTCAATATTTTAATTAATTTATTTATCGATGTTTATGAATTTGTTAAGAAATCATTATATGGTCATTAATTTCTTATAAAGCATGAAAGTAATATAGAAATTGTGTAAAAAGAGAGTGAGTCTTACCCCTGCTCCCTCCATGTTACTCTCTGAAGGTAACCACTGTTTACAGTTTCACTTATGAATTTCTCTCTAAGTTGCAGACTCCTCATCCATAAAATGGGGATAAAAATCACTCTCACCTCACAGAGCTGCAGAGGAGTAATGAGACTGACTAGTCATATGAATGGGTAAACAATTCGTGGCTTATAGTAAGATTTCAAAAGTGGTAGCTACTGTTTTCATAAATCACGTATCATGAAGATATTTCCATTCATGAAACAGTCTACTATAACATCTTGATATGAATGTAACACGATGTATTTACCCATTTTCTATTGATGGTCATTTCCTCCTTCTGCCTTTCTATTTTTTTTGTCCTACTAAACTTCCCTGCCAACCATTTCTAAGTTTTCTTTTTCCTCAACACACTGAGCACACTCTAACTTCAAGGTTGTTCAGGTTTTCTTTCTACTTGGTCACCACCTGCAACACCCTTAAGCCACCTATAAAAACTGCAATATACCATGATGTTTAAGAGCTGGTGCTCTGGAACCAGACTATATGGCTCTGTCGCTTACTAGCTGAGTGACTTTGACCAGGTTATTTAACTTTACTGTGTCTCAGTTTCCTCTTTTGCAAGATGATAGTACTTACCACAGAGATTGTTGTGAGGATTAAGTGAGTTCATGCAAGTGCTTAAACTGTGCCTGGCACATAGGACATATTCAACAAAAGTTATCTCTAGTTACTACCCATTCTTTGAGGCCAAGTTCAAATTTTGTCTCCTATAAGCCTTTCTAGGCCTCTCATTAATTCCCACCTTACCCTCTCACCCTTGCAATCTGTCTGTCCTTTAAGAAGTAACCCTTCTTACCTCCATTTTCAGAGAATCAATTGAATAAATTGATATAAATAATACATAAACTGTGAACGACATCTAAGGAGTTTATTATTTTTATACTACTTTGACATGCTGCTTGTGGTGATCACACCCTGTCTTTGAGGAGAGCTACCTGTGCCTGTTCCCTGCCCACAGTTCCAGCCCATCCCCAGCTTGGGCTGTGAACTCTTTGAACTCTTTGAGGAACCATGACCCCAGAATTCCTCCCCAGAGCTTTGCACAAAGGACTCCTCAGAAAATATTGGTTCATTCATTCGACAAATATTTACTGAGCATATACCGTGTGCTATTTATGGAGCAAAAAGTTGGGGGTACAATGATGAACACCACAGACACGGTCCTGCTCAAGTGCAGTTTGTGGAATTGAATCCCTTCTGTATTCTTTGCCAACATTTTCCATACAATGAGAATGAGACCTAGGAAATGAATGATTTTTTTTTTTTATATAAAAAAGGAAGTTAAGAAGGCTCAATTGTATAGCTTGTATTATATCTTTCTCATGGCTGATTTAATGTGAAAGCAAACATTATGAGGAAGAATAGCAAACAGATTTTATTGTTGTTCACTGTTCTCATAAACTGTATAACTCTTTGTATTTACAGAGTTTCTCAGAATCTCTTCACTTTGCATAGAACTTTTAGGTTGAAAATACTTTTAAAAAGTCAATTAATATAATTGTTTATAAAATTTAAAAAACTGGGGGCTGGAATGATTTTTTGAAATGGTATTTGTTTAATAAACATTGGGCACCTACTATGTATTTTGATTCTCAAATTTCTCCAAACTCTCTCTTAATGATTCATATTGTCTTGAGGTTTTAATTATTACTGGAGATGATTTTAGACCTTTTCTCTAACACCGATCTTTTGCATAAGCCACTATCCTATGTTTTCAGTTTCTTTTTTTCTCTTTCTCCCTTTTTCCTCCAAATACCCATCCTTCATTATAAAACTTCTTATTAACCCAGACAGAATCTCTCTTTTTCCTCTAAATGATCTCTACCTGTCTTGAAACATGCCACAATTATTACCTTTGTCATGGATATTTTTTTTTAATTTAATTTTCTTAATTTTTAATTTTTAAGTTACAGTTGACAGACAATATTATATTACTTTTAGGTGTACAACATAGCGACAGACATTTAATTTATATACCTTACGAAGTGATCACTCCAATAAGTCTAGTACCCACTGTGATTTCTGATCGTGCCCTGTGTTCACACTTCTAGATTTCAAACTCCCCGAGGTCAGACTCTTGATGAACACACTCATTCTTTCATTCATCCACAAGTATTTTTTCGAGCACCTACCATGTGTCAGGCACTGTTCTAGGCTGGGGGAAACATCAATGAAGGAAACAAACTGTATTCTCTCCTTTCCTGGAGTTTACATTTTAGTATATTTTTCATACATTTCATATTTGTTTATTTTTTAAAAAAGCATGTTCACTGAGGCAGGTCAAAGAGCCTACAGTGATAAAAACAAGGCGGGATTCCTTCTGTTCTTTCGGTGCTTAAATTCATCCATATAAATAACTCTCTGGGAGGTCAGCAATTTCTAGGGAATCAAAGGAGCCCTAGGAGGTTTTCTCTGTGCTAGGGTTCATCCAAGGGCTCCACTCCAAAAGGGAGATTCTCACTAAGCCTTGAATTGAGGCAGTTGGTCCTGAAGTGTAGACAGACCCCTGGTCTAAAGCATTTCAGTTAACCAGACTGAAGGCTGCTGTATCAGTTGTGGACACTTAGGACCCCACGTTCCCCTCCTCCCTTGCTGCTGCTGGCCCTGTCTCTGCTTTTTTATTTGATAGCATCGGCATCAGTGGATATTTCTTTGTTGGCCACTCGGGTAATAAATTTGAGTGCCAAGAAAGTTGAAGCTATTGTCTAAAACAAGGCTGTGAATTAACTTGCACCATATTGCTGTCTTCATTTATTATCATGAGTAATAAATTGAGAAACTGAGGTTCTTTTGCTGATGCACTGGTAACAATTGATTTCAATGTACTGAGGTTAACTAAATGCATAAATCTTTAGTTGATGTCAATTATTCACACAGTTTATCTAAAATCCTGATTATGACTTAAAAAATATTTACGAAAGGTTTAACAATGGTTTTCCTGGACTATTCATCAAAGAGGATTATACTTCTTCTAACCCCAAGCCCCGCTGATACTGTCTGTCAACAAGACTCAGTGAAAAATGAAGCTTATTATTTTAAACCTTTGGACCAATACTTGAGCAGCTAAAGAGGTCACTGGCATTGTTTGTCCAATTTCACCTGCATAGATTTACTTATTTCAAGAATGTGATTGTCAACAGGTTAAATGACTTCAGATAATACACCAGCTACAAGCGGGTGGGAAATTCCTAAGCCAACAAACTGGGTGAGTGTACACCTGGCAAATTAGCATGCTTCTTCCCTTCTCAAATCCTAAATGTATCCACACCTATGGAACTAAATTGATTTTACTTTGATGACCATCTGTGGGGTTGGTTTTTGAATCATTTATAGTCTTTTACATTGCTGTAAATTTAGCACCTAACATAATGCGTGCACATAATAGGTGATTGAGAAGCATTTGCTGAACAAATCTAGAAAGCTGACTTTAAAGAAATAAGTACAGTACTGGGCAATACATGCTATGATAGAAATACATTCAAATTAAGTATAGGCACAAAGGACTGTGTGTGTGTGTGTGTGTGTGTGTGTG
>NW_006432943.1:8288165-8317025 GCF_000325575.1 Pteropus alecto
CTGTCATTTGTGGATTGGTCCTATGTTCTGCTTCTCCAGGATTCGCGCCCTCCAAACTCAAATGCTTCGACTCTCTGCCTTCCTGTTCTTCATCTTATGTCATCAGCTGCAGCATTACCATGATCATAAGCATGTTGTTGGCAGCAACCTAGTGACCCTGTTAGGACTTTGATTAGATCAGGTCACTCCCTTTCCCATGACCCACCTCATCACACTCAAAGGAGAAACCAAAGTCCTCCCTACATACAGGTATGCCAGACACCTCTGTCTCGGTCCTCATGCCTGCTGCTCCCTCATGTAGTCATTTGCCTTTCTCCCTTACCTCCTTCAGGTCTTCACACAGATTCGGCTTCTGGAGGAGGCCTTTCCTGATCACTCTTCTACGATCTCAGCTTCCCCTAATACTACTCATTTCTTCCTGTCTTCATTTTTTTCTTTAGTACTTAAATTATGATTCAACTCAGTATATTTTTCACTTTCGTATCTTGTTTATTGTCTGTCTCCTCACTAGAATGTCAGCCCCAGGAGGCTAGGGACTTGAGTCTGTCTTATTCACAGCTGTATCCCCAGTGCCCAGGACAGCATAGGCACATAGAGGTGCTCCATATTTATTGTGAGTGAACAAATCCTCATCATCATTGCTACCAGTTGAGTGCCTTCTGTGCTCCAATTACTGTAGTATCTTAAAAGTCACAAAAATGCTGTAAGATATTATAATTTTTTTTATATAAATGCAAATACCAAGGCTCAGAGGAATCCAGTGACTTGCTCAAGGTTGCGACATTAGTAAAACAACAGAGCCGGGTCTAGAATTCAAGACACTGACTTCAGAGCCCATGCTCCCTAGCCCACTGCATCAAAGAATCCCCTAGAACTTTGTCCTCAAATTAACACTTCTTCACTTGTCTGCATAATCTTTCAAGGGCCCAAGAAACCTGACACCCAATACTTCTGTGTTCTGACCCTTCTTTCAGAGATCCTAAGAGCTCTGAAGCTATTATATGAGCTCACAGGTTCAACAAGACTCAGAGCTTACACATGAGAAAAAAGAGTTGGCCTGTATTGCCACCGAGGCTGGGAGATGGCCTTGCCCTGTAAAACCGAATATGCAGTGACTTCCATTTATGCGCAATTCTATCTGGAATTTTGATTAAAATTGAACTCATCCTGCAAAACTCCACCAAAACTGAATTTCACCTGCATTCCAGTGTCTAAATTCTTTAGTGATCCCCCCGCCCCCTTTCCTGCTACTTTCATTCCTGGATGATGACTGCTAGGAGTATAGCAAGGTGGGGGTAATTCAATAACTCACGGTCAATGCAATGTAATGAGGAATTTGTGTGCTGTACTGTTCAGTTAGTGATTTGAGGAGAAATATGTTCTCCATAAGTGCAAAAACTGTATTAAAGCAATAAGCAAAATACATAAAGATCAAACGATAATTAGATAAAGAAATATATTAAGAATCTCTCAAAAAAAGCTTTTGAAAGTGTTGCTTTTTATTCACTGGGGGTTATCATGGCTCACAACCTCGTGGGGATTCTTGCTTTTAAACTATATAAAGTGGGGACAAAAAATAAAGTAGAATAAATAAAAGTTCCTCCCAGGAACTATATCTGGCTCTCAGGTCCTACGAAATTAATAAACATTTTTTGGAACCCAGGACTAACTGCTAGACTTTAAACAAAGCAGAGAAACTCTGAGTAACATGAGAGTACAGTTATGATGTCCCCGTTCTCTCCACCTGCTTCTTATCTAACCCCAAATCATTGGGTTTATACTGTTGAAAATTTCTATTTAGGGTCAGAAAATGATGTGTATTGTACTAGAAGAAAGAATACTGGTTTAGGAATCAGGAATCCTGTGCGCTACTCCCAACTCTGGCCCTTTGTACCTTTGTATCTGTAGGGCCCCCAGACGAGTCGCTTATCTATATAATATGAGTAATATCATTTGCTGTGCATTATAATGAGACAATGCCTTAAAAACAGAAACATCGTTTCTCACACTTAAAATAACCAACGGGGAAAATTGCATAGTTTTGTTTTAAATTGGAATACATATACAACAGTTACTATTAAAAATTATATAACCACTTTCTTTTGTTATGTTCTAAATAGGAGATATATTATTTTATTTCCAAGATTCATAACCTGGATGGAAAGCCTAAGAACAGAGGTTGAAGCAGTGTGGTGTGTAAAGACTGGGTGATGTTTATGAATTATGACCCATGGCCAACATGTGTATGAATCTCACTTCTAATACTGAGTGATCTTGGGCAAAATATGCATCCTCTGAACACCCATTTCTTTAGTCTAAGTCTGAGAACAAGAAGGCTAACCACACAGAGTTGGAGTGAGGATTACAGGAACACAGAAGTTTCCTTACACATAGCAAGGGCTCCATAAAGGTGTGTTTCATTAATTGTGGGGATTTTTTTTTTTTTGAAGAATACAAGAATACATGTGTTAGCTACTGCAGAGACCAAGGGCAAGAAATCTGCTAAGAAGTGGAGAGAGGTCATTTTCTTAAAGTGAAAGAACAGGAATTAACTAGATTGATAAATGAAACAAGAGATAGTCTCTTCTTTGGAGGGAAGTTTTGATTTCAGAGAACAGTCCCAGGGTGGGAAGTTACCCAGTGACATCCTATGATCTACTCAAATGAGTTGCAGCCCCAGAAAACCAAGACATGCCCACAGTTCTTGATGTGGAACTGATCTCAAAGGTAGGATAACAGTGAAGCTTCACTGAAGCCACCTCAGTCACTCAGCCTTCCTCACTGCCTAAAGAAAAGTTTACAGATCCCGTCTCCCACAAGACAGGTGATTCCAAGAAACAAACTTTGGGGATAGTTAAAAAGTTAAGTATTCAGTATTCCTTTCCATTTGTTTATATATACCGTGCCTCGTTTTACAAAAGATTTGAGGCAATTCCTTGTAAATACAAAAGGATAAAGGAAAGAGTTGAGGGAATTTGAGCAAAAAGGACAAAAGTAATAACATAAAAGCCAATGATAAGATTAACTGCAAGAAATGCATTCCATACATGGGAATTCTCACTTTCCAGGTCTCTACATTTACGAGGTTTCATAGGGAGGCAAAGTCTTCATAATTCAAAATGTTCACTAGTGAAGAGACCAGCTTTAAATAAGGCCTCACTCAAACAGCCCTTGCAGTCTGACACTATGCCTACGTAATGGTATTGCATCAAAGTCTTTGCCAGTCAGCTTGGACGTGGGGTTGAAAATAACCAATATAACAAACAAATACAATGTAAATCAATTGCATAGTTGACTTGCCTATCTTTCAGAAGAGGAAGTATAAAAAATAAAATGCAAATCAATTGTATAGTTGACTTGAATATCTTTCAAAAGAAGCAGAATATAAAGGATAGAACATTAAGCTATCTTAAAATTCTGTGAGAAAATTAAGACCAAAAATGTCAACATAATTAAGTCTTCCTTCTGAGGATTAGCACATGGTTGCAATTGTCACATTTTTTTTTTTTTTATAAAAGCAAGGTTAAATAAACTTATTTTCATAGTTATTCATTTTGTCTTTCAACTATATATAATCTAAAATCATATTTTGGTTCCTGTTTTATTATTTATTTATTTATTTATTTATTTATTCATTCATTTATTTATTTATTAAGAATTAATACAGTTTCAGGTGCACAATTTAGTAGTAAGGCATATATATATATTGCATTGTGTGTTCCAATTAATACAGGTGCACAATTTAGTAGTAAGTATATATATATTGCATTGTGTGTTCAGTGCCCTTGGTCTCTGTTTTAAAGTGTATTCCCTTAGGCAGACCCTCTCATACAATCGTCTGCGGACAATAGGAGCTACTTGGAATGTAGTACACTAGTTTTGGCTCTCAGCTTCTTGATGGCAAAAGCAAAAAGAAAACATGTATAGTTAGAAAAGTCATAGTGACATAATATGTAAAAGTTGAAAATCATCATGGAGCATTGAGATGATAGTATTGAAATGTATTACTGGAGAAGTTTTAAGACACTTGGTGGCTAGCTAGTAAGAAGTCTAAGAATGTAGAAACCAGTCTTTCTAAACTGCTCTGTGTTTGGCTTAACAGTGTCACATGCTAAGTGCCTAATGAACATGGTGGTGGCACTTCATGCTGTTCAGCAAGTATCCCTGGCTCTCCACCTTGGCCACAGAGGAAACGGTCCTCTCTCTTTGAGTCCTGGGCTGGGACTCTTGCAGTTTAGTAGAGCTATGAAACTATTTCTGGTTAATGTTCTTTGAGCAGAAGAAAAGTGTCACATCCAAGCAGAGGCTGTCTAGAGTTTCCTATCCCTTTTGCATCATGATTCCTGATGTTTGAGTTGGTGACTCTTCTGTCATCTAGGTTCCCTAAGTTGCCACCGTGTGTAGAATGAGCAAGAAATAAAGCTATGGCTTAAGTCACTAAGATTTGGCGGATATTTGTTACTGCAGCATAATGCAGTCTCTTCTGACTGATACAAATATCTTCTTCCCAGTGATAGAAAACATAAAACAAATGAGTTGTGTAGAGACAAGTTGCACATGCTGCTCAGATCCCTAAATAAAGATCCCAGCTAGCAACAATAACATTCTGGACAATTGAGGCAAAAACGGGCCCAGGAACAAGCCTGAATCTCTGATGCATGTGCCCCAGCCTATTTTTCTCCCTTCATTTACTGGCACATGAATCTTACCCAAATATATGTGGACCTGAGAATCCCTACTTCTTGTATATGTAGTGAATAATTTTAATGTAGATCGAGCTTTAGAAATGGGACTATTCCTCTTGCACTGGGACGTACTGAAAGATTATTAACAAGTGGATGGAGAATGTTAGGGGAAGTTTATTAATCATAAAAGGGAACACAGAAATAGAGACAAAAGAAAAAGGGCCTGTTTTAGAGAACCTACAGCAAATAAAAGTAAGAATGTCTGCAAAAAATGGACACTAGAAAAACGTATGTAACATTGAAAGCAAAAAAGTGGGTAACCACATACATGAAGAAAAGTCTGTACTCTAATTACAAAAGATCAAGACGTGGGCAGAGAATTTCTGAGGCCACATGAAAGTTCACTCAATTTGCAACTGAGGGGTGAACCTGGTATAAGAACTCTATATTAGGAGGGTTTCCACGTAGCCAAGGATGCTGAGGAGGAGGAGTTCTGGCCAGGCCCTGGGCAGGTGCTATTATGGTTATCAGGGGTAGGAAAGGAAGCCAACTCTGGAAAAGATTAAGGGTTTCCAGCTTTTAAAGAGTATTATTATTTATACTTCCTTAGGTTCATTTAAGTAAAGAGATTCTGGGTCAATATTCAGTGAGGTCCCTTTTGCATCATATGCAGTTGCCTGTTGGGGAACCAAAGAGGATGGCCTGAGATGTTGCAACAACTTCCTGGCTGCTCTTCCTGACAATTGTCTAGTCCCTGCCCCACTGCTGGCCCCACTGTTGGTCTTCCACAGGCCACCAGAGAGGCCTAACTGTAGCAAATCTGACAATAGCACTTCCAGATATAAAACCCTTCTACAGTGCTACATTTTCCATAGAATGGTCCAAATTCCTGAGCTTGGCATCTAAGCTCTTCACTTTCTAGACCCTGCCTGCCTTTCCAAATTCATTTTTGCCCACTCTCTCCTCTTTGGTCATATCTTTGGGGTAAGCCATGTTCCATGTGCCTCCAGAACATTCCACGTATAGCTACCTCCTCTCAGGCCCCCACAACTCTCAAACTCATCTTTTAGGACTTAGTTTGGCGATCACCTTCTCTAGCGAGCCATCCCCGAATCCCTGAGACTGGTCACATGCCTTTCCAATGCTTTCCCATTTCCTCTATCACAGCACTACTCCCCTGAAAAGTAATTGTTTACTTGACTGGTTCCCTCTAGAGTGTCTCCTCTTTGAAGGGCCAGACACACTTACTTCTTTTGGTATCCTTTGTGCCTGACACAGTGCCTGACTCATAGTAGATGTCCAAGATGTATTTGAAGAATAAACATGGTAGACAATGAAATGCTATAGTTACAAGGGTTCAATTTTTGGATAAGAACTTGTTTGCCCTGCTCCTATCCCACTCCACCATTCCTTTATTTGACGGGGACAGAAAGTCTGCCATTCCTGGGGTGTTCATGGCCTGTTGGGCGTTTCCCCAGGCTGTTAAGGCCCAGGCCCTTTGGTGGAGCTGCTAAGCACAGTGGCCTATTCTCTTCTACCAAGGTCTATGCTATTCCCTGTTTCTATGACTCATTACGGCTCTGCACTGTAAGGCTGGTGTTAAGGGCCCTGGCTCCAGAGCCAGATTTCAGCCCTCAGCTTTATCACTATCTTAGTTTCCTATTGCTGGTGTAACAAATTTTTGCAAACTTAGAAGCTTAAAGCAACACAAATTATTATCTAGCAGTTTTGGAGGTCAGAAGTCCAAAATGTGTCTCACTGGGCTAATACCAGGGTATAATCAGGGCTGCCTTCTTTCTGAAAGCTTTAATGGAGAATCCATTTTCTTGCCTATTCTAGCTTCTAGAGGCCCCTTTCCATTTTCAAAGCCAGAAATAGCCAATCACGTCTTTCTCACATTGCATCACTTTGACACCAACTCTCTCCTGCTTCTCTCTTTCATTTATGAGGACGCCATGATTACCCTGGGCCCACTCAGATAACCTAGAAGAATCTCCCCAATCTCAAGTTTGCTGGTTAGTAACCTTAATTCCATTTGCAACCTTAATTCTCTTTTGCCATGTAATATAGTCACAATTTCTAGGGATTAAAATGTAGACATCTTTGGGGAGGGGACAATATTCTCCTACCATAACCAGTTACTAGCTGTGTGACCTTACACAAGTTATTCTTTTCCCTTAAGCCTCAGTTTACTTTCCTGAAAAACAGGGAAGGTGATAATAAGAGTACCTACCCCTGGGGATTATTGCAAGAATGAAAGCAAATTATGATAATGAATGGAAAGCTTAGCACAATACCTGATAGAGAGTAAATAACCAATGCATATTAGTCTTTATCATCATCATCATCATCATCATCCTTTTTAGAGAGAAGGAGATAAAGAGGTTACACACACTTAATATCTTTGACCCTTCATTGAATGAAGTAGAATGAACATTATCATAGAGGCCTCCTTCCTTTTCCCCCATCTTTCCTTTGCCTCAGCTCTATTTCAGGATACTGAAAGAGGAGAAAGTCCAGCAAACACATTGACAGACAAGGGACCACTACCCTCCAAGTTGAGTTCTATGAGCTTCTGGTATTTGAACTTTCTAAGCTGGCCACTGGGCTCTAACGTCTTAGGAAGAGGCTCATGAGGTAGTTCTAGCCCCAAAGCAGTTTCTCAGTCTCCAGTACATGGAAGAGCCCTGGGAACTCCTGGGCTGTGACAAGGGCAAAATTCTCCAGTTCCTGAAATGTGTACCCTTATGCCTCTAGATGGGCCCACATGTGTGAATCCTGGCCTCCTCAGGAAATGCACTGGTATTATTTTCCCTCTCAGTGAATTCCCTGAGACCTTGCAGTCATTATGTGCTGTACCCTAGTGAATGCCACTGAACTTCAAAGAGGGGAGGTGCTGGTCTAGTTCAAAGGATAAAAGATCAAGTCTAGCTAAACCACAGTTAGGCCTCAATTCCCTCTTTCTGCTCCATTCAGATCAAAGACTTGGGCAAGTACTTTCTTTAAATTAAATGCCTTTATTTATATTTTACTCCATTTCTCAAATAATTTTAGGCATCTTAGTTAACATGGTTATTCTATGTTCTTAAGAAAGATCCTTTTAATTGCCCCATTTGTTTATGTTTAAGTCATAATGTTCCTATTCATTAGACTGATTCTGCTGTATTTATTCATGAAATTATGTGTAACATACGTATATGTATAAAACATCTATTAAAATGTACATATATAGAGAATATATATATAAACCATTTTACAACTAAGAGAAGAAACTTTTTTTCATTAATCTCTTCAATGAAGCGCTTGGATCTTTGGAAAATAAATAAAATCTACATATGTATTTCATAAGTATATAGAATAAGTCCATTGCTTATTACCAATCAAATAGGAATGGGAATCATAGAACAATAATTGAATGTATGTACATGCACACACACATAAAACGTACAATTAATTTCATTTTAAATAATAATTTCCAACTCTTCCTTTATCAGATTTTTATCAAAATTTCTGACATACTAAAAGAATCAGAATTTAGTTTCATCTTCTCTTTTTTCCCCTACTTCTGGTCTGGGAGAAATTCTAATGATCAAAAACTAAAATCAGTGGCAGCAAGAAGAAAGATGACAAATCTCTAGATGTTGTGAATGTTTGATCATCCACTCCTAAGAAAAATGCCTTAGCTCTCAGATTTCTAGCACTTAGTATAGACACACTAGCTCTATTTTTCGGAGTTTCATGAGTGCCTAATGGCTCAGACTTAGGCCAGATATACTTCTGCTTCCTAAGGAAAAGTCCACTGGAGCCAGAGAATCATTAGGAAATTCATTTTAACCTCATAAACTATAGTTGATCCTTGAATAAGACAGGTTTGAACCATGCAGGTCCACTTATACGCAGGAGGGTTTTTTTTTAAATAAATACCTGTACTGTTCTTGATCTACAGTTGGGAGTCCGAGGATGTGGAGGGCTGACTGTATGTATTGATATGTGCCATTTTTTTATAAGGGACTTGAGCATCCACAGATTTTGGTATCCTCTGGGGAGAGGGAGGTGTCCTGGAATCAATCCTCCATGGATACTGAGAGACAATTTAAATTTTGGGGGAGTCAAAAGTTATAATACATAAATTTGCAACTGCATAGGGGCCAGCAACTCCCACATTGTTCAAGGGTCAACTGTATTTGTTTTCTAAAGTTTTCCAAAGCTTCCCCTAGGTTTTTAGATTTATGATATTGAGAAAGCTTTGGCTTGCAACAAGTAGAACTATAATGTAACAAGGGTGGCTATTCTTATTGCTATTATCTGAGAGAAACTGCTTTCTTTGTCTTTGCAGAAGAATTCTCAGTGTGGCTGAGCTAGAAGGAAATTGGGTAAGAAAAGTCACACAGGCTCCCCGCCTGTATAAGATAACAATAATATTTTATTAGTCATCACTGTGAACTACCAACATTTCAAGCTAAATGACATTCCAGAGGCCAGAAAGCTACCTGAGCAGTAACTGGCAAAAGGATTTCTTCACTCAGGAGTTTTGAACAATGATTTGTTTACTTTCCTTCCATCAGAGCCACAAGGTGGGTAAGCTTTGGAATAAAATCGCCTGGATTCAAATTCTGTCCCCATGCTTGGAAGTTATGTGACCTTCAACAAGTTATTTGACCTCTCTGTGCCTGTCTCCCTTTCTGTGAGATAAGGATAATAACACTCTTTATAGGATTATTGTGAGGATTAAGTTAATACCTATAAAGTGTTTAGAAAAATGCCACTTAGTAAATACTCAGTAAATTACTCTCAGTCCTTATATTCTCTTCCATAAATTAGGAATACAATATCTCTTTCATGTACCTCGCAGGTTATTTTAAAGATTGAGATTAAAAAATTTCATAAAACACATTGAGAAACATACTATGGTACTCTCAAGTACACTATTAGAATGACTCTACATCAATCTGGAAGTCAGTTTGATAATTTCAACCATCCCTAGAAGGTTTCTGATAGAAGCCAGATGCTGGAACTGCTAAAAGCTGAAAATAAAACAGTAGAAGCAACATTAGCATAAAGGCAAAGGAAGAAAAAATAGAGAGAAAAGAACATCTCTGGTGTGCCTATGATCTCATAGGAGCTTGATATGCATATCTTTTAATTCTCACCAACACTTATGAGGTACATATTTTGTTGACAACAAAACTAAGACTCAGAAGATTAAGTAAGTTGCCCAAGATCACAAAGTTATAAATAGCAGGGCCAAAATCCAAACCCAGATCTCTCCAAATCCAAAGCACATCACACATTCTCTTGACCAACAATAAAATAGGTAGCACACCACCCCTTCAAAAAAATAAGCCTTTTACTATGTTAGCGTAACTAAACAACAGAGATGCCAACATGATGACAGCAATTGAGGAAAGGCTACGTGCTTATCAGTATAGCCCTCTACTAGTGGGGAACCTCATTGAAAGATCATCATACAGCATCTGGGACACTGCAGCCATCCTAAGAGTCAGTTCTACCATGCTTGGCCGCACCTCAGAGATAACCAAATGAGTGGATCACGGTACCAGAAAAAGAATAAATGTGAGTTGCATGAATGAATAAATGAATGAGGGAAAAGTACAGTAGGCCCTTAAGTCTTAAAGATATTTTGTCCTTCACAAATACCCAAATTCCAGAACAGTCTCTCTAACCCCACCCAACCTTTACACTGCCTGCTATCAGATTCCCACCTGCTATGATGCTTCCTAGTTGTAGTCATCTGCAAGCCCTTAGGTCACTCCTCATTCCCTGCAGACTTTTACCCATGACTCACTGTCAGACCTCTCACCAACATTACTCCTGCCACCCCACTGGATGCTCATAAATTCATAGATTATCCCCAGTCTTGAGCCTCTGTCTTCCCTGACTCCCTCCTTCAAGCATCTCAGCTACTCGCTTCCATGGTCAGACCCAAGTTCTTGCCATTACCAGTGCGCAAACCCTCCATAATCTCAATTTTGAGCATCCCACTCTGTGACTGCCATCTTGTTTTTGTTTGGTTGGTGGCAACAGCTTTATACTGTAAAATTCACCCTTTTAAAGTATACAATTCAATGGTTTTAGTGTATTCACAGAGTTGTACAACCATTTCCATAATTGACTTTAATATATTTTAATCACCCCTTCCTCCTCCCAAAATTCACCTTAACATATTAGCCTGCATCACCCCTCCCTGTCCCCTCATTGCTCCCAGCTCAAGGCAACCACTGATCTATTTTCTGTCTCTCTATATTTGTCTATTCTGAATATTTCATATCATACAATATGTAGCTTTTTGTGACTGGTTCCTTTCACTAAACATAACATTTTCAAGGTTTATCCAAATTGTAGCATGTATTAGAACTTCATTCCTTTTTATTGCCAAATAATATTCTACGGTATAAATTTATTATTCACTCATCAGTTGATGGACATTTGGGTTATTTTCGCTTTCTGGCTATTATGAATAATACTGCAATAAACATTTGCATACAACTTTTTAAGTGATGTATGCTTTCATTTCTTCGGGGTGTATACCAAGGAATTGAATTGCTAGGTCATATGGTAACTCTACATGTTCAACATTTTGAGAAATTGCCAGACTGTTTTCCAAAGTCACCGCATCGTTATAATCCTACCAGCTGTAAATGAGGGTTCTAAATTCTCTATATCTTCCTTAACACTTCTTATTTGTCTCTTTTATTATAGTCATCTTGGTTGGTATGAAGTGATATCTCATTGTGGTTTCAATATGCATTTTCCCCTCCTCTCTTTTCAGTTCATTTTTTCCAAAATTCTGACTCCAATAATTGTTGATCCCATAAAGACCTAACATTCACTGGTCCTACGGCTCTTTCACTGCTTCTCACCCATTTCATGTGCTCACTTCCTTCCTTACTCATCTTAAAGTCCATGGATTATAATCAGTTATTTGCATAAACCCTCCGCTCTTTTGCTCTTTTCTTTCTGCCAGTTCATATTCAACTGGCAAAACCCTAGTCTTGGTTGAATTGAGCTCTCTACCCACTCCATACTTATATCTGCACAGATGAAAGTGGCTGGCCTCAGTTTAAATTTGTGACCTTCAACCTCAAGTCAGCCTTTAATGCTACCTGGCAATTCTAAATTCATTCACTTGGCAATCCCAAAGCCATCCATTCTTCCACTCTCCTTGTCAATTTTGTAGCTGTGTCACTCTCCTGAAACTTTCAACACTTCATCACCATCTTCGCACTGACTTTGCTTCTTATTTCACCAAGAAAACAGATACAATTAGAATACAACTCCTCAAACTCATACCACTACATGGACTTCTTGATCTACATGTACTTTGTCATGCTTTCTGTTACTAGAGATGGATCAGCTATAGCGATGTTCCCATTTGTCCACAAGATCCCATCCTTTATCATCTACACTATTCCAGCTATTGTCCCCTCAGGCATTATTACATTTTCTCATTCTATTGAATTATTCTCATCACTAAAAACATTCAATTATTTCTCCCATCTTGAAAAAAACCCAAACCTTCCAATCTTATATCCTCATCCAGCTATATTCCCTTTTCTCTGTATAGAATGTATCTCATCTGAACTCCAGGATCATATATTCAATCGCCTGCTGTTGGATATTTATGTGGCATCTCAGAGTTTACAAGGCAAAAATTAAACTTCTGGTGTTCCTCCTCTGAATTTACTCTTTTATGGCAAATAACATCACTATTTTCTAATTTCTCAGACCAAGAACTTTAAAGAAGTCTCTCTCATATGACATATTGAATTCATTGGCAAAGCCTCATTGTTACCTTCAAATATGTTCACAATCTGACTACTTCCCACCATCTACACTGACATGCTGACCTGCTACCATCACCCACCTGCATTTTCTAGGAGGATCTTAACTGGTGTTACCACTTTTTCCCACATGCTCCTTCCACTCACTCTGCATTCCTACCCCACAGTGTGTTTTCTTTCCTTCTTTCTTTCTAACTTTCTCCAGCTTTAATGAGATATTATTGACATACAACATACATCAATTTCGGTTGTATAACATGATGATTTAATATACATCTCATAATGTATTTTAGCACAGCAGCCAGAGTGATCATCTTAAAACTAAGTCAAACAGGTCACTCCTCAGCCTAGAACCATCTAATGGCTTCCTAACCCACTGAGAGTAAAAACTCAGGTCCTCTTAGTGGCCTCCAAAGCCCTATACAATCACACAAGCTCCCCTCTGTATCTGCTTGACATTTCCTCCTGTCACTCTCCCTTGGGATTACTCACCTTTAGCCACCCTGGCTTCCCTGAGACTCCCTGAACAGTTCAAGTATACATCTACTGCATGGTCTTTGCACTTGTTTTTTTTTTTTGGTCTGGAATACCTTTCTCCAGGTAGTCACATGGCTCACTCCCTCTCTTCCTGCAAGTCTCCTACATTATTCATAAGTTTAGCAAAGGTTGTTCCAAATCGAAAAATTGCTGGGGCAGTTTTGGAGGGAGATTGCAATAAGAGAGAAGAGAAAAGAAAAAGGATATTTAATCTCTGATGCTCTCCAGGGTCTAGTGCTTTATGATTTGGTTTAATCCATACAATCTGTGGGATGAGGATGATTATATATCCATTTTACAGATGAAATAACCAAGGCATGGCAAGATTAAGTTACAATCTCTAGTAAACAGTGGAGCTAGGTGTTCAATCAAAATCTAACCTCAAAGCCTATCCTTGGCCTACTGCATCACAGATTTCCAGCTTCCTGTTTAGTTGAGAACAAGCTGGGAATGGATGCCTATTTCAAAATTCAAATATTTACAAAAGTAAAGGAATCAATACAGCTTATTTTTATAAGTGCTTCATCTTGACTCTACCCTAACATAAAACTTCTATGTGCTCAGCTGAGGGTTAATGAGATTCCAGAGATTCCTGACAATCTTTCAACTAATCATCTAGGATCATTTTTGCATGATAAAAATTCCATCCAGTGGCCCACTGCACACAGATACTTGTTAGTAAATTTACTCCTTCTAGTTGCTACTGAGGAGACATAAACAGAAGGTCCTGCCAGTGAAGGAAATGAAAGGAAAGCAATCTGTTAATGGTTTTACTCAACAGCGCCATTTCCCAAAATTCCATGCTGGGTAGCCCAAATATTTAGAAACTCATGCTCCATAGACCTTTTTTAAAGATGAGTTGTAACCCTGGGCCTGAGAAAGCTCGGGTGTCTGGCACTCCCTGTTTTTATGCCTCTGAAACTTACCCCCACATCCATTATCTTTCAATTATCAGCTCAGCATTTCTTCCCTGACTCTGGTTTATTCTTCTCCCCTGACCTCTGACTTTTTTGCTTTTCCCTGTATTTGCTTTTCCCTGTCTGGAATCCTTGCCCAAACTAACTTTAATCACTCAAAAACTCTGTGCTGTGAGAAGGGGGATGGATGTGGAGGAGCAGCCACAACCGAGTGACCCATATGGAATTGTTTGCAGCCTGCCTCTCCACCTATTTTATGGTGATGGGTTATTCATTAAATGATCATGCACCATCGGTGAGAGCCTGGTTTCTATTGCAGGGTGGTCTTCTATAAATATTAAATCAGCTCAATAACATAGCTAATTTAAAATATCTTACCAAATCTAGTTTCTACTTCCTAACATTGAAGTTTGGGAATGGTGGTCAGGATCCAGTCTGTTAAATTTTATTAATTGTCATCAGTATAACTATAACTTCCAGTTGGAAATGTTTCCCAATTGCTCATTAGTCTAAAGTTAATCAATTTAATCTGAAAGACAATCTCAAGATATCGATTACGATTGCACCCACTTTACAAAGGAAGAATGTGAGGTAACTTGCCCTCAAAGTCCAATATTAAATATAAAGGAGGAATTGGAATTCAGACACAGTTTACCTCCAAAGTCCATTAGGCAACACATCTCCCAGTAGCTGGCAACATCCAGTGTAAATGTTCATTTTACTAGTTTATAAGTAAACCAATATACTGAGCACCTGCTGTGTGCTGGGCTCAGAAGATACAAGAACATTTGATTTTTCCTCCTTTGTAATCTATTTGGAAATGAAAGGCCTATAAAAAAGAAAGACAACTAACAATATGAGGTAGCATACCCAAGCTTCAAACATAATTAGCAACAGGAAATGCTGTGTCTCTGTTCAGACCAGAGCGTACCCACTGCAGTCAGACAGGACGAAGAGGGTTTTTAGAGAGAAAGGCTATTGACCTGGACCTGGAAAGCTCACTGGCCATTTGCTATAAGGGCTCTTGAATTATGTAAAACTTGACCCAGAGAGTAAATCATTTCCGTGGTCCCCAAAGAGGAAATTGAAACAAGGACTACAGAGTATAGGTGATATTAAGGCCCGATTTATCCTTTTAGAAAAAAAAATGCTGATGGGTCATAAGCTCTGTGTGCATGGCACAAACTTTAAAACAACCATCTTAATATCTAGATGTCTTTCGTTCTTTATCTAAAATTGTCCATTATATAACTCAATGTACAGTATTTTTATTTGCTCAGTCTGGCAACCCTTCCGTCACCACCACATCCCACTCAGGACTGCTTTCCTTGAATGTTCTTTACTGACTCTGAAAAAAGAACCTTTAGAAAAAGGAAGGAGATAGTAGATCAACTTTGCAGACCAGGAGCTTGATTTGATCATAGTAGCCAGAGGTAAGTTTGGGTGGGGGTGGCGCTGGGGGACACTTCACATCAATCGAACTCATAGGAGATTGACACACATATCCAAACCAATCAGACTTGTGGTGCTCCAGACCACTGTGCTTTTGCCCAGTACCTGGAATGCTCTTCTTCTCATGCCTCGTCATTTGCTTGATAAACTCATTTATTCATTTATTTGTTTAGCCGATTCATTCACTGAGTCAGCCAATATCTGAGCACCTACTATGTGCCAGGTACTGTATTAAGAGTTGAACACCTATACTTTCCTCATTGTTCAAACAACAATTATTATGATAATATCAAATAGTTTTTAGGGCTTGTTGTGAGCTAGGCACTATTTTAAATGCTTTATATCCATTAAGTCATTGAATGTTTACATAACACTATGATGTAGTTGCTATTTTTATTTACATTTGACCAATAAGAACACTAAGATAGAATGAGGTTAAAATAACAAACTAATAAACAAAACAACCCCAGTTACATCCAGTCATACGGCTAATAAATATTGGAGGAAGGATTTGAACCTAGCAGTTGCCATGACCTGTCTAGTGTCTTAACGCTATGTTAAACTACCTCTTCTTTAAAACCCTCCCCTCTCCCCAAGTTAGCCATTTCTCCCTCCAGGCTCATGTACCACTGAACTTAGTAAATAAACTTCATTAACAAATTTGTTTCACTGCCTCATAGATTCTTTGTTTATATGTCTGTCTCCTCAATCAGACTGAAAGCTCCTCCCGGGCAGGGATAACATCTTATTTATTTTTGTAGATTCAGTACCTACCATAGTAGGCAACATAAAATAAGTGTTCCATACATACTGCTGGATTAATTTCTTGTCAGTTGTGGGAAGCTAGAATGGTGCATGTTTTAGAGTTGATCCAGGAAAACAGAAATTACTATAAATATTTAGAACAGAGGGGATGTAACAAAGAAAATTAGTTAGATAGATAGGGGCTGAACTCCCAAGCCACAGCAAAAAACCACTACCGGCCCCTACCTCCGCCACCCTGGAGGTCTGCCTGGTGGAGCCATGGCAAAAAAGATTTAGTGTTGTGGAGAAGACAAAACCACTGCCATAGACACCATCTGAGATCAAGAGACAGGAGAAATACCCTGGCTCTGTCTTTCTCTCACCCTCCAATCATCCATTTCCCATTGGTCAAACGCTGTCAGAAGCCAGTTGACTTGGGAGACTGAGAAGTGTAGCCTGCATGGGTTAGCCTCCTTGGGGAGAAGCCGGTACTAACTTTAGCTTTAAGGGTATAAAAGACTCAGGACAACAGTCAGAGCACTCATCAGAGATTATGCTTCTCTTGTGACCATCATGAGAAACTACTGGCTAATGATGCTGATCACCCCTGCAGTGCCAGATAGCAGTAACAAGTGCTTATCCTTTGATGTCCCATCATTGTCTAGGCTCCATGAGATATCACTCATCTGCTAACTTATCATGTCTTCAGATGAATTTAAAGCCAATTGGATTGGGCTACATCTTCCTTTATGTTTCAATTGACAATGACAACAATAAAAACCTATTGAACATCTGCTTTGCACCAGACATTGTGCTAGGTTCTGGGATATAGAGCCCTGTATATCAAGGAATTCTCAGTCAAGAAGAAACAGACAACTAAACAGATAATTTATCTTCCATGTTGTAATTGTCCCATGTGTTTGAACTTGGGAACAGCAATGAGGGTTGCACCCATCCCTGATAGCTTCCCCAATAGCTTGAAAGTGCAGGAAATAAAATTGTTTTATGAGAATTTAATCTGTAACATCAATGCACATTGGGTTACAGTGGAGACAAGCAAAGACAAATAAAGGAGATAGAATAACTTCTAAGTCTCCACCCAGCTCTAAAGTCCTAGGACTCTGTGCTCTACACACGCACCAGAGGCTACCTTATGGTACATCTGTTGCATACCACACCCTGGACCAGGTCTTTCATGCATAACCTCATTTATTGAACCCCTGTGTCTCTGAATTTCATTCCATGGACACTTGAACCTTATAAATAATAATTTTAAAGGTGGAAAATGTGCAAGATTTTCTTTGTCTGGCCCCAGGGTCATAGAGCTAAATAGTTATAACATAGGTATTGGAATTTCAGTCTCCAGATTCCCATCTCTGCTCTAAGACACTAATTACCCCAGACACGGGGCTGTGTTCTGCAGTTGCAAAATTAAAACTTGGCTAAAGAGCATAACTCTCTTATTTCCACTTATTGCCCGCTTTCCAGATTGTGTGCAAAGTCCTTTAAAAAATTAAGTGCATGTAATATCAGTTATTATTTTTCACATCCAAACAGCTAATTGGGTCAAGAAGAAAGGGTGGCAGTTTTATATGCTTATCACTTTGTTTTGTTTGTTTGTTTGTTTTTAAATACAAAACCTCTGCACACTGTGTTGCTTTTAAACATTTTTGCACCAGTTATGAGCTCAACCTCGGCTTTTCCGTAACAGTGTTCTCTAAGATATGCCCAGAGACTCTTCACGTCTGTCTTCTGCAGAGTCATTCATCTCCTGAGCTACTGAAGCAGCCGGTCCCTTGGGGACAAATGGGAGCAGCCTGGAAACACAGTTTAGAGTGATGAGAAAATGGTTTCTGACTCCAGTGACTTTGGCCATTGAGTTTCTCTGGGAAATCACCAAATCTCACTTAGGTTTTTTTAAGTGTCCATTTCAATTTAACTATGCTTCTGCTTTTTATAGATACTCTGGCCACCTCTCTGACCCTAACATATATGTCCCTACAGTAAGCGCAGTATATGAAGTAAATTATTATAAGATGTCCACAACGAAAATGAAACAAAACGATAGCTCATCAAGAGGAAAAATAAATTCTGGCCCTGATTCTTCTTGTGTATTGAAAATGAACTGCCCCAGGTTTTTAAATTTGAGGAAATAACTTTATTCCCAGGAGAAGAGGAGATTGGAGTGTTTATACTTTCCAGCTACTTATTGTAAAAGAAGAAAGTCTTTAAGAGCAAGCCGTCAAAGAGAGCAGGATTGGCTCCAATGGCCATCACCATCAGCCTTCTTGGAAAGGAATCATCTGTTTGATGGTCTTGTTCCTCGCTTTCAAGATTTTCTTTGTGCAAAGAAGTGGGAGGTAATTATCTTTTAGATGTTTTCCAAGTGCTGGCTAAACTGGATAGCTGGCCAAGGGCTGTATGGACAAGGCACACTGTCATTTGGTAATCGCTTACTAAGTTCTGTGCGAACATTTTGGGGGGATCTGCATTTAATCCTCAAACCAAGCCCAGGAAGAAAACACAGTTATGATTGATAGATGCAGAAGCTCAGATTATGGTGATCTTTTCCCATTATAGCACCTCCTCGAAGGCTGAGAGGATTGGTCTCTTGACACACATGTACACCATTCATAGTATACTGGAGAAGAAGCTCGAGTTTGCACAGGGTTAAGCACCTTGCTGGGATTAAGAGAGTGGCTGAGTTGAGATCAACCCAAGACTGTCACTCACAAAAACTGTGCTCTTAACCACTACTCTATATTTCTTTGTACAAATTATTTGTGTTGTGACAGTCTCACAAATATTATATTTGAATTATATTTGAATTATATTTGTCTTTAATTAAAGAGTGAACATAGCTGAGTCCCTCCATGATGCTGGTGTTGGGACATAGGCTAAACCTTCACTTTATTGAGTTATTCTATTAGATTGTATTTTCAATGTTCAGAGCTTTTAGAGCCACCGTTTGACTAATGCTTTAATGGAAATCCTGTCATTTCATTGGCTACACAGTAAAAAGATTCTATTCTATGTAAACTCTGAGTGGGAGGGTACTGGAGGTGGAAATTGCAAAACCCAAGCAAACAGCACAACTATTTCTATACAGTTGAATAAGAATCTCTGAAGAAAAAAGTGAATATCAGATCTCTCTATATAACTCTCCTTAGGAGTTAGTGTTGCCGACCCCTGCATAGTCAGAAATCCACATATAAATTTTGACTCCCCCCCAAAATTAAACACAGTCATGTCTTGATATCCACAGGGGATTAGTTCCAGGACCCACCACAAATACCAAAATCCACAGATGCTCAACGTTTTTACATAAAATGGCAAAGAACAATGCATACGATCAGCCCTCTGCATGGGGGGACTCCCAACCACACGTCGAATCTAGAAGTCATGTTTCAGGCTAATTTAATGTACCCTAGGGCAACCTGGGAAAGCAAGTACATCTTTGGCAATTTTTCCTTTGTATGCATCTGAGTCCACTGAGAAGTTGGTTAGGAGGATCCTCCCCCAAAGACCAGTGAGTCAGTATCCAGCTTCCATGTGTGACCACGCCTGTCTGGAGGGTGCCAGTGCAGAGGCGAGCGGGGCTTCTTATCTGAGTGTCACTTGTTAATCTGGTCCTCTCTGCTCCATGTCCTGTTTATTCAAAGCTTGTATGGGTGTGAGAGAGATCTCATGTGCTCTGTCCTTCTACCCAGAAAGAAAACCTTTCTCTAGTTTTTTTCCCCTCCAAGTTGTATTTTTCATCTTGTGAGTGTTTATCACTCACTCAGCTAGAATGTTAGATTCAATGTCTACTGAGAAAAGAGGGAAAGCAACTAAATATACTAAAGATAACAGAACTACACACAATTTTAACTCTAAGGAAACCTTCAACCATGTTGGTGGTATTTACTCTCAGTTAAGCATTAAAGGAATCAAGAGGTGTGTATCTATTAACAAGACCCTGGAGGATGAAAAGGCAAGCTGTGGCTGTGAGCTGGCCATCACAGCAGCTGACCTAAGCCTTGTTCTAGGAGCCTAAAACTTCTGGGTGCCTTTTCAGGAAGCAGATTTCTCACAGAAAAAGGAAATGAACATGAAGTTGCAATATCACATACTAGAAGTATTCAACCAGACTTGACCCAATGTTTATCCAACACTTTGCTAATCCATGCCTTATTAAACTAGCCCACTACTGAAACAGCAGAAACAGCTGTCATTTGCTCCTAAATGCCTTCCCATTTGCCTTGCAAACAATGATTTTTTTTTATACAAGACCATTTTTTCAATGTTAAAAATAAGAATCTCTGGAGAAAAAAAGTGAATATCATATCTCTCTATATCACCACTCACCTCAAGAGAATTGAACCCAGAGCCCCAGCAAAAGGAACATTGTGCTAAATGTGTTTCCAGAAACAAAATCAATAAGAAAAAAAGCTTGAGCATAGCATACTCTTCAATTTGTGAGAAAGTTCTATGGTATTGCTAAAGCTGAGAAAATAGTTCCAAATCACATGTTGCAGTCAATGTCCAGACCTAGAGCCAAACTACTAAGCAGTAGGGTTTATGAGATAACTTGGAGATTAAAAAAAAAAAAAAAAAGAAAAAAAAGAAAATTATGTAAAATTCACCTACCCACTATGCTTCAAACTAGACAGAGAGGTATTTTTAAAAAATCTTTGCTGGGCTGGACAAAAAAGCAAAAAAGAGAGCAAGAGAGTAAGTCACTGGTCAGGGTGGCTGATGGAAAGTCCAAATCCCAGGGCTGGGGATGATGGAAACCCTCAGAAGGGTTTGGGAGCTTCAGAGCAGGAGGACTTGTGCCTCCACTCTCCCTCCAGAATTCTGCCAGGAGACATTTTCATTGAGAGCCCTATGCCAACATGAGGGGTAATGGCCACCAGGCAGGTCAAGCTGGAGAGACCATGTGAGATAGACCCTCTGCCTCCACCTCCAAGTTCCTGCAGCATCAGAGCAGCACAGAAAAACAGCAGACCTTTTCCCATGGCTTCCCACACACGTTTCCTTAATGAGTCCAGGCAAGAGCTCAGCTGAGAGAAAGCCGATGGACTGGGATTGCCCTCTTAGTGTGGGGACCTGGAAGCCAAAGGGCAGGGGCAGCCTATGGACATCAGCAGCGGATGGCAGTACGGACGGATGCCAAAAGCCAAAGCCAGCTCAGATGAGGCCTCTTTACAAGGAGGAGTTCACAGTTGCCCACTCCGTAAATGTCAAGAACGTACATAAGAATGCTAGGAATCAAGATCATCCTTAGGGAAACGGTTAAAAAAAAAAAGTGGTAGGAGGAGAAGAATCTTGAATTGGCTAAAAATTTACTCAAGAAGGATTGGGTTTCTCAAGACTAGAGTTACATCCTGATACAGCTCTCATCCTGGTGTGCTAGAGTCCTTGGAGAGAATCTGCTCGTCTTGATTCACTGGCAGGCCCCCAGCAGTACCCAGATCAGAAACAGGCCCTCACTGGCTCCTAGATAGAGTGGGTCAGCAGGCGTCTCACACCCACCAGGGAGTTGGTACCCACCATGGTGTGGGATAAACCCATTTCTCTCTTCTCCTAGGGCTACTACAGAGTTCTGGGGAAGGAAAAGCTCCCAAAGCAGATTGTCATGGTGAAGGCCAAATTCTTTAGCACGGGGTCCCCAACCCCTGGGTTGCAGACGGGTGCAAGTATGTGGCCTATTAGGAACTGGGCTGCACAGCAGGAGGTGAATGACAGGCAAGTGAGCTAGGGAAGAAGTTTTGTCTATATTTGCAGCTACTCCCCGGCGTGAGCATCACGGCCTCAGCTCCACCACAGATCATCAGGCATTAGATTCTCATAGGAGCACTGGTCCTTGGTGCCAAAAAGGTTGAGGACTGCTGCTTTAGCAGAAAGGCGGAGAGGAAGATTAAGGGTATGTGTGGGGGTAGGGAGCTTACGTCCTGGTGACTTGAAGTTACATGGATGGAGGTTCATTGAATGCTAACCAGTGCTTTTCAAAAATTAAAACAAAGAAAAAACCAGGTTTTAAATGGGAAGAATTGAATTTATCTTGATTAGAAAGAACGAGTTTTCTATTAACAAGTAGAAATTGGGGGTCATGAGTTAATTTAATTCAATTGTAGAGAAATAAAATTACTTCTTAGCTCACTTGACATTTGTAACAGTAAAAATTTACTCCCCCAACACATTTCAGTATAAATTTACTGTTACTATTTCAATTTTATCTCAAATTTCAGAATGAGAGTCTTAAAGTCCTCTTTAAATAAAATTTTAATCTTCAGTGCAAGAATTTGAAGGAATTTAGGAGCTATAGCAGTGGGCACTGTGGTTTTCACCCCTCTATCCACTCCACCCTTCCTTTGTTGTGCACATGATGACTCTGTCTCTAGGATGAGCCCACCTGTGCTGTATGGACTGGTTCAGGAAAGCCGAGGCTTAGCCAATCAGCACATGACATTTCCCAGGCCAGAGGGTCATGGGCAATCCAGCCCCGTGCTAAGGGCAGGCCTCCTGTCTCCCGAGATGAACACTGAAACAGGGAGCCAGCCTTAGTTTGAAGTTGACACCATAGAAAGTAAAGATATCTGACAAGTTAGTAAATCAAACGGACACTGAAACCACTGCTTCTGAACTTTCCAGTGCTAAGTTAATCAGTATCTTTTATCATTTAACTCATTTTAAGTTGGGGATCATGTTACATGCAACCAAAACACCCTAAAATATTGCAGTTGGAGAAGGGGACTTTCTCAGCTCTTAAACCTCAATGTATAAGGAGGGGGCTCACGATAGTTGTCTCATATTTAATGCCTTCTTTCTAGAAGAGTATTTAATGAAAAAAACCAACAAAGAAATAAGAACAAATTCTACGAAGTGTAAAACCCAGAATTATCCTTATTTTTCTTATTTCATATTTATCTTCCCTCCAACCAGTGGTGTCATTCTTCTAGTGACCTGTGCACAGTGGATCTATCTTTCTTTCCCTTCCCTCCCTCCCTGGTCTTTTCTTTTTTAAAAAGAGGAGGGTGGGACAATGAGGAGACAGAGGATAAAGAGAAAGAGAAAGGAGGCAAGCAGGCAGGCAGGCCTCAGTGACAGCTCCCTGCTTCTGATCAAGTGGATGGCGCATTCCTTATTAGCTCTTATATAAAACGAAGAATGTGTGCTTCCATTGTTCAGGGATATTGGGTGACTCCAAGAGAACAATCCATTCCACAGATTCCATTGACAACTCATGACCAGGTGATGCAAGCAGCGGAACACAATGCACTTCGATTGTTTGATCTGTCACGGATATCAAGGCTGGCAGCTACAGGATGATTATATTTCACTCACCCAGTTTCTCTCTCATGTACCACACCTAGGCTCTTACAGTTACATCCCAGGCCAGAGTTTAGGATAAGCCATTGGACAGGACAATTATCAAAATGCGAACATTGACTTTACCAAATGGTATTTAAAAAAAAACTTGCCAGAGACTCCAAGTGTGTCAGGGAAGGCCATTATCCTGCATGCTGTACAGTGTACCCAAGACTTCCTCCTGGAGGCCTTCTCGCTCACATTCTTTTATTTCCTTCCTGTGGCTGCAGATCGACAATGTACAAAGGGGGCCACTGTCTTTAAGATGTCAGATTTTGCAAGTTCCTGCCCTCTCTGTCTACCTCTCATTGGTCTCCTTCGCTTGGCCTTCTCCTTTTGCCCTGCTTTTCAGGTTCCATGAGGCCTTCTACTTGTCACTACATACTTTTTCTCTCTACACTCTAACTGGAAGATCTCAAAATGCACGATAGCACTCAACATCAATATACGCATGAGTCACCAGGCCAGGTCCATTTCCTGTGCTTCAGGTCATCTCACTGAGCCCTCCAGCTGGCCCTTCAAGTTTAGCACATCCAAATTGCGCACAGCCTGCATCCCCCTCCCCCGTCCCCCGCCCCCCACAACCTCTGTCTGTAGCTCTTCCTTCTCTTCCACCTGTATCTCTTGCAGGGAAGGCCACATCAACCACCCAGTCACCCAAGCCACCTTTTTTCTCCTCTTTTGCAACCTCTCTAAGCATTCAGCAGCAAGCCTTTTTGGTTTTAGCTACTTCACTGCTTTCTTACACCCTCCCCTCCTCTGATGCCCCCCCCGCCCCCCACAACCTCTGTCTGTAGCTCTTCCTTCTCTTCCACCTGTATCTCTTGCAGGGAAGGCCACATCAACCACCCAGTCACCCAAGCCACCTTTTTTCTCCTCTTTTGCAACCTCTCTAAGCATTCAGCAGCAAGCCTTTTTGGTTTTAGCTACTTCACTGCTTTCTTACACCCTCCCCTCCTCTGATGCCCCTTATTTCTTATCTGGTTTGTCCCACCAATCTCCCAACTGGTTGTTTGCAGGCTTCTCCACACTCCTAGCCCCCAAACAAAAATTTGCTTAGGTTATACCTTGCCTAAAGTCCAGTCTTTGCACCTCCTGGCCTTCATGGCAAAACCCAATTCTCTTAACGCAGCATCCTTTTTAAAAAAAAATTTTTTCTGGTGACATTGGTTAACAAAATCCAATAAGTTTCAGCTGTACACTTTAACAGTAAGGCATATATATATTTCTACTGTGTGTTCACCTCCCATAGTTAGATTTCTTGCTGTCATCACATATTTGACACCCCTTACCCTGTCAATGCAGCATCTTGATGACATGCTTCCTGCCTCTCTCCAGGCTCAACTCCCACCATTTTTATACACATGCCCTGTGTTCCAACTATTCTGGCCTGCTGGCAGTTCCCCAAGTGTACCCTCATCCCTGCAGCTGATTCCTGCACTGTCTTGCAGAACTCTATTCAGCTGGGTGTCACTTCTCATTGAAAACCCTTTGTAACGTGCCCAAGCTGAGTTAGCACTATTGTCTCTGTTCTTGTCGCACATGTACTGAGAACATCATGATGCATGTCCCACCACTATGTCCTTCATAACATCAAGATAGCCTTATAGGCAAGGTCCATGTCCTCTTGCCTCCCCCTTATTATTATTATTATTTTTTGTATAGCATTTTTCCCCAAATTTTATTTTACTTTGAAATATTTCAAATCTTTAGGAAATTTGAAAGAATGGTAAAATAAACATACTTTTCACCAAAATTCACCATTTGTTAACATTTTGCCACATTATGCACTCTTCTTTCCTTCCTCCCTCCCTTCCACCCTCCTGCCACAAAACCTTTATATATTATACTGGTTGAATATTGCCCCCCCAGAATTCATGTCTACCCAGGACTTATAAATATGACCTTATTTGAAAATATGGTCTTTGCGGATATAAGCAAGATAAAGTGAGGTCATGATGGATTAGGATGGGCCCTAATTCAATGACTGGTATCCTTATAAGAAGAGGGAAATCTGGATGAAGACACGCAGAAAGTATATCATGTGAAGACAGAGGGGAAGATTGGAGTGATGAAGCTGCAGATCAAAGAATGCCAAGGATTGCTGGTGACCACCTGAAGCTGAAAGAGGTAAGGAAGGACCCTCTCTACAGGCGTCAGAGGGAGCGTGACCCTGCCACCACCCTTATTTCAGACTTTTAGCCTACAAAATGGTGAGAAAATAAAGTTTTCTTGTTTCAGGCCACCCGGTAATTTTTTATAGCAGCCCTAGGAAACTAATAAAATAATCACCTATATATATACATATTACAATGTAGATATTAATATACCTATTTATTAATATAGATATAATTTTTTTCTTACTAAACTATTTGAAACTAAGCTTTAGGCATCATGACATTTACCTCTCAATACTCCAGTATGTATCTTCTAAAAATAAAGACATCGTCTTATATAATGACAATATTATTGGCATACTCCAACATCTACCATTAACACAATAATATAATATACTTAATAGAGAGTATAAACAATATGATATAACATGATATATAATGAAATAATACAGAGTAGATATTCAAATGTTCCACTGGTCCTAACAATGACCCTTATAGCTTTTTAAGAAAATCCAGGATCCAATCAAGTTTCATTTACCATATTTAATTAATCATGTTTTTATAGTCTTCTTACCCTACAACAGTTTCTTGCCTTTTATTTTTCCTTTTCTTGACCTTGACATTTTTAGAGCCCAGGCCAGTTTTGTACATTGCCCCAAATTTAGATTTGTCTGATTGTTTCCGCATAATTAGATTCAGGTTAAACAAGTTTGGCAAGAAACTATAAAGGTGATATTGTGTCCTTAGTGCATCTCCTCAGGAGGCACATTATGACATTTGATTTGAATACTAATACTTATTATTGGTAATGCTAAATTTGATCACATGGTTAAAGTGGATGATTATGTCTTACTGTAATCCCAATACTTATCAACAGGCCTGTGAGCCTTTAATCATTCATTGAATGATGAATGAATGAATGAATGAGACTTATGAAGTACAGTGGTCTGTACTATAACTAAAAAAATTGAAAATTTGGTAACATGTGCAACTTCATAGTAATGACCTGCATATTAATGACCTGCATCACCTCTTTTTAATCATGGACATCACTGGGCACAGTGACTTTGCTATCCCCACTTCTGCAATGATGAAGTTCTGCACTAAAATGTGAAATCTATTGCACAAGAAGAGTATTACTGGCTTAGGTAGACTTCAACCGTGAGTTTAGGAGGCTTTGGAACATAGCTATCTGGGTGAATGTATATAACACTCAAAAAAGAAAGCAAATTATGTCTTATTGACTTGAATATCATTATTTTCATCCAAGATATTGAATTTAGATCTCAGTAATTTAGGCCAGTTTCCAGAGTTAGCAAATATGTTTGTAATAGCAACATTATAAAATACGAATTCTGAAAATTGTTTTTTATCTTTCAACACACACACCGCCTTCAGATCACTTAAAACATCAGAGCTTATTGCCTGTAAATCAGTATCTGCCCACTATATTTAATCACTGGTCAATATTTTTACAAAAATACTCAACTTTAATCGAATTCATAAGGGAATGTTAAAGGAAAATATCATGAATGATATAAACAAAAACATAAGGCTCTTGTTAGAGAACCAAAGGCTAATGAAGCCATGTGATTTAGCCGACTCTCCTAAGTGTAGCAGCAGCTACAGGAAGTGACCCTGGATTCGAAGACAAAAATCATGGACCCTGATTGTTATAACAGAAGTTGTTGATTCTCACACAGGAAAATTCTCTTCTATGATATGTGGTCCCTAGTTTTAGCTGCCCAAATACTGCGAAAAAGCTGTGGTGATTGTCCTAATTGGCTTGGTCTGAGTTAACTTCACACATTAAACGAGGCACAGGCATAACAACACTGGTAAAGAATGCTGATGTGCTTCTGTTTGCTTCTGTGTCTAGGAGGTACAGCATGCAGCTAATGGAAACTTGGGTGGCATCAACAGAAATTTACTAACTAGGAAAATGCAGTCCATAGATAGACAATGCCTATAGCACTGTGTCCACCTCTGGATGTCATTCTAACAGAGATGGAGAAAATATAGGTCACATCAGAGGAGTGTCGTCTAGCAATGGTGTTAAGAGGGAAATCTGAGGAGAAAAAAAAAATGGCATAGATGATAGAGGCTTTGTTCATTCCTCCGGCAACCAAATCAAAGTCGTGATGGAAACAAGAAGCAGCAGCAAGGAAAAATTGCCTGGGATCTAGAGGAACAAGCCATACAACTAGGAAGAAATCCAAGAAAGCACCCTGTAATGGCAGAAGGTAGGACAGGGCAAGGATGCGGGGCTGCCTGGTCCTGAGTGGCTGAGCCAGACGGAGGCTGCGGCTGCGGCTGCGGCATATGCCTCTTAAAGGGGCCGCTTCCACGAGCGGGTTTTTGCAGTGACAGACCTGCTGGCTCTGAGCACCAGTGCCGATTCAGCTGCGCACAGGGGGCACGAGGGACTTACAAGGAGACATTGTCTGAGTGAGAGCCGAGGCAAGGCTGCGTACAAAAGTGCCAGCGGTATCCACTGTTCCCTGTTGAACCCTCCCCACTACCAGTGCACGGACACAGAACCATAGCCCAGACGTCATCAAACTGGATTACAGAGGTCGCTTCTCCCAGAGGATACCATGAAACCCCACCTCCCCCAACTCGAGGTCCCACCCAAGCCACGTCTAGGTGTATCCTCAGTGAGTCAGGTGCTCCTTGCTGAGACTCACATTGGAGGCAGCCTCGGTTTCTGGTGTGGCCTTTTGAGGCAACTATAAGCACAGCATCTGTGGATTGCTTGCTGAATCTTAACAGGTGGCCCCAGAGGGGTAGAGGCTTGGGCTAAGTTTGGCCTGTAGCTGAACTCTTCTCAGGACTGAACTCTTCTGGACTGTGCCACTGGACTCCTACTTCACAAATCCACACTAATAAGACTGGGAGACTTAGGAGCTTTGCTTAGCCCATAGAAACAGACATGGAAAGGCAGCCAAAATGGGAAGACAAAGAAGCAGAAACCACATATAGATGCTCAATGAACTTTAGAGAAATGTAGAGAACTCCAACAAAGAGATAAAAATGGAGATAGAGATTATAAGAGGGAACTAGTCTGAAATGGAGAACACATTATCTGAGATGAGAAGTACATTAAATGGAATAAACAAAGGAATAAACAAAGTGAATAAAGAAGAGAAGAGGATCAACCATCTAGAGGACAGGAAAGCCAATCAGGACACTCAATCAGAATGGCAAGAAAAAAGATGCCAGGACTATAAAAATGATTTAAGGAGGAGAGGAT
>NW_006432943.1:8317897-8323778 GCF_000325575.1 Pteropus alecto
GCAGAGGGAATGCAGTTAGCATTAATATGATGGCTAGGTGGAAGGTCAGGGGAGGAAGGGAATAATTGAGGGGATCGTTCAATGAACTATATAGATGTCTAACCAATGTACTGTATACTTGAAACTAAATTTAAAAAATGATGGTAGATTACTTATAAAAAAAAAAAAAAGAGGGAAATCTTAGGGGCCAAACCACCTGGGTTCAAATTTAGGCTCTGTTACTTACTAGCTGTCTAACTTTGTATAACTTTGGATATATTACTTAACCTTTCTGGGCCTCAGTTTCCCCATCCATAAAATGGGGATACTACTTACCTCATAGAGTTGTTATATATATTATATACACCTGGCATATAACACGTAACCAATAAATGTTGACTGTTATTACTAGTGTCATCATCACTATCACCATCATCATCAGGAATGAGAGAAGATAAAAAGGAGACTTCTAGGGACATGACAGGTCTCTTCAAAAGCTTGAAATTCTGCCAAGAGGAAGAGGAATTAGATGATTTCTATGTGACTCTGGGAGCACATGGGTATCAAAGGGTATAAATTACAGGAATTCAGCACTGGTCTCATTATATAGGACCCACCGTTTTAATGGTCAGAGTTATCTGAATTAGAGGCTTGCTCTAAATGAGAGGTGTCCTAGGTTACTAGGATATTCAATCCCACCCTGGATGATCCTTTGAGACTTAAGAATTAGCTGGGAGGGGGTTTGGGGTGCTGGGTAAAAAAGGTGAAGGGATTAAGAAGTATAAATTGGCAGTTACAAAATAGTCATGAGGATGTAAAGAACAACATAGAGAATATAGTCAATAATATTATATTAACTATGTATAGTGACAGGTGGGTACTAGACTAATTGGGAGGATCGCTTTGTAAATTATATAATGTTTAACCACTATGCTATACTCCTGAAACTAATAAAAAAATCGAATATCAAAAAAAAAATAGCTGGAAGACTGAATTAAATGATCGAAAAGAACCTAGCCTAGTGTCTATAAACAAATACACATATTTAAGAATGATTAAAATATAAGAAGCTCTATACAAATAAAAACTCCTATGGTGTAATACTGTCACACCGCACACCTCCCAAATCTACTCATCAGTCATCCTTCCTGTTTCTACCCAATACCCACACAAACAGGAAAGAGGTGCAGTAAAGAGATTTCTTTTGAATACTAAACTCAGATGCACATAGAAAAATATAAGATGCCCCTTATCTTCTAGGAGATTAATTTCCAAAATCAATCAGTACATGCGGTAAAAATCACATCTAGTCAAAATTACGCTGAAAAATCTAGGAAGGCACCACCTTAGCAATTGCATCTTTGTGAGCCCAGCTGGGCTTCTCTCCAGCGTTGGAACTGATCTCTGCTTTTTCTGGTCCAGCACTAAATCAAGAAGTTGGCTTGAATTTAAGTGACAAGTTCTGTGAAAAGTACATATGTTTAAACAGTATACTTAAGTCAAGGGAAGAGATATTTGTTCTGTGGGGAGATGAGACCACTGAGATTCATGTCACCCCCTCATTCTTTAAGACGTATACTTCATGAGTGAAATGTCAAGCTGAATTGACTGCACCATTTAATTTACTATTTTTCTATTTTCTCTATTTATTTTTTCTTCCTTTCTTCCTTTCTTCCTTTCTTCCATGTTCCGTTCTACTCTCTCTTCTTCCTCTATCTTGTTTTCTATCAATGTTTATAGTGTCTCTAGTTTATGCATAGTCTTTCATTAGACACCATGGAGATTTATCCAAGTGCACGTTAAATGCACTCCTCTGAACATTTAGGAGCAAACCAGGGCTTGTCAGTCAACAATCGCCCTCTTTTAGTCCATGGTTTCTATGACTACTCCCTGGCCCCTGGAGATGCACTTGATTGTTTATCCAGCACCCTCCTTCCCATCAGGAAAGGCACCTCTTCTTTGGGGGAACTGCCCCTTTCCCACTGCAGTCAGTGATTCCAGGGTGTCACCAACCATAGTGCCTCACTGGCCACATGGGCAGGAATGTGACATAAGCAGGGCCAATCAGAAGCCTCCCCTGGCATTTCTTCACTTGCAACCAGAGAGTAGTTCTAAGCCTGTGGGTTGAAGGAAAACAACAAACAAAGAAAGGTGGTGTTGAGAGATGGAGACAGGGTTCCTGGCTCCATTCTTGTCCTCATTCTATTAATCTCTAGGGTCTGGTGTGCCGCTGCCCTTCCCGTGGTGATCCAATAAATGTCTTCTTTTTGCTTCATTGGGTTTATGTCACTCCAATAAAAGGAATTTTAATACAGCCTTCAAGAGTTTGCTTCTCTGACTTGTACCAATCTCAATATTCTCTACTCAAATGAGAGAGTACACAGAAATAGGCTTGATGCCTGGGCCCACCTCATTACAGCCCAAGTTTGAAACATATTCATTTTCAAGCAGGCTCCATAGAGCCCTACCAACTGTGAAGAATAAATTCTTTCAAATCATTTGGATTATGTAACATGAGAGAGAGAGAGAGAGAGAGAGAAGGAAGGCAGGAAGGCAAGAAGAAAAAAGGCAAGGGAGGAAGAGCAGATATGAATGAAAACCTTGTGCTTAATGAGAACTCACTTTTCCTTTGCCCGTCTTTCAGAGTCATCTGAAAAGGCTCTCATCTAACTGCAAACACTGACTGAGTGCCTGTTATGTGCCAGATGCTGACGTGGGGTGGAAGAGACCATACACATGGATACATGTAGTCCCTGCCCTCAGGGGGCTTAGTACCTACAGGACTTTTGAGGTTTGAGGCTCCCCAAAATACCTTGAATAGGTTCATTGGTTCTTTTCCTCCATGTTTATCAGAAATTGAGATAATTTGATATTTTATAAGATTCTTAAGAGTCTAGCTCTCACTAGAAACACACACACACAAAATTGAAATAATAATCTTGTAATTTCTGAGAATTACTTGAGCAGACATTTTCCTAATCTCTCATTTTAAAAGCTGTCCTTCTGGATTAAAAAAGAAAAACCGAATTAAGGAAATTTACCACAAACAATTCATAGCATTTACTTTGAAAGGAAAAGGGCTTTGTGTCTCATTCCTCCATGCACCATTGTCCTGTTGTAGCCACAATGTCCCAGAGAGGCAACTAGTAGATCATTCAACCCACATTCTTTTACAGGTGATGTAGCTAGGAGGCCTTGGTTCAATAAGTGGTCCAATGATGATAAGTTCTGGCCCGGGGTCCTATTCTGCAGTCATCAGGTCTTTTCCTCCCTCTGCTAGCATACATAAGCCCTCATGGATCTGGGAATTCTCAAAACAGAAATGTTTAAGAAATCTCCAGGATGACCTCAGCCACTAACTGAAGACTTAATATCCAAGAAAAGAAAAAAAAAATCTAAGAATTCTCTAGTAAATCCAAGAGAAATTCTTTAAATTTCATTTGCATGGACTAGAATACTAAATATCTCTCTATCTAGCACATCATCTGAAAAAAAAAAATGACAAGTTAGCCAGACAGAAATTCTGAGAAGTCACCTAGGCAGAGCTTAGACTAGTAGAGCTGAGAACAGTTCACTCATCCTGCAGAGTTAGATATGTTCTGTTCTTGGGATGCAGACATACTGCTGGGAATGTCTGGACATTCTGTCTTTAATTGTCCAGGTAATTTGCCTACACCCATTCAATGCCCACTGAGAGTAAACTGGGGTGACTTGCCCATTCCTGGACAACAAGGGTGTGGTCCAGGATGGACAAATACACTAACTCTTCCCCACCTGTGGCCATGGCAGGCATTTCCACTTATCAAAGCTCAGATTCTGTTTATAACAGAGCAGACCGGGCATTTGTCACTTGGAAGAAACCTTATTGCTACCCTTGGAATGGTCCTTTGGGCACCAAGTGTCTAATCCCTTTGCAAGATTAGAGGTAAGAAAGTCACCAAGCTTGTTGTGCAGCACCTGGAAACCTGTTTGAAGATCTTTAATGATAATGAAATGAACAGAAGTTTCACAGGGTAGGAAAGGATCTCTCCAAGTGTGAACAAAAAACTCATCGTTGAATTCTGGGTATGTTGAAAGTTTGACTGGAAAAAAAACTCTGTGTTGGCTAGCTCAAAGAAGGGTCCCAAGCCTCCTATAAAACTTTTTTCACAGATTTCTCCTGTGTTTGTGAAACTAGGGCTGGAATTGGAAGTATCAGCTGTAGTTTATAAAAGAACTCAGGACTAGAAACTTGGAGAACCAGAACTGGAGACCCAACTCAAATGTGCTTATTGACTGGACTTCCCCAGGGACTGGCACTGGGAAAGTACATGGGAATTTTGTATTTCTGTGATGTGCTTATTGCATAATATCTATTAGCTGACAGTTTTGTTTTCCTTTTTTTTTAAACAACAACAACAACAACAATAAAAATCATACTCCTTTTTTCCTATATCATGAGCAGAGTGCTGTTACCAGAGAGTGTCAGCTGACAGGTCATTCAGTTCACGGATTTCTCCAGGTTCCTAGGTCTAAGCTCAGGTAAGGTAAAGTCTGATGGCCTTGCCAGGGAACCCCAGTCCTTACATCATAAGCATCTCTGCTTATGGCTTCATCTGCTCTCAACACAGGGAACTAATGGGGGAGGGACATGATATGATTAGGACTTTCGAAATATCAGTTTCATAATCTGAAGGATGGATGGGGAGGGCAAGATTAGAAACTAGAAAATGTATTACGAAGCCATTGCAATTGACCAGGCTAGAAATGAAGAGAGACTGAGAGAAAAAATAGAGAAAAAGGAATAAATCTAAGTAACAGTAGGAGGCAAAACCAGCAGCCTCGGTGGTTGATGACCATAAAGGGGGAAGAAGAGGGAAAATTGTGATGGCTTCTATGAAAGACCAGAACTCACATCCCATCTTAGTCTCCTGCTGGTTTCCATAATTTTCCACTACCCCGACTGTTTCACAACCTCTCTCATTGTTTTTTTTTTTTCATTATGAGGTATTATTTCTGATTATTAAAAGTGACTTACATGTAATCATATTCCATGCCAGGCCCTATGTCAATAAGCTGAACTTTCTACCAATCTGATATTTGAAAAGTAACAGGTTAAGACCAATTTATGTCTAAGGCCTTGAATTAATTATTCACCTCACAAAATTGTAACAGCTGGGTGAGAGTGATAAGTCTATCTTAGGTCAGAAGAAAGACCAGCTATTGGTCTTCCTAATATGACCATAAATAATGGAATTAAATTTGGCAAAGGAGAGCCTTTATCCAGACAAGTCTCAGCTTGAGTTTACACATTTTTTAGATATTATATCTAACTCTGGTCTCTGACTGATATTATAAACCAAGACAAATTTCACATCCTCAGATCATTATTTCCATTGGAATAAAAACCAAGCCACTGAAGAATTTAAGGACAAAGGACAATCAGAAGGACTAGAAATAATGGTCTACTTTTAAATTAGAAGCTCGAAAAACTATAATAGATAATAACAATCTGAAGACCACAGCCCAAATGACCCTCAGAGAACAATGAGAAAAATTTCCTATTGCATCAGAAGTCATGGAATTGGCTTCCCTTTTTCATTTTTGTTCTTAATTTCTTTCTTGTGCCAAGTGTGTTTTCCTTCATCTTTTCCCATTGTATTTTTCTCCTTCTAATATTTCACTTTTAATTATAATTGGGTTATATTTTAAATGTTTAATTTATTTCTTGAATAAAATTTTATGCTTCATATTTTATCGTGATACAATTCACATGCCATTAACTTCATAATTCAGTAGATTTTAGTATATCCACATTGTTGTGCAACCATCACCAGTATTAATTTCAGAACATTTTCATCACCCCAAAAGAGACCTCCCCCCACCCACATCCATTAGCAGTCACACCCCATTCTTCCCTACA
>NW_006432943.1:8323796-8326933 GCF_000325575.1 Pteropus alecto
TAATACTTTCAATCTCTATGGATTTGCCTATTGTGGACATTTTATATGAAGTCATACAATATGCGACTTTTCATATCTAGCTTTTTTCACTTGGAATAATGTTCTCAAGATTTCTCTATGTTGTAGCATGTATAATTCGTTTTTATGGCTGAATAATATTTCCCTTTATGAATGTAACCCATTTATTTTATCCATCATCAGTTAATAGACATCTGGGTTTCCCCACTTTTTGGGTATTATAATGCTGCTATGATCATTCATATGAACATCTGTGTGGATATATGCCTTTGTTTCTCTTGAATATATGTGTAAGAGTGGAATTCCTGGTCATATAGTAACTCTATGCTTAATTTTTGAGGAAATTCCAAAGTGGATGCAAAATGTTATTATGCTTCATATTTTTTTCACTTAAATATTTAGCCTACGAAAGGCTTCTAGAAATTTGTTTTTTAAAAAGTCAATTTTTGTCTCTTGCTTCCCATTGGCTTTTGATTGATTTTTAATGTGGGTCATTGGTCTTCAATAAACTCAAGAGTTCTGCCCTTACTCCAGGAGCCGTAGCAGCAGAACATTTTAAATGATTAGTTAATGACTATACAATAGTATATCACTTTTTTAAAAGACCGATGTTTGATCCAGAATAGAAAAAGTGAAGTCCCAAGTCCTCCAAATTTCTGCCTTATTCTCAACATTGTTTTCGGTGCCTACCAGGTGAGGACAGAGATTTGTCTCTGTGGGTGTTTTCTTTTACAGGCTTTACTTCAGCCATTACCCAGCTCTCCTTCATTCCCTTGAAGCTACTACCTGTAAATGTGATCAATGAGATAAAAGTATTATTTTTCCCCAAACGTTAGAATTGTAATCAGCAACTAGCTTCCCCTTCTCGCACTGGCAGCTTGAATAGATTTTTCTTATGTTTACCTGGGGTTCTCTCTCATTCAGAGGCTAAAGCACACATGTAAACTGTCTATTAGGGCAGTGGTCCCCAACCTTTCTGGTAGCAGAGACTGGTGCTCCTATGAGAATCTAATGCTTGATGATCTGGGGGTGGAGCTGAAGTGGTGATGCTAGCGCTGGGGAGCAGCTTCAAACACAGATGAAGCTTGGCTCGCTAGCCTGCCTTTCATCTCCTGCTGTGTGGCCTACTTCCTAACAGGTATGGCCTGAGCGTTAAGGACCACTGTCTTCGGGAATTATGAAAGGCCCAGCAGTTTGATACCTCTGAGGGGGATCCTCTGAAGTCAATGTAAATCCAGGATGAGTCTTTGACACAGAGACAAACAACTACTCCAGCTCCTCAGACTGGGGCTGGGAGCCCAGCATCAACTAAGGTAACTTAGCAGAGGTCTGCCCTGAGGTGGGTGGCCCACTGCCAAGCACCCAAGCATTTCGTGGGACCTGTTCATGCAGATGTGGGCGCGCTCAATGGTTTGGGGTACTTTTAGGAAATTGCCAAGGAAGTTGATTATGACCCAATCCACCTTCTTTCTTTCTCTCATTTTAGCAAAATATTAACCATTTCCACCTTAGCACTTCCATAAATCTCTCCCCTGTTAGTAATAATCGAGGTCTGTGATAAGGCCTTTACCGAATTTTCTGTTAATTATCTCTCTCAGGAAATACATCATCAAGTTGCAAGAGAAATGGGTGATTCAGTGTCCACTGCAGTTCTTCCCCTCACCCCCAGCCCATTAGGGCCATGTTATGTTTTCTTTCCTCTCACCACCCTCCCAACTCATTTTGGAGGCAATTTGGAAAGCGGCTCCCCAAAAGTCCACTAGATTCAAAAGTTAAGCATTTTCTCTCTTTGTCCCTGAGTTCCCAAGTGCTCTGCAAAGGGTGTGATCTCTAAACAAGCACGAGAGGGTTGAAGGCAAGGGAATTTTGAGAAAATGGTTCACATTCCAAATCTACTGGTTTCCTGCTGCCACTTTCCTTGATTATTCTGTTTTTACCACTTAGCAAGAAGAAAAAGAAAGAAGGAAAAGGATTTTCTCTGAAACCAAGACTCAGTTCAGGGCTTGCCCTTCTTTCTTTCCTCTGGAGATACCCTCCTCTGTCCGATCTGGAACATTCCAAGAATCTGCGTAAGTTCACAACCGACCATTCTTTACCATCAGAAAAGCAAATCTCATGAAGTGAGCTGAATGCTATTTAGGGGATTATGAGCAGTCTCAAGTTGCAAGAGTCATATGGCTGGCTTATGGTTAAACCATTAAACAACTTCTTCCTAGTATTTGGGTGTCAAGTTCTTTCTGGCCTACATGCAAACCCTTTAACTAGACCCTTGACCCAATCTTTCCATTCTACCTGCACCTGCATGTTTAGGCCTACTTTAGTCTCAAAGTCCTCAAAGTCCTTGGAGAAAGGTGAACTTTTTCTCTTGGCCTCGTGCCCTCTCCCTGTGTCCTCAGACTGAAATTCCTCTCCTAAAGGTCACCCAACTGCACCAGAATTGGGCCCCTGGCCTCTGCCCTTAGGAGTCCTCAGAAGTACCTTCTCTGAAAACAGGCTTCTTATTCTGTTTCTGCAACAGGGTTGCCCATCTCACTTCATGGTCTGTCTCCAGCCTTTCCCTGCCCACTCCCAACTCTCCTGGCCAGGGCTGTCATCTGATTAAGATCACAACGTCCCAACCCATAGCTCTGTCTCTCCTACCACCGTTTGTAACCACAACACGAGGGTGTTTTATTTGAAATTTATTTCCCTGGATGAGCACTACCAGGCCACTACACCTCAAATCCTCCAAGATCTTAGAAGAAAGAAATTGTTGTTTTTACCATTTAAAGCACGCAGCTGCTGGGGGCTGGGAGAAAGCACTGGCGTGACGGGTTAAAGAAGTACAAATTAGATGGATGGTCACAGGGACGGGGAGCACAGCATAGGGAATGCAGTCAGCAGTAATGTAATGGCTATATGAAGAGCCAGAGGGGTAATAGAGTAATTGAGGGATCATTTCATAAACTATATAAATGTCTAACCAATGTACTGTATGCTTGAAACTAATAATAAAATTAAATTTAAAAAGAAAAAGCACACAGCTGCTACCCTACTATGCAGCTCCCAGCTCATCACGGGTGAGAACTTGGCAGGAATTTTTCTGAAAAACAGTAGCCAGGATGAAAAACTGCTCTGGA
>NW_006432943.1:8327797-8367981 GCF_000325575.1 Pteropus alecto
ATCAGTACTCATCGCATCAACTTTACCCCATCTAGCTTCACTTCACATTAAAACTAGGAGAGATCCCTAAGGTCCCATTCACTTAGTTTCTTTGTGTATGTCCTGTGACTGCCCTTCTTTTTGCTCCTCAGATCAGCAGCTTCACCATCACTCATAAACATGATAGAAATGCAAATTCTCAGCTGGCACCCCAGCACTACTGAGTCAGGAACTCTAGCTGTGGGGGTCTGCCAATCTGAGCTTTAACAAGTCCTCAAGGGATTTTGATGCCTCTCAAGTTTGCGATCCAATGCTATAGAACATCTAGGCATTTCAACAATAACTTGAAAGTAAAGAAAGAATGGACACAGTAATTTAGGTATCTGTCTAAACACAGAAAACAGAGAGAATGTATTTAATTTAAGAGAGGCCAAACTCCACTCTTATTTAGCTAGAGGAAAAAGGCTCCTGGAATTTTCTGCTGTTTCTTCCAATCTCCCTTGACCTCATACCATTTGGCCTTGAAATAAGGGTCAGCTACCCAACAAGAGAAGCAGAAAAGGAAGAGCTCTCTCTGGGCACGGGTGGAACCAACAGAAGAGGAGCTAAACCTGCCCGCCCCAACCCTCAGGCTGACACTCAGCAGCACCATCATAATGTCCCTACTTGGGGGGTTTAGGACACTGGCTAATTTCTATATCAGTAAATCTCTCTGGCTTATTGAAGAATGTTCCAAAATTCTCCAACCACTTTTTAATAACATGCTTTTCTAATGATAAAAATAATCCTTGTTATTAATCCTAAAACATTAAAAGAATAAGTAAACTATAAAGAAAATTAAAATCACCCATTCTTGAGCAATAACATTATTAACAATTTGGTACATTTCCTGTCAGTTTTTCCTATGCAAAGATAAACTTTTTATGGCATATTTAAATTGATTTCAACATTTTTGTACTATATAATACCAATGAGGTCTTTATGTATAAGTCTTTGAATACTAGAATTTTTACAATAGATTTCTAGAAGGAAAATTATAGGACTAAGGTTACAATCTTTATTGAGGTTTTTGTTATAAGCAAACTGATTTCCAAAAATCATGTACAATTTTATAGTATCATCAGTGAAAGTACCCATTTTTACCCTTCTTCATCAACATTGGAAGTGTTCAGATTTTCTCTGAACACTGTTGAGAATAACCTGAATTTTGGAAATATTCAAAAACTATGTGTATCCCATCATCCTTCTCCATTTGAGAATTCAGACTTAGGGTAATCTAAATGATCAGATAAGAACAAGTTCACTTTTAGATACATTAAGCTCTATATGGAAAAAAACTAGGTAAATAGACAGAAATTCCCAATGAAGCATTCGAAAAGCCTAAGAATTATCTGTTAATTATCCTTACTAACCCATCTACATAAAAAATAACCTTTTAAATGCTTTAAATCTGGGTTCAAAAACTCAAATGTTCTCAGGAGTTAGGCAGGTAAATAAATTAGTGAAATAGACCAGAGAAATAAAATAGGCAGCAGTTTGCAGTAAATGTAGACTGCATTCCAGAAAAAAAGGCATTCATATTTATATTTTAAAAACAGTCTGTATATACTTGCAACAAGTGATCTAAAAATAAAATTAACAAAATAATTCCATTAATAATGGCATCAAAAAGAAGAAAATACTTAGGAAAAATTTAATGAAAGAAGTACAACACATATACAGTTGACCCCTGAACAGCGTGGGATTTAACTGAACTGGTCCATTTATACACAGATTTTTAAAAAATAAATATACAGTCTGCCCTCCATATCACAGGTTTGGCATCCTAAAATTGAACCAACCATGGATCAAAAACACTATTTTCAATTTGCAGTTGGGAATCTGCAGATTTGAAGGGCTGATATATGCATTGATCTATGCCATTTTATATAAGGAACTTGGGCATCCATGGATTTTGGCATTAATGATAGGTCCTGGAGCCAATCCCCTGTGGATACTGAGAGACAACTGTAGTTAAGTTTTTGGGGAGTCAAAAGTTAGATTTGGATTTTCAACTGTGGGGGGGTGGTCAGAGCCCCTAACCCCCATTTTGTTCAAGGGTCAATTGTACTCTGAAAATTATAAAACACTGTTGAAAAAAATTAAAGAAACCCTAAATAAATGGAAGGACAGCCATGTTTGTAGATTGGAAGACTTGATATTGTTAAGATGACAATATTTCCCAAATTGATCTACAAATTCAGCGCAATTGCTATCAAAATCCCATTTGGCTTCTTTGCAGAAACTGAAAAGCCGATTCTGAAATTCATATGTAAAGGAACCCAGAATATCCAAATAACTGAAAAAAGAAGAATGAAGTTGAAGAGCTAACACTTTCTGATTTAAAACTCACCATGAAGTCATCAAGACAGTATGGTACTGGCAAAAAGACAGACATAAATATAATGGAATAGAATTGAGAGTCCAGAAATAAATGCTCACATTTATGGTCAACTGAATTTTGACAAAGTCACCAAGATAATTAAATGAGGAAAAGAATAATTGTTTCGACAAATAGTGTTAGTACAACCTGATATCCACATGCAAAAAAAGAAATTGGACCCTTACCTCATACCATATTTAAAAACTTACTCAAAATATCAAAGACCTAAATGGAAGATCTAAAACTATAAAGCTTTTAGAAGAAAACATAGGCATAAGTCTTCATGGCTCTGTGTTAGACAATGGCTTCTTGGATATGATAGCAAAAGCACAAGTACAAAAGAAAACTTGCTAATTGGACATTATCAAAATTTAAAACTTTTGAGTTTCAAGTGACAGTATCAAGAAAGTACAAAGACAACCCTAAGAATGGAAGAACATTTTTGTAGGTCGTATATCTGATAAGGGACTTGTATCTAGATATACAAAAAACTCTTAGAACTCAATAATAAAAAGATAAATAACCCAATCTTTTAAATGGGAAAATAATTTATATAGACATTTCTCTGAAGAAGATATATAAATGGCCAATAAACACATGATTAGATGCATAACATCATTAACCATCAGGAAGATGCAAATCAAAACAATGACATATCACTTCATACCCACTAGGACTGCTGTAATCAAAAGACAGGTAATAACAAGTGCTGGTGAGAATGTGGAGAAATTGGAGCCTTCATACCCTGCTGGGGGGAATGTGATATAGTGCAGCTGCTTTAGAAATTGTTTGGTAACCTAATGTAAGTTTAATTTTTGTGTGTGTTACTCATTCTTGTTCACATGAATCTATCCGGAGGCATATTTGAACTTATCTCTGTCACATTATTCAGATCTTTCATATCCTTCTTAGCCTTCCTGTTGGATCAGATATGACTAATTTTCTTTTATTCTTTCTGACCATTGTTGCATAAAGTTATATGAAAACTCTACTGTTATTGTAAATTGTAATCTTTTTCTTTACAGATTTATCTCTGACTCATTTAAGACTAAGTACAACATTAACAATGTGAATCCAGGTTTCTTTTGTAAGTATTCACCTGTTCTGCCTTTGTTCATCCTTTTAGTTATTGTGGAGAAGGCAAAATATACAAATATATAATTAAATGGTTTTTAACATAAACAGGATCATAAATGAGGATGAGTGTGTGTGTCGGGGCAGGGAGTATGGAAGGAGTAATATAACAGACCTAGATTTTCATCTTCCATAATAGGAAGTCCATAGACAGTGCCTATATCTGAAAAAAAAAAAACCTCAAGAAAAAGCCATATAGACATTAGTAAAAATATGTTTACAAATATAAAAAGAAATAGTTAAGAGTTGAGTGGTTGCCTCGAGGAATCAGGAATGAAGTAGAATGGGACTAAGAGAGGGGAAGGTACCAGTATCTGTAGCCAAATAATTTTAGGATACTGTATTCTACATGTATTTCCTTGCCCTCTGGATTCATTGTAAATATTACTGATAATATTTACAGATGCCATTCATTAAGAACCTACTATGTGCAGGCCTAGGTATTATATGCATATAAAGTGGGGTAAAGCCACGCTCTGGGAATAGGCTGTGGTATTAGGTCCTAGAGTCAAAACAGAAGTGGTCATCTTAAAAGGTCCAGATAAAGCATTCAATAAAATTCAATACTCATTCATACTTTCAAACAAAATCTTAGGAAATTAGGAATAGAACTTTCTTAAACCTCCTTTAATATTGTTGAGAACCTTGTTAAGTGGGTACTATTATTATTGTCATTTATCAGATAAAGAATCTTAAGTTTACAGGGCTAGTAAGTTGCAGCGCTCTGCCTAGGTCCATGACTTGAGGTCTTTCTACCATTAGGTTCTCCTTAGATCAAAGGGGCACAAGTACACAATGCAGTCCTTAGAATGAAAAGAAAACTGTTATACTCATACGTTCTCTCATGTCCACAAGAGGGCACTAGGGCTCATTTAAATTCAAGTCCAATGTTCCAAGAATGAAGTAACTGTGTAGTATCAAACTGTTTAAATATTAGTAAAATTGGAAATTCATAAGTGTGTATTCTACAGAGTCCACCTGCAACTTGTGTCAAAATTGACCAGCGCTGTACCTTTTAATAATAAAACCCCATTGTCAATACTGTCCTCATATACTTTTCCCTATACCAACAGTCCAGGGACACTCGGGCTATATTGAGGATGGACTGCATAACCAGCTGATTGGCACCCATGTAGTGGTGTTTCATGGATGATAGTTTAATGATTTCCAACTGGGAGAAAGTGGTAAGAAAGAGTACTCTTCTAGGGATCATGTATTAGACTTTAGGTATGGGGGAATATTGGGTGTGAAATTTAAAAAATGCATAATCACTATTAAATTTTATATTTGGAAAATTACTTATTGTTTCTATAACACAAATATTAAACAAAGGTGTGAAGTTTTTATAATGTTTATCAAAAAGAGGCAGAAATTTTAAAAACTGGGAAGTCTGGTTCTATCTTATTTACACTCATAGGTGACCATACAAAATAATTTATAATACAGAGCATTAAGATCTCTCACATTCATTTCTTCTTTTTCATGTCTACTGCCACTTCCCTGGTTCAACTCTTTCTTTGTCCAGTGTCTGCTCATGTAGTTTTGTGAATGTGCAGGGTAGAGCCAAGCCCAGGGTAAGGGCTATAATATTGGGTTCTAGAGTCGAGTCAAAACAGAAGTGAACATCTTAAGAGATGTAGAAAAAGGTTTTGATAAAAGTCAGTACCCTCTTGATTTAAACAAAATCTTAGGAAACTAGAAATAATAAAGAATATATACAACAAGCCTTCTATAAATATTATACTTTATTGAATTTACAAGATCACTAGATAAAAAGTCAATATACAAAAATCAGTTATATGTCTATATATCGGCAACAAACTAATAGAAGATAACTTTTAAGAAACACTAATTACTATAGCAAATGAAATACCCAGGAATAGATTTAATAAAATATGTATAAGATCTCTACACTGATTACTACAAAATATTATTGGGCAAAATTAAAGAAGACCTAAATAAATGGAGAGCTATACCATGTGCATGGATTGAAAGACTCCATAATGTTAGAATGTTCATTTTTCATGAAATAATGTATAGATTCATCATAATCTTAATCAAAGTTTAAGCATATTTTTTTGTGGAAATTGACAAGCTGATTCTAAACTATAAATGAAGATGAGAAGGACTAAGAATAGCTGAGGCAATCTTAAAAAAGAACAAAATTGAAAGACTTCCACTTCCAGATGTCAAGACTCATTATAAAGCTATAATAATCAAGATTGTGCAACATTAGCAGAAGGAAGCTGACCAATGGAATAAAACATAGAGTCCAGAAATAAAACCACATATATACAGTCACTTACATTATGAAAAGGGTAACACTGCAGTAAACTAAGGGAAAAAAATTAGTGTCCACTGGATAGCCATATAAGAAAAAACATATCAGGATTCTAATCTCGGATTACATTCAAAAATCAATTCCAGATAAATTGCAGATGCAAATGTGAAAGATAAAACTATAAAGCATTTCGAAGAAAGCATAGGGAAACATCTTTATAATGTTGGAGTAGCAAACATATCTTTAAAAAACTATGAAAAGTAGTAAGCATAAAGAATGAAAAGTTATAATTAAAGTACATTAAAATTAGTAACATGTTTATTAAAAGATGTCATTAAGAGAATGAAAAAACAAGGCTTGAGGTGAGAGAAGATATTTGCAATACATATCTTCGACAAAAGACTTGTACTCATAATATATAAATAATATTCACAAATCAATTTAAAAAAATACAGGCAACATGATTTTAAAATGGACAAATGGCTTGGATACTTCACCAAAGAAGATATCCAAATGGCCAATAAACATATAAAATGGTGTCCAATTTTCATAGTCATCATAGAAATGCAAATTAAAACCAAAATGAGGGGAGTGGCTCCATAGTGTAACGGTTAGCACGTCTGCTTTACATGCAGAAGGTCCTGAGTTTGTGCCCCAGGTGGAGCCACGGACCATACCCCGGTGCGTCAGGCCCCGAGTGCACACTGCAAGCGCGTGGGAGGAGACGCCCCACCTTCAGAGACCCAGTTCTTAAGGGGAGATGGCAACATCTGTAGGTCAAGGGTGAAATTTGGGGTGAGGGATAACTAAAGAGGGGGAAAAAATGGCATACCACTGTATATCCACTAGGATGGCTAAAATGAAAAGGGTTGGTGAGTATGTAGAGCAACTGGAATGCTCATATACTGCTACTGGGAATATAAATCGGTAAAACCACCTTGGAAAACTATTTGGCAGTATTTATTAAAGCCGAACATATGATTGTCCTATGACCCCCAAATTGCACTCTCACAAAGATAGGGACAGAGTTAAAGAAAGGAAGGTGAAGTATCCTGGAGTCAGCAACAGCTGCCAGACACAAAGAGAGGGAATAGTCTTGAAACATTGTGGGGTCTGTAGCTGCAAGAGAGGGGTGCCAAAGGAAGTGGCCCTCTAGAGAGCAATGCAAGCCCAGCAAACCTGAGGCCCACTCTCCAATTTTCTTCCATTATTTCCACTGGAAACCAGAGGGCAAGGGAGCTGGCTGAGAGAGTCTATGCAGCTTAGCCTCCTGGGGCCCAGAGCAGGGAAAAGGGCAGAGCATGGATGCGGAGGAGCAAAAGGAGAAAATCGGGCACACTAATGTCAAACCTAAAGTATGACTCGAGTCAGACAACCTGGCCCCAAGTTTGGCTCTGCCACATACATCTAACCTCTCTACACCTCAGTTTTCTCACCTGTAAAACAAAGATAATAATGATAATCTACCTCATAGAGTTGTATAATAAGCAAAAGACTGGATACACGAGAAGTATCTAGCAGGTAACAAGTGTTTCATAAGTGGTAACTGCTATTATTATTTTAAGTGTCCCCCTTTACATGCTCTATGGTCATTTAAACAGATAAATTTATTAAATCTAAATATATCCTGTATTGTGCCTATGCTCAAGAAGCCCCTTCCGAGAGGAATGTTCCCTAACCTCTTTTCTAGAACCTTCCAAGAAACCTCTCAAATATGATTTTCTCCAAGAAGACTTCCCTGAGCACCTCATCTAGAAGGAGCCTCTGCTGTGCAACCAGAGACCTGTGCCCACTCCTCTCTGGTAGCACTTAACACAGTCGTCACCAAAATACAGCCCCGTGTATACATGTCTATTCTCATTTTCTTAGAAACAGGAACCATATCTCATTCTTATTTATTTTTGAGCTAAATATATAGTAGCTAACATTATACCTTATATAGAGATGTTTGTTATCTTGAATTATGTTGGAATTTTAGTATATTGAATATTGCTTGAAACGAGTTTGCCATTGGATGACATTTTTAAATCCTGTAGTTATACTGAGTGTTTGTGGAGATGGCTTTTAAGTATCATCACTGGCAGTGAAAGGGAGCTAATCATAATTACTAGTTACTGGACATCTACTCTGTGCCAGGACTTTACAAATTATGTTGTGAAATTCTCTCAACCAGCCCACAAGGTAGAGACAGATGAGGGAAGTAAGGCTCAAAGAGATAATCTGATTCGCCCAAGGCCATAGCAGCTAGTAAGTGGCGGAGCTATGAGTCCCAGTTTGACCTCCAAAGAGCCTGTGCTATTTCTATAATGCCACGTGGCTTCCGACAATTAGTATAGACTAATGTCAGGTGTGAACAAGCACTTCCAGACTTCGCTTACTTTCTTCATTTGTACAATGAGGGAAGATGGCGTGCTTTCTTAGCTTGCTTCCAGTTCTAAAATGTATGCTTTTAAAGAAGTTGCTTTGTCTGTTCATATCATGTGCTAATTACTGCTAGGAACGTTTCTTCCTTCATAAAATTGGTTAGAAAATACCGGGGTTTTCAGTTTCTATCACACAAATGCAAGAGGCAGGTTTGGTGAAACTGCCTTCTATGGGATTCAAATTTCTCCTTCTTCAGTTTCATGGGTTACAGAGAAGTCAGCAAGAGTGTACTTTGTGTTTGCATAAAAGCAGAACACAAAAGAAAAGATCCAGGGTATTACTGAGTATTCCCATATCGAAAGGGCAAAGTTCAGTTTTGTTAGCTACTCTCGTTATTCAGCAAATGTGCCTCCCATCCATTGGTGATATCCCAGCGCCAAATCTCCATAGCATTCCCCTGCCTTTGGGAGATAAGCAGAAACCACTTACTATTTTGTTAAACTAGAATATATTTAATGATTAAGGGGTAGAATTAAGGTCACATTAATTCAACCATGCTACTTATGAACTCTATATAATTCACAAAGAAAAAGTCAACCAGTCCTCCTTATATACTGCCTAAGAAAGAGCTCTCCTTTGTCCTCTCCTTTTTTTATTATCTATCTATCTATCATCTATCTATCTATCTATCTATCTATCTATCTATCTATCTATCTATCTATCTATCTCTATCTATCTATCTATCTATCTATCTATCTATCTATCTATCTATCTATCATCTTTCCACTCATCTGTTCATACATCTCCACCTCTATCTATCTATCCATTTATCCATCTAGTTCTACATCTATCTATCTTCCTTGAACCATCTATCTTTCCGACCCTCAATCCAGCTCAAGTAAAGTAGGCATACAGCAGGTAAATTGCCAGTAGGACACAGTGGTGACCCCTCTGTGTGAACTCCCTAAGAACCAAAAGTGCAAACTCTCAATCTACAAACATGAAATAAAAACCTGCCTGAAGAGGCAGCCTATCTCTGATCATATAAATGTAAATTGCTCTGTCTCATGACCCAGGAAATACAAACCGGCACAACTATAATCAAGAGAACAAACTAGAATTCACACAAAAGGAAAGGACCAAAGACTTCAAATCATGCCACTGGGCTCAAACCCCTTCGGTGGTTCCTCATCTCACTCAGAGGAAAAGCCAAAGTCCTTGAGTTGGTCAAGGATTCCAACATGATCTGGCTGCCCACTACTGTCCTCCTTGCTTGCTCTGCTCCAGCCACTTGGGGTGTCTTTCTTGACCTTCTAACGTGTCAGGCATGCCCTGCTCGTGGCCCATGGACTAGCAACACTCTCTGCCTTGAATATTCTTTCTTCAAATGTCCCCACTGTCCACTGCCTTACCTCCTTGTTTTTCTATTTCTATTTCATTAGTTTTTGCTCTTTATTATTACCTTTTTCCTGCTTACTTTAAGATAATAAATTACTATTTAAGCCAGTAAATGTGGAAATTATTTGTTACTTAGCAATAGATTACTAAAACACAAAGGAGAATAGTTTCTCTACAAATAAGCTACCTTAAGAAGTTCCAGGAGAAGTTTTAGATCGCCCAGACACACTTTTTGGGTTAAGCGTTATTAAAGTGTTTGCCTGATATGCTGTGAAATAAGAAATCATACAATGTTAAAATGAGTAAAAACATATTTTGCTCAGAGAGCTGAAGTGACTTGTCCAAGATCACATAACTAAATAAAAACCAATCTAGAAATAGATTCCTAACTCTGTTCTCTATACATTCATTTATTTGTTCCACAAATATTTATTGAGCGCTATGTTTACGTAAGGCACTAAGCTAGGAACTAGAGATACAGAGATGGTCCTTGTCCCTAGAGAGGTTACATTCCATCAGATGAGATAGAGCTTAAGCAATGAATTTTTTTGTTTGTATAATTACAACTGTGATGAATCGAAAGGGGGACTAGGGTGCTTTTAGAATATATAAAGTGGGGAAGGGTTCTGAAATAGAGGAGAAAAAGTGACAGTTAAACTGAACCTAAAAGTTGAGTAAGAATTAATTGAATGAAGAAGAAATAAGGAACGTTCCAGGCAAAAGTAAAGGCACATATCCTTTTCACTACTCAACTGCCTCTCATGTAATGTCCTGGTGTTCCTTATTCTCCAATGCCTGGGTTAGCAAGGTAATTAGGAGATTAGAATAGCAAGTAGAAATACATAGGAAAAAAGAGAGAGTAAGAGAACATGCACACATGAAAACTGAAAGGTGGAAATTAAGCTATTAACGGATGACTTGGGTCATAAACCACCAAGAAAGAGTCTCACTAGGAAATCCTGTAGCTCCCATCATCTGTCTGTGCCTGGCGCCTTCATTAGAAATGCTGCACAAAGTCTTAGATACAAGAAGTGATGGCATCTCTGGGGCTTGGGGCGGGTAAGAGCTGCATGTACAGTGTGAGTTTCTCTGCACTTCACCACTCATCGATGCTGACAGCATCCACGAGGATGGCCCATCCGACTCTCTAACACTGCAGTGTGTTTTGACCTTGCTCCAGAAACTTCCCTCCACTTGATTCAGACACCCATGCTTATGGCATATCCTAGACCTGTCCTTAGGTAGAAATGCCCTAACCCGCAAATCTTAAATTCTTATCTTCCAAACTCTGAACAACCCTTCTAGCCTCCTAATCTTGCCACGTGTTCTGTGTCGTGCTCATCACACATATTCTTTGATCTTAACAATATCTTTGCTCCACTGACATCTCCGTTATCTCCCAAACTGTTCCTTCCTGGCTTTAAGTCCTTTCTTATCATGCCTGGCCCCTTATCTTCCTAGGGCATCCATCTGTCAGAACTATACCACTACTCCATCTACATCTGTTTTCATATCTAGGCTACTGAGTGCTGAAGAAAATGAAACCACTGTACAGATTGGCGCCATGAAAACGTCATGGTCTCTCACATACAATGACAATCAGTGCTGTTCTTATTCCCCAGATTAGCCACATACTCCCCATATCAGACATTCACCAATCTTCTCAACAACCTTGTCTACTATGTCTCCCACATCAGAGAAAATAAGAGCCCACAGCACCAGAACCACATCAACCTTCTGCTCCTCTCCCATCAGATGGGGTTTCCTAGAAGCAGAGCCAGAGACAGGGACGCATGTGCAAGTGCTTTACTGAGAGGCGTTCTCAGGAGAACCCTGTAAGGAAGTGAGAGAGGCAGGATGGCACAGAAGGCAAAATGTGGTTCCAGCTGAAGTCTGTTCTCAGCCTGATCCTACGGGATCACTGGAGCGTAAGTAGCATTGCAGAGTTGTTTACTTTGAGGCAAGGAGGCCAGATTTTTGGACTCTCTTATCAGTCATTGGCTAAAAGCCATCCCTGGGGAAGGGTTCATACTCTTTTAGCAGAGGGCAATTTTCCATGGGAGAGTGCAGCTGGGAGCCTTCCAGCCAATACAGCAGCACAGGGTTGGGGACACCAGTCCAATTAAGGAGAACTTGTTATGGCACCAACAACAGCTCTTAGAAACTGCCAAGCCCACAACCTTACCTACATCTATTGTCTTCCTCTCATTGCTAAACACCTCAGTTTCACTCCTCCCCCTAACACCCTCCTAACCCAGTGTGAACTACAGTGCTCATTACATATTTGTTTAACCATCAGCTTAATTTATTTTAAAGCTCCCAGATGGTGGGGACCATTCATTCTTCTCAGTATCCCTGGTGCCTGCCACATAGAAAAAAGCTTTTCTGAAGAATGTTGTGGGCTCGTTAGCGGCTCACCAGCAGGCATGTCAAGTCAGGTAGATAACAGTTTTTTAAAAAGAAGAAGAGCCTTTCATCCTTTGAATCAGATTGCATAGGTGACAAACTTAAGCAACACCTTTAGAACTGACCTTGACCAATGACTTCTATTTGCCAAATTCCATACTTGGCATGTTGGGCCCCAAAGGTTACAACACAAGGACCACTCAGAGCACCACACAGAGGGCGCCACAGTCAGCCCCTCCCACCACTCAATCTTGGGATAAATAACTAAAAAGCCAAGGTTTGTAGTTACTTTCGAGTTACTCACATTTTGGGGGGTAGGAGGACATCCTCTTATCATTAGACACCTACCTCTGCCATACCTTGTATCACATGTGTGTCAGTATCAGCATGTTCTTATTCTTGTCATTCTCTTGTGACTTTTGACATAAAGGCCTTGTGCCTTGAAATGCTTACCATCTGGGAGAGGACTCCTCCATTCCTCTAGCTCCACAGTCTTCTTACTTCATGGGAAAGCTCAGTTGCCCAACCCAGAGGTGTTAAGTGATCTTGTTTGACAAACTGGAACAAAGCTAGTAGTGCACGATGTTGATTCTGCCTCTAAAGGGCTACAGACAGCTAGCTACATACCGGGTGAAAATCCAAGTGCAATTTTGTCCCTCTTTGTTGTAAAGACGCATGCTACGTGGGTAAAGAGTGTACAGGCAACTGAATGATGAACATAAATAAAATCTAAAAAGGCCCAGAGATTTAGAAAAGAGTTTGAGAAATCTGGCAATCATTTTTCTATTGAGAAATAGCTAGTTCAGAGGAGGAAAAAAATCGATCCAAGGCACACAGCTGCAAAAATCAATTTAATTAGGGAGGGGGCAGTGAGCATAGAGAATGAGAAAAATAAACAAGGGCCAACCTATTCAGCTGATAATAAAAAAATTAATATCTTCATTTTATGTTAAAGCCAATTAAGGGTGAAAAGGAAAAGGGAGTAGAAGTGATGTTCAAGGTTAAGCGAAGAACAAGAAAGGAGAAGGAGGGCTCTCTTCTCATCCGATTTCTGGTCTACACCTCAGTTTTTTCACTCCCCTCACCTCTGGCTGAACCCACTCAGCCCCCGGCGGAGACATCAGACCTATCAAGTCTACAGAACCCTCCAGCAGCTCTTCCTTTACCCTTTCTTAAGCAATTTAGGCTGATGCCATTATCATCCATTACTCCTCCCAGAATTAGAGTTGCCAGATTTAGCAAATACAAATACAGGACTCCTAGGTACACTTGAATTCAAATAGATAATGAATAGGTTTTTAGTAAAAGTAGACCCCGTGCAATATTTGGTACATATTTATGCTAAAAAAAAAAAAAAAGAAAAGAAAAAAAAGTAAAATAAAATACAACTCTTCTTTACCTGAAATTCAGATATAATTAGGTGTCCTATATTTTATCTGGCATCTCCACCCAGAATCCCACCATCAAACCAAATTTTGTTGAGATTATAGCTCTAGCAAAATTCTTATTTGTCTTCAGGTGCATTCTCTCAGAGATGAGTGTAGGGATGACCCAAATCTGGCTCCATCCTTCATGTAGAACACAAGAATCTGTGCCTACAGTAGTAGAAACTCTAAGCTCACGTGGACAGGATCTTACACATCATTGAGGCAAATATTTTTATTGACAAATATGGTAACTCCAAAAGATTAAATATTCTCCCTGAGTGGTAGTTATTAATGCAGAGTCAGGACATATTTGCTTTTTTTTTTCCTTCCTCTTTCACAAGAATTTTCTTATCATAAACTTTATATATAAACACACCAACCTCAGGAGCCAGATGATGAAGTGGATACTAAATTCTAAAATAATTTTGTAAGCCTAAAAAGTATAAAATGAATAATGAGAATAGTGTATAAAGTGTTGACTTTTGTGAAATTTAATTTGTACCCTTTGAACCACATTTTGAAATTCTGCAATTAATTACTTTTCAATCAATCAGTCATTCAGACCTTCAGAATGCATGCTCACCGCAATTCAAAAGAGCCACAAAGCAGGCCATTCTCGTTTAGTGCACATCCATCACTGGGCTCAACATGCCTCTATGCCAACAGCAGACACCAGCAGATGCAAGGAAGGTGGGAGGAAGCAAATGAAAAGAGCGGCAGTTCTGAAAGAAGAAAATGCTTCCTGTGCCTAGTTGGTATCTAAGGGCTGTGGGAATGCTGCAATTTACCAGTAAGAATTGTTGTCATTTGAGAAGCGCACTTCAACACTGCCACCTACCAAGGAATCTCACCTAGCAGCAAACTGGGTCTCAGATCTGGGCCAGGCTGTTTGACTTTTAGAAACTTTTGTTAAAGAGCCCTCGTTTTCTAGAAATGGCATCCAAAGTGCATTGTCCTTTTTAGGAACTCCACAGGCTTCAGTGGACAATTCTGACGATCACTACCCATGTGGTGTTTTTCCCAAATTAATATCTAAAAGAGAAAATACAGCCAGGTTTGGATCTTGAGGTAATGTCAGATCTGCATAAAGTCTACATCAATTTGGATGCTCTGGCTACAAATAAGAGAATACCCATCCAAAACTGGCTTGAAGAACAGGGGTTTGTTTGTTTTTCACATTACAAGTGAAGAGATAGATGGTTCCCGTGTTGTTTCAGGAGCAGTGTTAGGACTGAAAGCCAACCTCCCACCTGTTTTCTTGGCCTACACCTCAAGATTACAAGATGGCTGCAGCAGCTCCCTGTATGATAAACTTGCATTTGAAAGCCAAAGAGAAAGAATTTTTTTTACTAGACCTTTTATCATCAGAGAGAAAAAATCTTTCCTAGAAACCTCCAGCAGGTATCCACTTGTGTCTTATGAGTTGGGTCACATGCAATGAGATCTAGGAAAGCAAGAATCTAAATTTTTTAGTTTCTACGGAGTGAGACAAAGGCTCTGACAGCAAGGAAAAAACCGCCACACTTCCCACTAACTGGTATACTCTGCACATCAGTGCCCTGCTATCACCACAGGCCCAAAACATTACCACAGGCCTAACAGTCTTTCTAAACTGGCTTTCTCTCTTCATTTCCCTATTTCTATTCATGATGCCAGCAATCTTTCTTCTAGAGATCTCAGATGATTTATCTCAGACCCCTTCCTTTCCCTAATTCCCATAACTAATCAGTCCCTACATCTCAAGGTCATCCATCCCTTCTAAGAGTCTTCTATCTCTCCTCTTCTTTGGGTTTTAACCCAGAATGTTAATTCAGACCCTTATCTCTCCCTTCACAGCTGGACTAAAGTACAAAAGCCACCAAATCATTCTGTCCTCATGCTAGATATTACTTTTTCATGCTTCCTGTTCAGAAAACTTTCAAGGATTCTCCCATGAACCACGGAAGATATTTCAAAACCTTTAGCCTAATTCTTAAGGTCAGCCACAGTGGGCTGCAGTAGATAAGTAAGAGAACTTGTAGTTAAATGACATGTGTGATACTTGGCTACTGACTTACCCCTCCAAGGCTCAGCTTTTTCATTCATAAAATGGAGGGGATGATAATACATAGCACACATGATAAGTGTTAGCAAGTGGTAATTATTATTTTTTTCTGTTATTCCATTATTAAGTAGCAGGCACTCTACTATGTATTAAAATGTATAAGTGGGTAATATATACATGATGCCTGCCCTCAATGAGCTGATTTCAATTGGTGAAATAAAATTCAACTATTCCTTTGGCCGATTGCACCTCTAATCCACCATTGGACATCCATTTTATAAACTGACTATTTGTCTTTCTCTACTCGACTAAGGAGAGACCTAAGGGTAGAAACATTTTAGGCTATGCTCATTCTTCAAGAAAGCTTTGTCCAAAATTCTAAAACCTCATTTTGTCCTCAAGGCCTTTATTTGCTCTGAGGCCATTAACCCTGGCTCATGTCTTGACTCACTCTTTCAAAGCACACTATGCTTCTAGAAGCTGTTAACAGTATTTATTTTTATCTTCATCTGACCTCTGTGCTACTTCAAAAAGCAGAAACGAAGACATGGTGGCTCTTTGTTTCCACAGTTAGATGGTTTCTATAAATTTTAAGTACTGGACATTAAAGGTCACACCAGGGATTAAATGGACACATAAATTACATTCTTCTCACTCTGCTATGGTCTTGTGACTTAGATTTTTCATCTTTAAATTGTGATTTCTCTTAATTTAACTCTTTTGCCAGTTACTACAAACCAGCTATAATAAAAGAAATATCCTATGGCGCTCATTCTCTGTTTGACAAATAATAATAAAAGGTGTATGTATCTTAAAGATAACCAAGACCTGTACCTTGCAGGTACCTTCCAGCTACAAAAGAATTACATATAACTAATGCTTCTTTTGCCTGCTGAAATTATCCATGCAGTGAAAAGCCCAGGACAATGCCCAAGTTCACCAGTTCATTTTGGCAACGTGCTGGCCGGTAGCTGAGCCCTCCCTTCCTCCTTCCTCCAGAGCTCTGGTCAGAGGCAGGCGTGAGAGTTTCTCCATGCTTCCAATTTGTGCAGGAAAACTTAGTGGTTAGGGGTGCTCACTCTGGAACTAGACCACCTGGGTTCAAATCATGGCTGTGAGACTTTGGGCAAGTTCCTTAACTTATTTGTGCCTGAGCTCCTTCGGCTAAGTTAAGGCTAAAAACGAATTGACCTCATAGGCTTTCCATGAGACTCAAGTTAGTTGATACATGCAACATGCTTAGGGCACCACCTCACAGGTGATTAAGAGCTATGTAAGTGTGAGCTGTTGTTATTACTAATACACTTTCCCTTGGTTTGGCCACCTGTCAGCAGTCTTGATGGCTTGCTGGAACACATCCTAAACATTTCCCCAAAGCTCTCTCTTCAAAACCTCAGGCCAGCCTATAAATCAACCCATTTCATTCTGTAGAAAAGAGCCCAAGAAGAATAAATGGGGAATGCTGGATACTGTGGGGCTAATGCTTTATCGGGGTTTTAAGAAACCTGGACAATAGAAATGCAAACTGCTTTGCTTAAAGGGGAGTCCATATTTTATTCCTCTTCAACGAAACAATGTTAAAAGCCAAACAGCACCCCTCTTGCTGCCTAAGCTTTGTAACTTTCTATTGAAATATACATGCCGCTAAGAAAATTGTTAATGTCTGCACAGTTCAAATAGCTTTAACTCAAAAAATCAGACTTTTGACAAGTCCATGAATCCTGGGATCTCAATTCTAAGGTAATGTTTATTTTGCAAAGTTATAACCAGAGCACCTAAATGCATAAAGTTACTTCTATGATAAAAAATATGGTCTATTTTTTAAAACCTTTCTGGTGGTCCTTATTCTCAGTTAGTGGCCTCCTTTTTAAAAACTAAATGATATAATTTATACACTTCAACAATTTGTCTCCAATACTGGAAGTTCTTTGTACCTTCTTTAATAATACCTCTAATAGCACAATACCAGAAGCTAAGAATAGGTTGAAAGAAGCAGACTGCAACTTCTTCATAGTTTCAGGATAAACGACACATTTTACAAGGCACATAAAAACCATGATGACCTACATATTAAAAGTTCTTTTCATCTAAAGACTATAAAAATACTTTGGCTGAATTATCCGTGTTTCAGGTCTATAAGCTCAGTAAGTGGCACTAATGAAAAGCCAAAAAAAGCCAAAAGAAAGAAGGATGGCAAGGAACTAAGGGAGCGAAGTCCCTAGAATAATCTGAAATTGGCTCCATCCATCCTTTGAGAGTTGACTAACGGAAACAGGGAACTCTGTTTTCTACTCTATAGTTCCAATTCTTACTGAATGCTGTCTCTGTTCCAAGTGCAGTAGCAAAATAATAAATCAGAATGAATTCAATGTAAGTATGACCCCATTCGAAGAGACTAAACATTTAGTACAATTCAGTTCTCTGTGGTTCACCTATTGGTTCACACCATAGCTGTGGGTAGGGGGTGGGGGAGGTTGGTGCAGGACCAAGAACATGTAACTCTTCCCTCAGAAACACACCATTAATGACTTTCAATGTAATAGTAAATAATGGAGATTTCTAAATTAAAAATTGCCTTTCTCCCCAGCAATTCTACTCTTAAGTATATAACCAAGATAATTGAAAATATATGTCTATACAATGCTGTATGTGAATGTTCATTCAGCATTATTCATAATAGCCAAAAAGTAGAAATAATGCAGCAATTCTACTCATAAGTATATAATCAAGATAATTGAAAATATATGTCTATACAATCTGTATGTGAATGTTCATACAGCATTATTCATAATAGCCAAAAAGTAGAAGTAACTCAAATATCCTCTAACGGGTAAATGGATAAATAAAATGTGGCATATTCATATAATGGAATACAATTTGGCAATAAAAAGAAACGAAGTATTGATACATGCTAAACTATTGATAAACCTTAAAAACATTATGCTAAGTGAAAAGCCAATCACAAAAGGCCACACAATGTATGATTCCATTCATATGAAATGTCCAGAGTAGGCAAATCTATAAGGGACAGAATATAGATTAGTGGTTGCCAGGAGCTAGGAGAAGGAAACTGCTAATAGGTATGGGCTTTTGCGGGGAGACTGATGGAACGTTTTAAAGTTGATTGTGGTGATGCTTGTGTTACTCTATAAATATACTAAAAATCATTGAATTGTGCACTTTAGATGGATGAATTTTATATGTGAATTATATTTCAATAAAGCTGTTTTTTTTTTTAAAGTTACTTTTCTCTCATTTCTTCACCAAATAGATATTTATTCAGCAGTTACTCGGTACAAGTTACAGGGTTAATAGTGAAGTATATAAGACACACAGTAGACCTTTGTCCTATACAAATGATACTTCTGGAAGCATTTCCACATCTATACATAAATGATTACCACTAGGGCTGTTACATTGCACAACCATGGGCAGTGTCATTCATTTTGGAATCTTTGTGAATGGTGTCCCCAGGAGTCATGCAGAGCAAAATCTCGTGGCCATACAGGGCAGTCCTGGCTACTACTAAGATACTAGCATGTGGTTTTCTTTCCTGGATTTCCCCTTCTCCATCATTGCCAAAAAACTAAATTTTTTTAAACAAGAATTATTAAATATGTTCCAATGGATTGGGATGCTTATAGTAGTTGGTCGGCCAGGCTATATGGCTTATCCTCAGTAGGCATGGCCAATACTCATGAGGCTCTACAAGGAAAAGTTCCATGATCAACCCAACTGTCTTGACCCCATCTCATACAATTACTTAGAAAAGAGGTTCGAATCCATCCTGTGGTTATAAACTACCAATTTTATCATAGGCAAATAATCTTTCTCTGAATATTTTAAAAATCCTTTTCAAAATATACCGTTTGCCATCCACTACCTGCTCTGGCTTTTTTGAACTGCCAATTAAATACACAACTTTCTGTGCTTTTGAAGTAAATATAGTTAATAAGGCAAATGCTTATGCTTATTGATCAAACAAACACATTTGTGTTCACTTCCATCCCAATGAACAGAAATGAAAGCTGCTAATCTTTAAGCAAGGGGCAGTGCACACATTTTTTTCTTCTTTATGTCAGAGAGAGTGGGAAGCAACTAGTCACATCTATAAAATCTCATATGTGTTTGTTTAAGGGGTAAGAAAGCAAAAAAAAAAAAAAGGAAATGATCAAAGTAACATAGAAATCATATTAGTATCTGTGCAAATAAATCTTATGACTATGTAGGACTAATTCCCTAAAACCATTTGTTCTATTTAGTTTTAACAAACATTTAATTATTATGATACATTTCAGACATATAAGGCATAAAAATAATGAAACATCCCTGTGTCTACTACCACTATACTTAAGCCCCTGATCACATTATTCTCTTCTCTATATATTTTCAAATGACTTGGGGAAGGACAGAAAGGTGATGACAAAGCCCTTTCAGGAACTGCCGGGCAAAACATGGGTCGCAGCCAAGCCAACATTCTGTAAAGATACTGCTGCCTTTTATAGTCTGATCTAAAGGGATTGCCTGACCAAAACTAACTCCACTCCCCGCAATCCATTCTGCCAGAATGTCTCAAACACTCACTCCTAGTTCCTCTTTTATGCTAAAGCATCAAAGCCTCTATACAGAGGTAAACAAACATAACTTACCCATTTATATCAGGTGGATTGGTTCATAAAAACACTATATCTCTGGATACTTATTTCTGAAACAAAATATTCTAAACAAATAAACATGTAACTCTTCTCTCATAAATGTTCTATCAATTTTTCTATTCATATTAGGAAAAAAATACTCAATTACTTTCCAACCCTTCTTACCAATTTGAGCCAAAAGGAGCTTTATATCCTCTTTTTCACAAGAAAAGGAAAAAAGAGGCCGGAGTCCACGCGATTGGCAGGAGGCTGGTATCAGTTAGGGACAGAAAGGTGTGGACATAAAGCAGAGGGGCAAGAGATAGTTGACTGTTAATTCGTCTTCTCAACTCCTGAATCCAGAGAATACACAAGACATTGAAACAATATGGAAAGGTAACTGCAATAGGGTTATATGATCTGAGAAGGAAATCGGTTCCTCTATTATTTAATATTTACTGTGAATTTTTTTTTTTTTTTAAATCACATTGGATTCCATCTCCTAGCAGAGACTTGAGGGAATAGACATAAGAAGGTTATATTGTGGTCAGCAGAGTAGAGAAAAAAGGGTGGAGGGCTTCAGTGCTTTCTCGATTTAGCTGGTCTGGCTGGGAGCATGAGAGCTTGGGTCCAGGAGACGGAAGTGGGGACGACGGGGGCAGGGAAGGAGACAAAAGGGCTGGCCCTGGCCAGTTTCTCAAATGTCAGGCCCACTGCCTAGGCTCTGAAACTTAGATTGTAATCACAGCCCTCTTACTTTCTGCTAACAGATGTTGGGTCTCCAAGTCACTACATCTCAACCACATTTTTGCAATCTGAGTAAAATCCCTGGTATTAGAAAGAAAGGAGAGTTGAAAGGCTGCTCCTGAAAACTGTAATCACTCAAGACCTATTTTTTAATTTGCTTTTTGTTTTGTGTCATCTTTCTATATTCCCTGTTCACAATGAGCTTTAGTGTTCCCTCAAGATAAAAGAAAATGCTAACTAAAGATTATGGACAGAAAAAGAACCATCCTTCACACCTCCTGTGTTCTTTACCACGTATTTATATCTCAATTCTTTCTAAAGACAATTATAGATGACTTTATAAGAAATATATATATTTACACATCTATACATTCACATATATATCAATCATACAAACCATATGTACACATATGTGATAAAGTAGAAAGAAAAATTATGACAATAATTTAAAAGGTTAAAATTAATATCATCACTGTAACTGAGCATTAAGAATGATTTTGAGCCTCCAAACAATTCAGGCAAAAACAGAAAAAGGATAAATTATGTACAGTCTTACAGCAAGGGGCAATGATCTGAGTTTCCCTAAGGGGGGCTGTCCTTTTTTTCTTGCCACACATCAAATTAAATGAAATCTTATTTACTTTAAGAAATGTTGCTTTCATCCTCTCTTATTTCAGACATATGAACTAGTGAAGATATATTTCATGAACATTCTCTTATATCTTTAAATCCTTACTTATTTCTCCAAACTCATAGAAATAGTAGTAGAGCCTATCTCACCTCATCAGCAGTCACACTTGTCATAGAAACCCATAACGCATTCTCAGAAGCATTATCTTAATGCAATAGGTTATACATGGGGGATTAAGAGATGAAAGGAGAGGCTACACATCCTAATTCTTAATCTTCTGCTATTTCTGCTTAAGAAAAAGAAAGACATTTCAAAGAACTGTGTTGACCTCCCCCCCTCAAAAAAAATTACACAGAGCAAATATCTAAGACAGGACAAAAGGGTACATGGTCAGATCTTTTGAAAATAAAGCTGATAACCAAATAGGCCCATGGACTTATTTGCAGCTCTTCTTTAACCAAGAAACAGAAAAATAGACGGGCTCAGATAAAAAAAAAATTTCTAGAGAGGAATCGGATTTTGTTGCCACTAAGCTGGTTTACAAGAAATGCAGTAATGTGATGCTCGGAAGCCAAGTCTCTTTAATAATGGAGGGATCAACATTTAGAAAACTAGAGAAAACAGATCCTAGGCCGGACCTTCAGTTTTTAGTGGAAGTCATATAATTGGAGCAAATGGCTTCAGGAGTGTAGATCGAGAGATTATCTCTCCTTGTATATGAAACACATGCACTTCTCTAATCTAATTAGGTAACTGACTCTTTCAAAACAAAAAATTTTCAAATTACTCTAAAAATTTGCTACCTCCAGATTCAGACTCCAGAGTCCCCAAAGTTTCATTTCCCCCCATATGCTAGTACTCAACACACTGCCTGACTCGTAGAAATACTCTGCTGGCATGGCTGCTCTAAGATTATTTTGCATGTCCATGCACTTCATCAGGTTTAAAAAAAATTAATTATCATACAGGCAAGATAGTTTCATGTGATTTCTAGAATGAAGGGATTTCTTTAGAACAGTATTATTTTGTGTTGATTAAACCACATGGACCCCAGGGAATATTGTAGAAAACATTAGGAGAATTTACCACTGAATGTTTTCTCATTCACTGTAAGTTTTTTTCCCCACAATGGAATATTAGATTAAAGAAGGCTGATGTAAGTAATGAATCTGTAGTAATACTTTTACTGAACCAGTCCTTCTAAAGAACTGTGTTGAAACAATGCAATATATATATGACATACTGTTGAATTGTATACTTGAAACTTACTTGATTTTATTAATCAACGTCACTCCAATAATTTTTACTAAATTTTTTTTTTAAAAAATAACTGTGTTGAGAAAGTTAAATGCAGTGTAGAAGTTCAAGTGATTTGATTTGAATTTTTTAACATTCTATTTCACCTTGTAGTTTTCAGTACTAAAAGCCCACATCTGCTTTATAAGCTTTCAAAATGTCCAATAAGCACATACTCGAAAAGCAAGGTAGGACACAGATTTTATACATCTCTGAATTAAGATTTTATTTTATAATACATTTATTAGAGCGTCCAAATACTAATTTGATCATATTTCTAAAATTTCTTTAAATGGTTATCTCTTTCTCTAATAGAGAAATGGACCATGGTAAAATACAGAGTAAAAAAAGTCCTCTGTCTGTGACCCAGGGGTCTTGTTTCTTCTACCAGCATCTATGAAACTGCGGCAGGCAAACATATTAGCTTGCTAGCAGGGTAAATTCTCTGATCCTTCACAGTTCTTGACAACTCTCATCAAATTATATAAGTGTCCTGTTGAGACCTGGACTGATACACTAATATATTTCCCCTTTTCTGTTCTCCAAATCAGGGGTGTGTATTAGTGGACATGACAAAAATCTCACTTTCATCTTCTATCATTTCTTTTCTTTGAAAGATAGCCATGCTTCTATATGCCCATAATCTAATTTACCGGGCTAATATAGATCAAGTTCTTTGGGGAAATTTTCTAAAATTATTTATATTCCCTAACACAAAACTAAACTACCAAGTACAAAATCACTTGTACCCTCTAGTACAAAGCCTATGAGAAATGTAGAGATGAAGATGAAAATGATGCTGGACTAAAATCCTGAACTACACCCTAGTCACATTACTTTCTCAATAATTTCTAATAGTTCTCCAATGACAACTTCCCAGCAATGGAACCCCTTATAATTTGATCCCAAATCAAATTAATACTTTCAAATTTGTTTTCTATTCATACACTCTATAATTCAGTCAAATACAACCATTACAAAGCATGAAACTGTCTCATATTTTATTTATTTTATTGAGATATAATTAATCTGTCGTGATATTCAGCTTATTAGAGTATACAAGTCAGTGTGTTTTTTTATTACATTCACTGTGCTTTGCAACCATTGCCGCTAATTCTATAACATTTTTTATTACCCCAAAAAGATATTCTGTACTCATTAGTAGTTGCTCCCTAAGCCCTGCCTCCCTGCAGCCCCTGGCAACCACTAATCTACTTTCTGTTTCTATGGACTTGCCTATTCTGGACATTTCATACCAATGGAATCATATAATATGTGGTCTTCTGTGACTGGTTTCTTTTACTAAGCAAAATATTTTCAAAGTTCATCCATGTTGTAGCAGGAATCAGTGCTTCATTCTTTTGTATAATTGAATAATAATCAACTGTATGGATATACCACATTTTATTTATCCATCAGTTAATGAACATTTGGGTTTTTCCCTCACTTTTTGATCCTTCTAAACAGTGCCGCTATACACATTCATGTTTAAGATTTTGTGTGAACATATGGCTTCACTTCTCATGGGTATTCACTTAGGAGTGAAATTTCTGGGTCATGTAACTATGTTTAACTTTTTGTTAATTATGTTTTTCAAACTGGCTACACCATTTTACATTCCCACTGGCAACGGATGAGGGTTCCAGTTTTTCCACACCTTTGTCAACACTTGTTAATGTCTTTTTCATTATAGCCATCCTAGTGGATGTTGTACCTTATTGTGGTTTTGATTTGCAATGCTCTGATAACTAATGATGTTGAGCATTTTTTCATGTGCTTCTTGGCCATTTGTCTTCCTATTTTGGAGAAATGTCTAGTCAAATCTTGTGCTCATTTACAATGAGATTATTTATCTTTTTTCATTGTTGAGTTTTAATAGTTTTTTCTTTTTTATTTTATTTTTATTTCAGCTTTATTGAGGTATAATTGACAAATGTAATCGTTTTTATATATTCTAGATACCAGACCCTTATTGGATATATGATTTGCAAATATTTCTCCTATTCTGTGGGTTGTCTTTTTCACTTTCTTGAGTGTCCTTTGAAGCAAAAGTTTTAATTTTGATAAAGCCAATTTATCCTTTTTTAACCCCCTTTGGTTGTTTGTGCTTTGGGTGCCGTATCTAAGAAACCTCTTCTTAATCCAAGATCAGTAATATCCCTTTTTTTTTTAATTGAGATATAATTCACATGCCATTCTTAAAGACTTTTAAAATTGTGAATATAATACATACACCAAGAAGTACACACAATATAAATGCATAACAATTATTGTAGAACTATCGCCCAGGTCAAGAAATAGAATATAGCCAGATCCCCAGGAGGCTCTCTCCAGTCCCACCACTGTTTCCCAATCATAACACCCTGTCATCTCCATGACAGGATTGTGGCTCTCAAAGGCAAGTCCCAAATTAGATCCATCTTTGTGTTTGAACAGCATTTATTACAGTACTTGAAAGAAAGAAATAATGGAAAGTTGATTAATTTTACTATCTAATAGCATCTCTAAATTTTTGATTTATGAAAAGGTTTAAATTATTGCACAAAGCTGTGTTTCTTAATCCATTTTTGTTTTTCATTTGTTTTGTCCCAATGCACATGACACATTAGGTACATGACACATTTTAATTAGTTAAAGGCTGACTTTAGTTGGGGAAGGAAAATAATAATATTCATAAGAAATTAGATAACCGTTATTTATTGCATGCTTACCATATGCCTGAGACTGTGTGAAGCATTATGTCAATTTCTACAACACCCTTAATGAGATGTCTATTTTTATTTCTCCCCTTCTCTCCTTCCCATCTCCCCCAAACCCCACTCTTTAATTTTTACCAACAGAAGCACTAAAGTTTACCAAGGCTAAGTAACATGCCCCAACCCATACAACTAACAAATGCAGAGACAGGATGCAAAACCAGACCACCTGACTCCAGAGCCTACAGGAGACAACTCTCAACTCTTCCCAGATAATTCTGACGCCCAAAGTACCTGAGAGCTGCCCTTAAATTTGTTTAGGAAAAAAGATGTTCACTGGATCCCTTGTGTCTTTCTCAGTTGTTCTTTCAGATGTACTTAGCCTTGGTACAGGAAGTAGTCAGTAAATAGTATTTATTACAACTCTTTCTGATTGTTGGATGTTGGACTTATTCTTGATGCATTCATGTGTCACTTTCTGACTGGGACAGCAGGCTCTGTGGGTTAAGACTAAGAAGGCCCCCTCCCCCTTTGGGTAACATTCCAACTGTTCCTGCCTTTAGATTTGCTACAGAAGGGAAAGCATGTATCCATAAAAAAAGAAGGAACTAGTATTTATAAGAGATAACTATCTTCAGGTAACCTTAGGGCTGGGTGATTCCATTAAAACATACCCATAGCAGATTAAGGGGCACTTGGAGATGCTTTCTTTGGTCAAGGCATTTACTGTTCTTTTTGTTATGAAGAAAGTGAAATTTCATAACAAAAGTAGAGTTGGGTATTATAAAGTAGCATGCATTTGCGCGCATGCGCACACATATGCGTGCACACACACATCCCTTTTACCTCTTCTACTTAAAAAGTCACAGACACAGCATAAGATAGGAACTTGATATCCTTGGCAAATTTTTGGACCAGCTTTTGATGGGAGCATAGCCAAGATCTGACTGAAGAACTCTCCATTAACACCACTACTCTCTGTCTATGGCATTACTGACAGGCCATCACCTGATCGTAAGGTATTTGTCTCATTTATGGCACAGAGAAGTGAATGTATTAGATGAATTAAATTCTGCTTGAAATGTGGCATGCTGAATTGCCCATGGTTGGCTTGGTGGCAGGACTCTAACAAAATAATGAATTCAGTCTGAGCCCAAAGAACACGTCCTTGGCAAAAGGGTTTTTGGAGTTTTCAGCCTTATTCGTTAAGTAGGGATACATTTTCCAAGAGTGTTATTAGCAGTTGAAGGTGGAAACAATCTATTAGGCCCCACAATTATTCTTTTAGGGCCAGGTCAATCCTGTTGCAGAGACTGCTCTATACAAACTGGCTGTGCAATCGCAGTTTTCAGCTCTGTGAGACTCTCATCCCATAAAAAAAGGCCATTACAACATATCTTGATTATATGTCATTTTTTTCTTTTTATCCTTGTGTTCTTCTTAATACTTATCTTGCCATCCCAAAAGTGTTCCTCTAATCTATGGTTAGCTTCAACAGTAACTTGTTTTCCAAGTACTGCATGAAAGGAGTTATTCCATAGAGCACAGTGGATAATGTTTTCTATCTCTTGAGATAGAAGAGATAGAAAACATTATCGCTTTCAAGTATCTAGTGCTTAGTGGTTTTCAAAGTACTTTTACACACAAAAACTCACTTTATTCTCACATAAACCTTAAAAGATAGAGAGACACAGTACAATAAGTTTGGGGTCAAATCGCTCAGTCCTTAAGTCTCTTTCCTCAACTGCAAAATAGGGTTTATAATAGAACCTCTTTCATAGAAGTGTTGTAAAGAATAAATGAGTTAATGCATATAGAGCATTAGGTTTCCACACATGTTAAGTACTAATTAAGAGTTAGCTATAATTTTTGTTTTTAAAATGTTTTTAAATATGTGTGTCATTGAAGAGTGAAACTTTAAATAAGATTGTTTCAGAATTTTACCAGGTAGAACGTAGTTGACCTATTCTTGACATTTTTCATCTTAAATCTCAATCTTCCTTCCTATAAACTGCATATCTTCAACTGTCCATTGTTTTGTCTCTTCAAATTAAACCAAGCTACATTCTTTGACCTACTGACATCTTTCCTGACTCCAGTCCTCTCACTCATGTAGAGTACTAAGTTAAGAGGTTAGAGAAAAGAGGGAGAAGAGATAACTGAGAACTTAAATGGGAGACCTGGGTAGCCTTGCCCTTAAAAGTTTATGACACATCCTCCAATCAACAGCTCTTCCCTGTCTCCCCACCTCCAACATCCACCGTATTCTATAGGGGTTGACATTGTAAGTTCAGGAAGGAGTGGACCATGACCTATAGTCACAACCAAAATTTCTTTTATTAAATACTGAAATGCTTTTTATGGCTATATCCCTACATTGAATCACCATAACAAACAAAATATTGTACCACCTTAAATTAGAAATAACTTTAACAACATAATCTTGGTTAATCTAATGTATAAATTTTATATATACATATATATGTATATACACATACATATATATGCACATATATAGATTTTTTTGTTTTGGCTTTAATTATCATAATAATTATGAATTAATTTTTAAATAAACCCAAGTTCATTATAGAAAATAACAGCAAGGTGATAGCTACTGAAAGCCCTACGAGGGAATCATAAAAACTACAAAAAATCCTAGTCAAGAGACAAGAAATTATATTATTTGTTTATTCTTTCCAAAAATGCTACAATGAATGCCCTTGTACATACAATACTGTGTGCAGAGTATTTCTATAAGTTCAAACTGTAGATGTGGTAGTGCTGGGTTAAAGAGAATGTGAATTTGAAATTCTAACAGATACTGCCAAGTGCTCTCTGTGGATGTTGTATCAATTTATATTTCCACTAGCAATGTATAGGAATACTTCCTATACGTAGAATGTTTTCTCCCACTCTTGCCCAATCTTAGCCAATAGGAGAACTAAAAATTAATCCCAGCCCTTCTTGATGTAGCCCTATCACTCTATCTTGTAGTTGAGAGCTCATTTTTCCAAGGGGCTGCATCTTGTCCTCTAAGCTGTTAAAGGGGTCTGTTTGTATTCCTTTATGCGAATTCAAATGTTGTTTTTTGTCTGTATTTCCTCATGTCTCACCTTCTAGAAAAATGGAGTAAGCCCAATCAAACCTAAACTCTTCATTTTCCTCATTCCCACTTTTTAAACTAGGTATTGGAAAGTAGGGTGCACTCCTTGGAAATCAGCCTTGTAACCAAGTCATTTCTCTAAGGTCTGGCTGTAAATTCCTTGAGCCGGTGCAAATGAGGGTCTAGCATGCCTGAAAGCTAATCAAAGTTATTCAAATTATGACTAGGTTTACAAAAGCTGGGACTATATATCTTCATTTCGAGTCTTCCTATGCTTTCCCTTTCTCTTCACTTACTTCCTTGAAATCACCAACTGCAGTTTCTGTGTTTCCATTTGTAAGGTCTCTCAGACTCTGGTGAGGATTAGCAAAGCCTGTGGGGTGATCACCAAGTGCTTTGGTCTTTGCTTGCTCCAGACGGGGAACCTATTACTTAGCTGCCTCAGGTGTTCATCCCTCTTACCAGTATTCGCTCTATCCTACATAGTTCCATGATCGTTCTCCCTTCGTCCATAATTTAGTCAGACAGGCCTGGGGAACCACATATGGGCCATAAGAGCTTGGGTTAATTTAACTTCTCTAAGTCTCAGTTTACTCATCTATAAAATGGAGATGACATGTTTCCCTTTCTGGGTTCTAGGAAGGATCAAGATAATATATATATAAGTCATCTAGCATAGCATTGGCACAAAGCACACATGCAATGAATAATAAATTCCTTTTATTACTTCTTTGGCAGAGAAGCAAAATACTATTTTAGCAGTATTACACTTTCTCTTAAGCCTATGTTGTCATTGCATCTTCAACCCCAAACCCAAGCATACCCCTTCTTTGTCTCATATTCTTGCTAAAATGTAAAATTAAACAAACAAAAAAAGATTCTTTTATTGCCCTTAGTACTTCATTTTTGATGTCATTTTTTTTAGTTTGATTATTTCTTGCATGGTTCATGCTGATTCTAGAGTTAGATTTATTGTTACTAGTACAAGGTGAATGTTTTAAATTCCCACATGATTGAATGTATTATTATTGAACAAAAGCCTAAAGCATCCAGGAAACGGCAGCGCCACTCTTTCTGCATTAGGCAAAAAGTATTATAGATTTGGTTGTGCCTCAGTGCCCACGGCTTGCAGACACTGCTCTCAGATCCTGAGAAAGTCTGTCTATAAGGCAGAAGACACTGGATTCACACGGCTGCTTCTGCAACCAAAATCTCTATCTCCCTAATAACAATAAGTTGTACTATGTCTTGAAAATTCACAAGGCAAGTTAGAAGAGAACATAAAAGAGGAAGAACATGAAGGAGCAGATGTCGTGGGAGAAGAGAAAAACAATTTTGTTTTCGGTTTATCTGATTAGGCTGTGATAATGCCCTCTACAGAACTGTCCATCACGGCCTCACTTAGGTCAGGCAAGAGTCTGACCCAACTGCCTAGGCGACAAAGGGCAAACAATGCCAAATTCAATTTTAGCTGATCCTTGAAAGAAGGAAAAAATGTTTTTCAAGAAGCCTGCTGAGAGCACCACATGAACTCCCCATTTTTCATTTTTTGACATGTTAGATATTATATTAACATTTCATGACAAAATGGAAAGCAAAATGAAGAGTAAAATAAAGAGAGCAGAGACAAACATGGAAATGCTGTCCAGGTTCCCAGTTTCTGATAGCAATCCCAGGAATTTAATCTCTTCTCTGGATCTACTTAAAATTTTTATTTCCAAAAGCAACACTTTCCTACTGAGGGCATAGGGGGGAAAAACCAACTCTACTCAGACCTTTTATGTATGGCATATTTGATTAATTTTTCAAAAAACTTTCAGTTATTAGGAAAATGTAAAATTATGATTTCCAAGGCCCAGAAACTTTATATTAGTCAACGATCTAATATTCAATGGACTTTGGCCTTTTTTTGCATTAATTGATTTCTGTGTCAGCTCAGGTCCTGTGAGAAAAAAATGCCAAAGTGCAACTAGATGGGCAAGACACGTATTGGGGGAAACACCTGTGGAAGAAAAAGAGGCAAAGGATCAGGAAGGAGGGGAGCCTTCTGACCGCAATGCAGGTCTGACAACTGTGAAAGGAGGGAGGAAAAGAAGGAAGACTGAATAGGCAGAGTTTTAGCCTGCAGTGCAATTCTGAGAAAGTCTTGGCTAGGCTAATGGGGATCCCCAGAGCAAAGACGGCCTATAGCAGGCATCAGGCATCAGCTAGAATATACACATATGGTAGCTTGGATAAACAAATAATGTGGATCAACTTTGCTAATATGATTCAAGTAAAGTCTTGACCTTTTTATTGAGGGAAATTAAAGAGTCCATAGATCTTTGCAAATTTCTAGATACTGGTTTTGAATGGATGCTGATTCCTGGAAATCCAAAAACACCACTGGAGATTAATAGTCAAAGAGAAGAATTATGGTGCTCAGGTGACAAATGAGGTTTGGGCTCAAGTCTCTCATACAGGACCCATCCTATGGTTATTCCCTTAGTTCTTGAGTGTATAATTGATATAGAAATGTTTGAAAGTGGTCTAATGTCCACACTGGAATGTGGCAAAAGGGCTAATACTGTAGGAGGGCCAAGTGGAAGCTCTCAGAGCTCCCTCTGCCTCACTCTAGACAGTAAACAGAGTAATACCACATCCCTAGGAGAACTGCCAAGATTAATGGTGCCACCAAAGACTTAAAAGACACAGGTGTGGCAATTCCTAACATTCCCATTTTATTTACCTATTTGGCTTGTGTGAAAGATGTATTCAGATTTGATAATGATTATGGATTACTGTAAACTTAATCAGACAATGACAATTGTAGCTGCTGCTCCTGATATGATGACTTTTCTTAAGCAAATTAACACAAATGTCTCACATCTGGTATACAGCTGTTGACCTAATCTTTTCCCTTCGAATGGTTCTCAAGGATCACAAGCCTTTTGCTTTCTACTAACGGAAACAACAGTACACCTTCACTGTCTCACCTCAGGGCTATGTCCACTCTCCTCCTCTCTGTCACAGTCTAGTCCTAGAGATCTTGTTCAGCCTGACATCCCACAGAACATCACATGTATCTACTTTACTGATGATATCATGCTAAATTGCTCCTCATGAGCTGTAAATATCTTTATGCTTACTCCCTACATTTAATTTCTTTTACCAAGATAACTAGCATAGATTATATTTTCCTCTATGATGAAACTCCAAATCCCACTTTCCAAACCAAAAATTATGGACCAAGTGTCTAAACCAAGCCAAAAATTATTGCAAAATTCCCATTATTTTTCTATGAAAGTCTGAGTTTCTCTAAAAAAATAAGATTATCTTTCATATGATTGGTATAAGTACCACATGAAATATTCAAATGAATTTCATTACTGGACTCAAAATTGTCTTTGACTCCTTTATTACATACCGGAGTAAATTCTGCTGCTTTGGCTAATTTCTCACTGTCTCTGAAGCAAAAAGCTTGTTATGAGCTGAATTATATCCTCCTTCCCCAATTCATATGTTGAAGCCCCAACCCACAGTACCTCAGAGTAGAACTGTATTCGAAAACGGGGCCTTTCAGCAGGTGATGAAGTTAAAATGAGGCTGTTAGATTGGGCCCTGATTCAATATGACTGGTGTCATAGGAAGAGGACATTCGGACACACAAAGAGACATCAGGGATGTGCGCACACAGAGGGAAGACCATCTGAGGATATAGTGACAAGGTGCCATCTGTAAACCAAAGGGAGACCTCATAAGAAACCAAACCTGCCGATACCTTGATCTTGGATTTCTAATTTCCAAAACTGTAAGAAAAATTTCTGTTGCTTGAGCCACCGGTCTTGGTGTGGTATTTTGTTATGGCAGCCCTAGCAAACTAATACATAGCTTATGGTGTAAAGATGTACTATGGCTTCTAAAACCTTCAGTAGTAAGAGACATAAAGGTCACAAGACAAGGATAAAAGTGTTTTGGTGTGTTTGTGCACTTTCATTTTTTTTTTTTTTTGCGGGAAGGGTATTTTATTTGATACCTTCTTTCTCCTTCCTTCCCCCAAACTCTCTTCCAATTAACTAGATAATTCCAATGATATTTACTATGCATTAACCCTGTTCCAAGAGCTTTACTTTTATTAACTCTTTAAAACCTCATAATGATCTTATGAAGTAATTACCACCTTTTATCCCAGTTTTATAAATGAGAAAATAGAGGCACAGAGTGGTTAAATAACTTGTCCAAGGCACACTGTTAGGAGGCGATAGAGCTCAGATTTGAACCCCAAAATTCTGGCCCCAGAGCTGGTGCTCTTAATCAGTATGCTATGCTAGATTTTACATAAAAGAGAGAAAGATGCATATGGATGTGTCCACTCACAAATATGCTATTTTTATTGAACCAAAGGCCAATAAAGAGAGAATTTTATGTCTTTACCTAAGTTAAAGTCAATTTTAAACTTATAGAGCCCTCAACATTTTTCCTTGGGTAAGTAATATTAAAAAGTTGTCTCTCTTGGTAATGACTGAAGTCCATACACACATAATACAGAAGAATTATATACATACAACATCTAAATTCAAATATAATACTTCTAATGATAATGAATAAGGAGTATGCCTTGATAGTGTAATGAACATATAAATTAGTCTGATATGATCTTCACAAGAACCCTGTGAGTCAGAAAAAGCAGTACATTACCCATACTTTACAGACGATGAAATCAAGGCTAGAAGAGATTGACAACAAGCAAGACTGCAAAGCTGTGTGGAGGTACTTTTGGTGTCATCCGCAGGGCCCCCAGCTCTTTTACACTGCTCTTGCTGCTTCTCAGAGAAGTCAAGTAAGCTGCAATATTAATGCTAGCATTTGCTCAACTGTCGTGACATTATTTCAGCCAAAGCAGTTAGGAAGAAGATTTTATAATTTTCTGTGCCTTAGCCTAGACTGCATCATGACTCAGCACCAGTGAAAGGAAAAAGTGGGTCCATGGCACCATATCTGGCTGTGTCGGATCTTTCCTCCATTGATTTTTTTTTTTTCCCTCCATATACTGCTCCAACTTGATCCTGTTTAGTGAATGAAGCCTGATGGCAAACCAAAGCCTGAATAAAAAGCTCCCTGCTGAAGTGCTGTCACAGCCGCTCAACCTAGGCTCCGGGGAACTTTGGCAAGCGGAAGAATCCTTTGTCTTCAAACCATGACAAGAGTGGAAAAAAATCCCAACTATTCGGCTGTGTAGCATCATTCAAGCATGCCTTAATGGGGAAGGTCTAATGAGGAATGCAGTCTTTGAAAAATCTAGCTTTAAAAACTCTCAAAGCATTCTCACTGTACAATTCTACACAATTATAATTAATAGGATTCAAACTACAAACCAGAGATTACGTTACTATTTTACCCAGTTTGATGGCCACGGATGCTTCTTTTCTTTACTGGTCATGTTCAAAGAGATCTTGGCCTGTTATTATAATCAAATGTGTAGGAGAAAACATCTCTATTCTTCCTGGATTCTATGGGGGTAGCAGGAATAAGAAAAAAGAAAAGCCAATTTTAAACTACCAAATGAACCGCAGCTGCTCTAAGGCCCTTTCCAATCCCCCCTTCCTCTCCTGCTGTTGACCTATTAATGGATTCCTGCTCTTGAGCTTAACTCAACTTTCAGAAGGGAGCCAGACCTAAAACCAGTTTGAACAGTTTTTGAAGGTACCTGGAGCTCCTTTCCTTACAGTGAACACAAGTTTCTGGCAGGTAAAATTCACTTCTAATTATTCCCCTATAATTTCTCCCAAAGGAATTCAAGAGTATTCATCTTCAACACTGTACTTCATGCATGGTTATTATGTTCCTCATTAAAAAAAAAAAAAGACGAAGAGGGCTAAAGTACTTCAAAAGTGTATGTGTGATGGGAGATTTGTATGGTACGTGAATTGTATCTCAATAAAATTATTTTGTAAGTATATGTATAGCTGGAAAGGGGAAAGAATGGATAAACATGATTAAATATAGAATTTTCCTAATTTAAAAAAGTCATTGCTAGGGGACGAGATCATGGAAATGTGTTGCTTACTGGGTACAAAGTTTCAGTTTGGGAAGATGAAAAAGTTCAGGAGATGGATAGTGGTAATAGCTGCACAACAATATAAATGTACTTAATGCTGCTGAATTGTACACTTAAAAATGGTTAAAATGGTAAATATTATGAGTTATGTATTTTAAAACAATAAAAACAAGTCATCACTATTGTTTAACTAACAAAAACCATTACTAGAACATGATTACATGTTCATTGTTGAAATCCTAGGGAAAAAATGAACAAAGAGAAAAATATATGTCACTTAAAATCCTACTACCAAGACACAATCATTTTTAATATTTTTGTATATATCCTCCCAAATTTTGTCAAAAACATGGAAGTAATAAAATTGGGGCTGTGCTAGGCATATTATTTAGCATATTATTTCACACTCAAAAATATATAAATACATATATATTTCCATGCTTATATAATAGGTACCCATATATACATTTATATATGTTTATGTATGTATACATCACCATGTTCAGTGGCCACACAGTTGATAGAGTTTTTCCAACTTTTTATTCTTTTAGATAACATATTAGTGATCATCCTTGTACATACATATTGCATGATTTTTTCTTTAGGATAAACCCAGAGTTACATAATTTTGAGTATATACATTTTTAAGATTTAATATTTGGTGCCATATAGAAAAGATTAAACCAATTTGTATTCCCATGGAAAATGAATGAAGTTACTATCACCAAGTGCATGTTATCATTCTACCTCACCTTTGTCAATTTTATAGGTTGTAAAAAAGGATTTAAAATATTTAAAAATTAAAAGTTCTATCTCATTTCAATTTTTGTTTAATTACTGGGGAGGATAAACACTCTTCCTAGATTTTCCTAGACTATTTCTTAACTCTTTGTTATGTTTTTCTTGTAAATTGCATGTTCATGTCCTTTGCCAATTTAGTTTTTGCATATGGATTCTTTTCTTATTTATATGTAAGAGCTCTTTTACAGTAAGAATATTACCCCTATTTATCATATTGTTTTAGTTTCTAGAGCTTCTGCCATATAGATATCAATTTTTTATGTAGTCGAATCTATCATCCTTTTTTTCCTTACTATTTTGCCTTTGGTTATCATGCTTTCCTTCTTCCAAATGGTATATTTACCTATATTTTATGTTAGTACTTTTATAGATATTTTTTAAAGTGTGACATAACAAAGGCCATATATGAAAAACCCACAGCTATATCAAAGGTAAAAGACTGAAAGCTTTCCTCTAAGATCAGGAATAAGACAAAGTTGCCCACTTTCACCAATTCTAGCATTGGTGAAAGTTCAACATAATAGCAGAAGTTCTAGCCAGAGCAATAGGCAAGAAAAAGAAATAAAAAGCATCCAAACTGCAAAGGAAGAAGTAAAATTATTTCTGTTTGCAGATGACTTGATCTTATATGTAGAAAACCCCAAGAGCTAACCAAAAAAACAAAAAACAAAACAAAGTGAAATAAACAAAAAGCCAGCCTATTAGAACTAATAAGTGGATTCATTAAAACTGCAGGATACAAAATCAACATACAAAAATTAGTTGTGCTTCTATATATTAACCATGAACAATCTGAAAGGAAATTAAGAAAATAATTCCATTTGCAAAAACATCAAAAAGAAAAAATGCTTAGGAATAAATTTAACCAAGGAGGTGAAAGACATGCACACTGAAAATTATAAAACACTGCTGAAAGATGAAGGAAAGACACATCCTATGTTCTTGAATTGGAAGACTTAATATTGTTAAAATATCAATGCTACCCAAAGCAATTTACAGATTCAATGCAATCCCTACCAAAATCCCAATGACATTTACTGGAGAAATAAAAAACTTCATTCTAAAATTCACATAGAATCTCAAGGGACCTCAAATAGCCAAAAATCTTTAAAAAGAACAAAAATGTAAGTCTCAGTCACAGAATGACAAATATTGTATGATTCCACTTACATGAGGTACCTAGAGTAGTCAAATTTATAGAGACAGAAAGAATTGGAGGTAGAGGTTGCCAGGGACTCGGGGGAGAAGGGAATGAGGAGTTGTTTAATGGGTACGGAGTTTCAATTCGGGAAGGTGAAAAATTCTGGAGATAAATGGTAGTGGTAGTTGTACAAAAATGTGAATATACTTAATGACACAGAAATGTACACTTAAAAATGTTTACAGTGGTAAATTTTATGTTATGTATATATTACCATAATAAAAAAAAATTTGAAAAGTTTGCTTCCTAAAAGAATTTAAACAATAAAGAAATATATGAAGTAAATTTATTTCACATTTTTATATGTAAATATTTATTTTGATGTTACGAACGAAGTGGATTCAGCTTTTATCTTTCCTGGTCTCAATATTATTATTAAACAATGCTTCCCCCTCCACACACACACAGATATCTCTAACTCCCTGATTCAAAATTCCTCTTTCATCATATACTAAATTCTTACTTATATAGTGGATCCATTTCTAAATTTTCTATTTTGTCCTATTGGGCCATTGGCTAGTCAATTCGTTCCTGCCTCACAGTTTAAGGTATCATACTTTATTTAAGATGTAATTTATGTGGAGTAAAATGCACATATCTTAAGGGTACGATTCAGCGAGTTTTGACAAAAGCATACATTCAGAGAGCTTATATCACTACTAAGATATGAAACATTTCCATCACCCAGAAAGAAGCCTTGTGCCTCAGTCACAGAGGCACAGCACAGAGCAATCATTGTTCTGATTTATTTCACCAATGATTAGTTTTTCCTGTTTTAAAAATTTACATAAATGGAATAATTCAGTATGTACTATATTGTGTTCTGCCTTCTTTCACTCAGCACCGTGCTTATGCAGTTTATCCACGTTGTTACATGTACCAGTAGTTGATTCTTTTTTATGGTTGAGTGGTATTCCACTGTGTGGATATGCCACAATCTCTTTACCCATTTCCCATTGTCAGACATTTAGACCGTTTCTAGTTCAAAGCTATTATAGCTATAACTGCTACATTCTTGTACAAATCTTTTTGTGAACATGTATTTCCGTTTCCTTTGAAGAACCATATTTTTTTAATTACTAAAGTTTTATAATAAACATTAATATTTACTAGAGAAATTTTTCACTCATTATTTTTATATTTTCTCCAAAAATTGGCTATGTTTTACATTATTCTGCCAAAACATGCCCTCGGATATTTCTGGAATTAGATAGATTAATTTGAGGAAAACTAACATCTTTACAATATTTAGACTTCCCATCTCAAAATATGTTATATTTTTCCATTTGGTCAGGCGTCCTTTTATGTCCTTCAATAAAGCTTTTAGCTTTTGTCAAAATGTACTGCACATTTCTTTTAACTTTTTTTTTTTTTTTTTACAATGAAAAATTTTTATATTTAGAATTAGCCAGCTGGACTCAGTTTAGATGATCTCAATTTTGCTGGCAACATCCAAAGCATCAAAGTCGGGAGCCAGTCGAACTTGTGCCTACTTCTCTCCATCAGGCCTGATCAGGATGTTGACTTTGGCCAGTCAATGTCGTAGAGCCTCTTCACAGCCTGTTTGATCTGGTGCTGGCCTTGACATCAGTGAACACAGGTGTATTGCTGTCTTCTATCTTCTTCATGGTTGACTCCGTAGTTGGGAGAACCTGATGATAGCGTAGTGGTCAAGCTTGTGCCTGGCCGCTGCGGGAGGGGGCGCGGTGCGCTCTTCCGAGGGTGTTTGGGTTGCCTTTGTAGCCGCAGTGTCTTAGCCATAGGAAGGTGGGTGGCCTCCGTTCCTTCTTTTCTTTCGCGGTTGCGGGCGCCTTTCAGCACTGCTTTCTCTGCCTGCAAAGCCTTTGTTTGGCTTCTGCTTTGGGAGCGGCAGGCGCTTCCTTCCTCGCTTTCCAGCCATCTTCGTGAAAAGAGTTCGCACATTTCTATATCATCATCATCATCAATTATCTTATAACTAGTCACCTCACTGAATTATTTTTCTAGTTATTGTACATGAACTATTTTAAACATTTACTCTGCGGAGGATTTTTTTTCCCAGAAGAAAATGGCAAGCCAATTGCATTTTTTCTAAAGCCTTGATAGATCGCTTTCCAATTCTGCTTTCATTAACACACTCCCTTATAAATAGTGATGTGTCCTACTAACAACCCCAATCAGCATTTCCTTTCTTTGGTCTCAATTCTAAAACTTTAGGGAAATCAAAAGTAAACTGTCACCTGGAAAATGTAATTTATACCATTCAAAAACACACTTTAAGTCTAGTGGATGTGAAAGCTATAGACTATAACAGACAGGAAAAAAGTGGATGTTATTGAATAGTTCACTGCACAGCAGGTGTCCATCATCTCTTTCTACTACATCTTAGCAATCAAACATATAAACATTCACTGTAGCTTCCTTGGATCTGATTAAGTTTGGATCGTCAGGTATTAGAATGGAGGATGACTAGAACATTTGTAGACACTTGACAGGCTCTTTCCCCAATTACCACCTCTTCTCCCACAGGTCAAGAGTCCCCATTAGAAGTAGGAGTGGACAGCCAAGACAGATACCATGGGGCAGGGGGAGCAAAGCAGTGTAATCGGTGGTCAATTCCTGTTCTCAGGTGGCCCATGAGCCCCACATGGCTTTGCAAAGTGTACAATGGCCCTTGTGAAATGCTTCCTCACCCCTCCTCTGAAACGCTTCTTTGCCTTCTTTATAATCTAAGCAGTTTAGCAGCTTATCACCTTCATAACCCCGAAAGTGGTGAGACTCCACTAAATTGACATAATAATGAACAAAAATTTCTCAAATTTCAAGCACCCCTACTCTTCTGTATTGCTACCATGTTTTTCTGTTACAATGTTAAATGCCTTTGCATCCTCAAACTCCACTAAAGGATGAAATTCTATCCTCAGTAATTTGGCAAATCTTTTTTGTATTTTACATTATTTTGCTTTCCCAGGACACTACACCTTAATTCTCCAAAGACATATGGTACACAAAATATGGGTAGAATTAAACATAGAGATTTAAGATTCTGATATCTGACAATGAGGAAGACACTCTGGCTTCAGAGAAAATCCTGGAATTCCTCTTCCTACGTCTTCTGAATGTGGCATAGTATGTCTCATTCCCTAACTTGCCTTATGAACAACTTTTTAGAGTGTCTTGATTCCTTAAATAATTAGGACTCTGCAATGTTTTTTAGAGCTTCAGTTTGGTCATCTTCCTCTACTACTTTAAATTTCAGCTAATTAAATCAATACTGAATGCTTAACATGGTGAATAATAATCTACTGTGTGATTCTTATTTATTTTCTGTCTTTCTGTTCTTTCTCATTTTTATTATCAAAATGAAAGTGGTCTTTTTCTTTACAATTAAATGTAAAGAAAAAGTCAGAGCTGTGCACCCATCACTGTGATCTACTTTCAGAACAGTTCCATCACCTCAAACAGAAACTTTGTACCCACTTATAGTTACTCTACATTCCCAACCACAGCCTTTGGCAGCCCCTAATCTACTTTCTGTATATAGATTTGACTCTTCTGGACACCTGCAATAAATGGAATTACATAGCATGTGGTGGTGGTGGCG